>NC_070642.1:20644106-20979106 GCF_947347685.1 Pleuronectes platessa | reverse complement strand
TTTTAAAAGGTTCAAACCCCAGTGAAGAGAACACTGCGCTGTGTTTTTACTTCACATGAACACTTAAACATTTTTACTGTTTAATAATCATAGGTCACATTCAGATATGATCTTATAAAGGAAGAGAGAGAGAGAAAGAGAGAGAGAGAGAGAGAGAGGGATGTGTCATTGTTGGCTGTTCTCTCTCGACAGGTTCGCTGCTGCAGGGCGACACAGACCTTGCTCTTCTCTTGTGTGTGTGTGTGTGTGTGTGTGTGTGTGTGTGTGTGTGTGTGTGTGTGTGTGTGTGTGTGTGTGTGTGCGTGTGTGTGTGTGTGTGTGTGTCAGACACAGAGCTGCTCTGGTCTCCAGGGCGGTGACATTCGAAAGCGAGCCAGCCGTGCCATGCCAAGCTAACACCGTGATATTGTGCTGACATTTCCCTCCCGCTGGCTCCTGCAGCCTGTTTGCTTAGCCTTTGGGTGTGTGTGTTAATGTCTGAGTGTGCGTGTGTGTCATTGTGTGAGAGTGTGTGTGAATTTTGATTTCTAACCCATGTTGTTAGGACATTTTAATGAGATCTCACAACGTCATAGATCTGCTGGTGGGTTATGACTTGGTTTTAGGGGTTAGTTCTTCATTTGTGACGGTGCAGGAGAGGCCAGGTGGGGAATCTATGAGGTCAGTGTGTGTGTGTCTGTGTGTGTGTGTGGTGTGTATTGTCAGCATCTGTCACACACACACAACACTGGTACTGACCGTCAATGAAGTCACTTTAAAACAATGAAAACATGTTGGTATGAAATGAAGCCAGAATATCAGGGAAACATGAACGCTGCCATCTTGTGTGGCGTCAGAGTCACAGCTGCGAATCAAGGCCACGCCCACACACATGCACTCAGCCAATCATGTGTCGGCCTCAGGTGTCAATCCTGTAATTAAATAGCTAATTAAAAAACAAACTTACCAGAAACCTGAGCAGTTGTGTCCTTCAGAGACACTCGGGGCTCCGTCCAGTCTCAGGAGGCGACAGGGTGGTCCAGCGGAGTGTGGCCCCACGTAGCCTCGCAGAGATGAATCTTAGATTCACTGAGCTGAGCTGAACTGGGGATGGGACTCGTACTAAGTCCTGGGGAAGTTGTGGGTTTCCAGGCGCATCAGGACCTGGTTTGCTCAGGGAGGTCGTGGTTCGAGTCCGGGGGACATGAGATCAGCCTGTGGATCCAACTGGAAACTGGAGGAGCTCAGGGAAATTACATCTACTCCAATAAACTGAGGACCTGGAGTGTGAGGCCTGAATCTGAGCTGCTCATTTCTGTCCAGTGTATTTTCTGAGTTTGAATAGAAAAGGACAAGGGGACAGACGTTGGACCTTTGATTTCTAAAGACTTCAAATATACAGAGGAACCAGAGAGGCTGTGAAACCAAAATGTGACTCCTCCTCCGACACCTGCAGGTTGTGTTCACTTCCGACTGGTTGTGTGTTGTTGTCAAACTTTGACTCCACCTCCTCCGACTCTTCCACAGAAACAGAATCTGGTTGGATAGTTTCCTGACTCGTGGACTCAGGCAGTCGTTGGTCAGCTGCTCACATTCTGCCTACAAACGACTTTTCTTCACACAGATTCATTGAGCTGAATTATTTATGCTGCTCCTGTGTTAATAATGCATAAGTACATTTATGGTGCAACTGTGGGGGCAACTTACTACATATAGAGAAGGTTCAACTTTAACAGTGCAGTGAGTCAGTGTGACACTTCCCACGATGTCAAAGGGCTCCGATGATGTTATGAGAGGAAATCTTCAACTTTTCCTCGATTTGTTTCTTTGCTGTTCGGTTCAGCAAGTTTTTAGAAACGTGTTGTTTGCTCATAAACGTCTTGAGTTGGTTGTTTAAAGCCAAAAATGAACATGATGCTATATGAAGACTTTAAACTAGAGATTGAGACATAAACTCCTCCTTGTTTACTGACGTTTTACATTAAGTGAGAAGTAGTGGAGTCGCCCTCTGCTGGTCATGTGAGAGAATGCAGGTTTCATAGAGAGCTTTTTTTAGGCTGCTAAAAAACAGAACTGGCTTCGGAATAATTTCTTAAAATAAGAAAGTTTCATATCAGATGGCTTCATCTTTCCATATTCTTTAATGTTGTAGCCTGCTTAAGGATAATCTATGCACTTTGTGGCCACTTGGGGGCAGTAGACAGAACAGTGAACACAACATTGAGGATTTATTTTTGGTAAAAGTGTAAACAATTCTTTATTTTTATGTTTTACACCTGCAGCAAACACAAAGCAACTTTATCAATTAAATAAAAATTGTGTTTTTAAAACAACAATACAATTAATTAACACACATGTATATATATATATATATATATATATATATATATATAATCATGTCATGGAAAGTATATGGCTTAAGTATTGTTCTTGAATGGAAATCACATAACTCTTCATTTGTATTTAAACATCGTCCGACTGTTTCTTCTTCTGTAGGAAGTGAATTTTTGCTCTGAGGAAAAAAGTCTCATTATTGTTTGTGGAACTTCAGTTAAAAGTTAAACAACGCTGTGATTTCAGTGTTGTGTTAGTTTTCTCTTTCCTCCCAGTATCACTCAACCAGCAGAAGCTCATGTGACGGGATGAAGGTCGTGATGGAAGCGAGGAAGAGGAGGCACAGCGGCTGATGTCTGTGTTTCTGAAAACTCCTCTGTTCCTAAATAAGCATTTTAAAGAAAGTCAATCGATGCAGACTGAGGAGCCTGTTAACCCACGAGGAGGAGGGAGGCTGAGAGAACGGCTCTGGTGTCACACACCGCTCATTATTTTCTCATCTTCCTCCATCCATCATTTCACCACCATCCCTCCGTCATTATCTCAGAGTTTATTCTCCGTCGTGGGGAAGTCTGTGCTCGGCTAATGATGCTTTTCTTCTCACTGACCTTTGTCGCTGCAGAACCAACGAGCGGCTGACAGGTTGACATATATATCAGACACACACATGCACGCACACAGACACACACACATATGCATGCACACAGACACACACAATCACACACACGCACTCACTCACGCACGCAAACGACCGGGTCAGAGTTCACTGGTTGAATTTCTGCACAGTCATATCTGCTGATTTTCACTGACTCACAGTTCAACACAACACTACACAACACGACACACCTTTGTGGAGTTGTATTGAATTAAAATCTTCAATAAACATACATGCTGGGGATCTTTTGATTAAGTAGCAATCAATTATTTTCTATTAGTGATTCATCTATAAATCTATAAATCCAGTGAAAGTTTTGCTTTTTGCTGAAATAAAATATGTACAAAGATTATTTATACCAGGTATTTTCTAGATAAGGTTTATTTTGTCTCACTATTTAGATTTTCATCCATAAACACAATCTCTTATTGACTAAATGGTCAATAACCTTGACTCCTGACTGACGTGTAGTAGCAGTGTTATAAGCCTGCGTTGTGTCTCCAGTGTTATTTCCTACTTGTTATGCACAGTGCGACTCTGAAAGGTTTAATTAATGGAGCTGGAGTCAAACAGTAATTGCGTTTTGCTCCTGCTTAGCATTTTTGCTCCGTCCATCTGAACACAGCAGCAGACGTTCAGCTGTAAACTGTTGTTGCTCTCTATTAACAAAATGGCTTTTCTGGCTCGGACCGGCACAGAGAGAGAGAGAGAGAGAGAGAGAGAGAGAGGAGAGTGTGGAGAGAATCACTAAGTTCCTTCCAACACTCTGGAAATACATCTCTGTGTCCTCAGTCCCCAGCGATACAATCAGATTCCTCCCACGCGTCCTGACGGTGGAACCACCTCGGTGTGAGAGTGTGTGATGTGTCGCTGCAGCCCCCCCCCCCCCCCCCCCCCCCCCCCCCCCCCCCCGCGGGTCGTCCTACCTCGCCACCTTTCCATTTCCCTCCTCCAGTGGGCAGAGACGTGGAGGCTGGGAGGCCGCCGGGGGAACGTCAGGCCTCGACACCGACTCTAAACCCTGCTGCTGCTGCTTCTGGGAAACCAGTGTGACCACCACATGTTTTACAGGTTTCCTTCTCCTCAGGGAAAAGGGTTAGATCACATGAAAAGGGTTGTCGGTTCAACATTTAAACATTTGCCAACTTTGTAAAACGACATGTTTAAATCTACCATCTCTTTATAAGTAGGTGCTGTTGATCATTGAATCAATTTCCACAGCAGCTGAGCTTTTTTAAAGTCTCCTAATGTGTCGTTGGATGAACTTATCACGTGTAAGTAAATCAGTAAGTCAGAACTCAATCAGTGGAAAGTCTCTCAGCTCCCGACCGAGTGTCTCTGGCCGTCTCTCCTCTAATTGGCAGCTTAGCCGTAAAGAGGATTAACTCAGATTAGTCATAATACCTGTGAAAGTGGGTTGATCGGCCAATAGAAGGTGAGGATACAGTAGGAGCTTGAGGTTTGAAAAGGTCCCATTGAAACTGGACGTCTGGGAGATCATAATTATTCTAATATTAAAGTTTAACATCACTTCACATTACAACAAATTACAGATAAGAGAAGTTTTATTCGTTTCTGAATGAGGGAAACAAAAAAATATCTACTGTGACTGTGAAACACATCTTTAAATCAGATTCCTCTCATTATTAATAACTTGCTTATGTAATAATGAATAACTAATGTTTCACTCCACAGGACTCTGGTTTAGTTTTAGAACTGTTTTAGTTCCGTTTCTCGTTCAATTGTCACAATCATCAGATTCAAGGAGATTTTCATATTCTTTTCACATTTCTTATAGATTTTATTGCATCTTAATTCTCTCTTCATTGCTAATATTTACTTTGCTGTGTCAACATCGTCGTGTTTGGCAGATTAAACGTTTTTGTTATATGAATATTTAGCCTGTGTAACTCGTGGCTTAAACATGAAACATCCGATTTTTATGCGAGTGTTTGATTAGTTTCCAGTATTTGCTGAAAACATTAGAGGAAAAACCAAGAGTTCAATTAACACGACACCAGAAACTGTTCACGTGTTCTCAGCCAGTCGAGGTAACTAAACTTCAACTGTTCTGTTTCTAGTATAAGTAAGATGGTAATTATAGAAATTGATGCAAAGTTATTATTCTGGTCATTGTTGTTGAAGTATTACTGCACTTATTACTACTGAATCTTTGACAAAGTCCATTTTTTAGTCTGAATTTCATGGTAATGTTGAGACTGGAGACGTTTCCAGACCGGAGTCACTTCCTCAAGCAGCCGGGGCCTTTGCTCGATGCCCGGAGGCAACTTAAAATACCAGTGTGCCTCAGATATTAATGGTCTTACTGGGATTACAGAGCTAACTCAGAGGGGAGAAGCCGAACCTGTGTCTGTGCCCGGCTCTCCGTCTGCGATGAGGAGCGAGAACAAGGAATTAAAATTCTCCACGTCTCCGAGCCGTGTCTCTCAGACTGTGGACAGGCAGTGGAGTTGATAGCAGAGGGTTTTGGGCAGAGAGCGACTCGGGGAGCGCCTGAAGCACGCACTTCAAACAAGGCCGGGGCTGCACTTTAAATTAAAGACAGAGCCGGCAAAGCGCCAGGAGACAGAGCACAACGAAAAGGAGGTGAAGAGCCTCCATCTGATCTCTCTGCAGTTTGAAGATGGAAGTCTGGAATAAGATCTTAATTAGACCGGCCGGTGACCTCCTCTGCATGTTCCTCAATAAACCGTGTTCAACACCGTATCACTGTAAATCCCCCAAGTCGAGTGATTCTCATGCACACAATGAACAACACACTCCATCGTGGGAAATATTGACCGTTGAAAATAGAAATGCTAATACCAGACTCCCTTAAGTACAGAGCTGGTTCCTCCGTGGCAGCGTGTGCATACGCAATGATCACAATGTGTCGTCTCCGGCTTCCTGCACACAATCTGCAAACACAAAGCTTCACACAGACGCTGGGAAGACGAAGCAAAGAGTGAAGCCGAAGAACGGGAGAAAAGATGAGAAGATAAGATTAAATCAGAGGAGGGAGACGTGATGGAAACAGTTTAGTGGAATCAAGGAATCAGTGAATCTACAAATGAGTTCAGAGCCGATAAAGACAATCGAGATAAAAGAGGAAAGGTTCAGAGCAGAGAGAGAGAGAGAGAGGGGGGGGGGGGCTCCGCTCACAGCCTAATTATCAACAATTATCTGTTTCAAATTGCTTTGCTGTCAATCTGATGAGTCCACAATCAAGATCAACACCACAACAGATGATTATACAGTAGAGCCTCATCATCATCATCATCATCATCATCATCATCTCGGCACTCGATCCCCTTCCGAGGTCGAGTCGCCTCCTGCGCCGCTAACGAGCTTTTCAGCTGCTAATGGAAATAAACAGCCCATTAGGTGGAAGTGAGTGGAGCGGCTGGTTGTGTGGTGAACGTGCCGGTGAAAGAGGCTCTCATTGTTCTCTGAGCTTTTTAAACTTGTGTCTGTTCAGAATGAGGCCGATGGGAAAGTGGTTCGTTCTGCTTCTACTCGATCATAAAGGGATTTGATCACCAGAGATATTTGAATGTATCCTGTGGGGAACCTGAACGTCTGTGCTCAACTCTCCTGGTGCCTTCACATCATAAATGTAAACATATTCAAATCAGAAATACCGACATCCCGATACACAACGCTATTCATGTCAGGGACTGAAAATGCCATCAATCCTTTTTAAATGTCACTCACGACTTAGACGTTAACTATCGGATCAGAAAGGAGTTTAATTTCAGGCTTGAGTTAATTCCAGCGTTAGTTCCGGTTCCTCTTCGTTCTCCTGCAGCTCCATCTGCACGCTGGCAGATTTCATGGGGAGGAAAACTACGTGTCCGCTCATCTGTGGCACGATTACGTGGTTTTCATCTCTCGGATTCCACATCCCAGTCGACTCCTGCTAGTGAACCAAGTGCTTTATGGAAATATATGATGGTCCAGCATTAAGCTGCAATCCCAGTCGACCTGGTTCTCCTCCTCACACAGGCCGAGGAGCCACTTCAGAGGTCAGAGCTCCTCAGAAACTCCGACCAGTTCACTTCACCTCATTCTGTCTAATTACAATCAAAGCAGTTGATTTTAAAGTTAGAAGAAGCTCACATGGACACACAGGTAAATCCCTTTGATGAGCTGTAATTAGGGTTTTTATACCTTTATATAAAATATTAAATCTGAATCTTCTGAGATATATAAATCAAGTTCATTTAAATCCTTCATCTAATCTGTTTATTTCTAACTTCAGGTAATAACAACTCAAACTCAAAGCTTTAATCTTCTCTATTTCTTATTAGTGTAGAAACAGAAGCTTTGATAGTTTTGAAGCTAGTTTATTATTCTCAAGTCGTCGGTGCATCTTTAAAAAAACGAGACGAGCATCAGAAGAAGAAACTGTGATTTATACGAGTGATCTTCAAAGAAGTGTCTGATCTGCTGGTGAAGTAGTTTTAAGAGTTTTCCTGAAGTTGACCTTGTAGCTCCACCGAGGAGGTCAGGTCTTCATGGCTGTTTGTGTGTCTGTCAGGAGGATTACACAAAAACTACCAACAAAAATATAATGAAACTCATCGGAGGGCAGAAGAGGAAGAAAACATTAACTCCAGGAATTGTTCTTTTTGCAAGAAAGTTTGCTTCTTTTGACAAGTTTGTGGATCTTTGTAAATAAATAATAAAATAAATAAATCAGGTACAATTATAGGAATGATATCGATGAGGGTTGGCTTTGGCTGAGGGATACGCTCTTTATCTGGATGACTCAAAAACTAGAGAACCAGTTTCCAGTAAGCGTGGAGCGGAGGGGACTCGACCCAACAGAGAACCAGGAGTAGGTCTTGTTCTTTCACTTTCTCTAATATGATGAGATAAGTCTCTGCAGCCTTAGAGGACGTGTCTCTGCTCTGCTCTTTCCAAAGAAGACGTAACTGTAAGAAACTAGAAGCAGAACTTTGTGTTAATTCTAAATAAGATCACATTTTAATATCCATATTTCACTCTGATGAATCTTTCCATTTACTGTCCCTGGATCTTTTTGTCTCTTTTCTTTGGTCTGTCTTTTCTTAAAAGGTTATCTGCCCCCCCCTGCCTCTGGGGCTGTGCACTGCCAGGCGTCTCCTGTGTGATGGTGTGATGGAAGGAGGTCAGACGTCCCCTCACTCCACAGAAGTTGCTGCAGTCTAGTTGGTGAAGTGCTAAGCGTGTTGTCGTGTCATCCATCCAGCAGCTGGGAACATTCATTTCTCTCTCAGCAAAGTCGAGTTCTCCCTCAGTGTCCTGAAGAGATATGAAAAAAACCCAGGAAGCTTCCAGATCTGTGCGGCTCTGACAGATCACAGCCCACCACTGTCTCTCTGCACTAAATCAATCTGCCGCTCGCAGCCACTCGGCTCAATGGAGGCAGCTTCCATGTGGATTCTGCTGATGAACAACAAAAAAAGAAGAAGCTGTGCACGGCTGACAGACGTGTCTTATATGAGGCACATCACGGCATCACCACAGATTCATATCTCCATCCCCCCCCCCTCCTTCTCACATCAAACTCAGAAAACTAGAGCAAACATCTGGGAACAGCCTGAACACTGACAGATGAGAGACGTGCTTCACTGTGATCGATAAGAGTTTAAAGACAGAAAGTTCTTCTACTCTCTGATTACTGACACGAGCGCTGGAGCTGAACTCGAGCTGGAAAACCTATAAGATGGTTTTAATTAAAGTGTCCAAGTCACTTTGATTACACATGAAAACACACAAATAAAACATATTTACTATATTTACTGTAAATCGACAGGAGACCATCTCGTGTCTTCGCCTCGAGGGTTTTTGTTTCTCTGTCAAATCATCAGTCGGCTCAAGAATCAAATTTAGAATTTTGTTTATTGCTTTTTATCTGCCTGACATCTGCATGTTTATCTGACAGGATTGTTTCATATGAGATATTTTAGTTAGAAACACAAACAGCACAAGGAGACTTTCAGCCCCTGGGATGGATCAACCTGCTTTTTTAATATCTCTCTTGTATGATTATTTTTCAAAATTGTTTTATGGTTTAACTGTAGAAATCTCACTTGTGATGGGGTTTTTAAAGCTACGCCAGATTCTGATGTTAAGTATCTCTGGTCTTAAAAACCTTTTGCCAACTCTACAAGGCCGTGATATATAAAACAAGTTTGTGATATTCAGCTTCTTGGGGAGTGGCAGAGAAGCACCGATCGATGCAGCTTCATGAATCAGTTTTAGGTTCGATACCCTGACTGTGGACTCGACGTTAAACAACCGCCGTGGTGAAATGTTTCAAAGAGTAAACACGTGATCACTTCCTGTAACTGTGAGCCTCCACCTCTGCTGTGCACAGCTGCCTAACTGCAGCAGTTGTGGGGCAGAGATGGATGAGTGATCTGCTGACTTCATTTATTATTCAGTCCTCGGCGTGTCGGAAGAGGGGACAACAGGACGGGGGGGAGGCCTTGGTTACTAATGAGAGTTTATCACAATGATACAAGCTTCCTCATGCATCTTTCATACAAAGGCCTGCACGAGTACACAAACACAGGAGGCTGCGTGATGCATCGGTGTGCGTGCAGCCGCATTAATGATCTGTGACACGACCACGAGACCTTGAGCCTCCACAGGATCTAATACTGGAGCAGAGCGACAGAACATCCTGTCATGGGTCCGGAGACACGATATAAATCATCCATTGTGGAACCCACGGATTCACAGGTTATAAAAAATCTATTCACATTTGTCACCGTGAACTCGTTTTAATACTCGGAACAAGAAAGGACTCGTAGAATCTTAGGTAGAAATTGAGATGTTTAAATCGTAGAGGAGACTAAACACAGAATTCAAAACAAAGCATTTACACGATTCACAATAAGATGAGTTATTCAGCGTTTCCTGTCTCACAGGTTCTTCGTCAGGGAAGTTCAGACGCAGCTTTACACAAAGTTCTCTCTGTGCAGAGTGTCTCTACGTGTTCCTACCCTACAGAGCCTCGGAGAGTTTTCATGTCGGTGAGGACGATGTCTCTGTAGCTTCTCTCCAGTCGCTCCATGAACTCCAGGTAGTTGCTGAACTTGAAGCCTCGAATCGGCTCCTCCTGCAGTGGGGTGGGGTGGGGTGGGGGGGGGGAGAAGGAAAGGTCAACACTGGCCCAAATAAAAAATGAGCTTTCCACCGATATTTGTATTTGTTTTTTTTCACACATAAAGGTCAGTTTGCTACTCAGGCTCTGTGGGCAGTTGTATAATGTCATCTGTGGCTCCAGAGGTGTGAGAGAATGACCTCTGACCCCCATCTGAAGGTTACGACAGTGGAGGGTTGTGCAAAGGAGTTTGAAAGATCTACTGTGGAAGAGAGGGTGTAACCAGAAGGTGGCACATGTGGCATTAAGGGGAATAAGGGTTATCTTGACATTCTTTATCACGTGGTGAGATAGGGAAATTCCCAGAGGGACCTTCTAAACGTGTTCTATACTTAGTGCCCTAAAAACTGAATTCACCCCTTCACCTTCATCTCCAGCCAAGTGGAAGAAGCTTTGGTATCTTGGTTTTTTGACGGTTCCTCATCGTCTATTTGACTCTGACCATAATTAACGAAATGAACATCGAGCTGTATTGAAGAAGACGTGCAAGTGGAAATTGAGACCATATAGAAATGTTAGAAACTACAGCTCATCTGTCGCACACAGGGAGTTGTGAACAAGTGGAGGAGTGATTTCAGTCTGTGTCTCCCGTGTGTGTCTGTGATTCAAGGGGAGTGCGATACCAAACTGCCGTAGAACCACTTTACAAAGTACTCTGGAAACTTTCTGTACTTTCTGTCACCTTGTTGCCGCAACTTTCATCAGCTCATTAGTTTTGATTAAAAAAGAAGCTCCTGTTATCACAGCTGGGAGGAAACTGAACTCCGTGTCCCGAGATGTGACGACAGGAGTTCTCCACACATCAGAGTTTGAGCCGTTGAGGAAGAAGGTGGCGTTCGGTCTCATCGTTCACTTTGTTAGGAGGTGTGAATAATTCAATATCGCCCTTTTCATTATAGTATTTTGCATTCAATCTATTTCAAAGTCACGGAAAATCTAATTGAATCTCCGCGATCGAACGCCAGTAAACAACATCCTTGTTTAGCATTCGGCTAATCAAGTTTCACGTGTCGGGGAAAAGGGGAACGATCTGAATTGTAGATTTATGACATATCTCATCTTAACTGTGTGAGGGACGCATCAGACCAAACTAAAATACTTTATTTGTTTAATTTGCTCGGTTAGGATTTTAATTTCAGCCGTAATAATTGCTTCCCGAGCATCTGAGCGTCTGTGGTGAGAGCCTCCGACCTCGTGGGCAAATGAAAACACGGCAGCAGAGCGAACAACTGGGATCGGTGTGAGTGGCAAAATCCATAAGCAGCCTGAGAAACGATGCACGCAGAGGACACACACTGATTCATTCACAATAACAACAACAACACAACAAAAAACATGATTTCACCAACAGTCGCTCTCCAGACCTTAAAGAAACACACCACGGTTTAATGACTCCTGCAACCTGTCAGCACTCCCCTCATTTTCTCACATCACTTTGCAGAGTGTGTGTTTCGGGGGGGAATCTAATTTCAGCAGGTAAATAACACTGACAAGGACACGGTGCCACGAGAACACTGTCAATAGTTTGAGTGTAATTTAAACACACAACACTTTCTGCTGCTCGTCCACAATAACAGCAGCAGACACCAGTTTGCCGCGGTGCAGCGTCACGGAGAGTTCACTGGAGGGTTTTAATAAACTGAGCTGAGAGTCACACTAACCTCCTCTTCCTCTTCAAGGAGACACGATGTGGGAAACTCAGCTTTGTGTTTTTGTGAGCTGCAGCGACAGTTTGAGGAAAGTGTCGTTCTGAACATTGGAGAATTCAAACCTTCAAGTAATAACAGAGAATAAAATGATGAATCTGAGGAAAGTGAGTCATCTTTTTAAAATGGACACAGACAAAACCAGTTGGGAGCCATGAACTGGATTCACAGTTTCTTCCAGAGTGAGTTACTAAAGCTTGTTAGATCAGTGGATCCCTTAATAGAAGGGAATCTGTAAAAAAATGTGTTCAATCAAAAAGGGATTTTTACAGTTCCGATTTTTTTCAGTGCACAGACAAGCAATAGATTTAGAGAAATTATTATTTAAAGGTTGTAAATAGAGTGTGGATCATTCAGAGCGAAGCCCCTAATGTCAAGCAACAATAACTTACCACAAAAAACACACTTCTATTGACAAAAATCATCTTTTAATTATGATTTCATGATATAAATTACAGATTTGCCGAGTGATACTAGTTTGATCTACTGCAGTTAATAAAGTCTGGGTTTGTCGTCAACATGAACCAGCGACTTAACTCTAAAGCTATTAAATCCATATTTTATTCATGTAACACTCTTCCTCCATGTGAACACACAGGAACTACACAAAGCCTCCCACTGGACACTAAGTGGACTTTCAGATTCTTTATTCAAGATTAATCCTGAAGAATCATCCAAACCAAAGTTATGCTGTATGTTCCTAATAAGTGATATAAAAACTAACATTTAAAAGAAGAGTATGAGGGTTTCACAAACATAAACACAAATAAGTATCAGCGTTAAAGTTTGTTGATATGTGCTGATGTTTATGTTCTTAATTCAAGCTCTTTATATTTGGTTGTATGTGTGTTTTCTTTTTATCAGTTGAAAGTTTATGTATTTATAGATATTTATATTTAGGTTTATGGTTGAATTGTGAAACATCAATCCTCAATTGTGTGTTTTCTTTTAACCAGTTGTCGTTATTCAACTCTTCTGTTTGTCTGACAACTTCCATCTCACCACTTGAAGCTCACTTCCCTGAAACTCTCCTCACACTTTGAACTCTCTAGGGGTGAGAGAGAGTGTGTGTGTGTGATTGTGTGTGTGTGTGTGAATGTTTAAAAAAGCCTCTATCACCACATCTGTCTGATTAAAACACTTGATTGTTCCCACACAGAGACACATTGAGAGGACAATGAGGTGAAACTGGCGTGTTTAAAACTTTTAACAGTTCATCTCAGGACGAGGATGGTGCAAGTTCCTCTCTCTCTCACACACACACACACACACAGACACACACACACACTCTGTCTCACAGCTGTCTCTTGCTGCAGTATCTGATGCTACGGCTCATTAGAAGAACTTCCTCAGATAAAGCCTCAATAACTGATCTTTTATTCACAGACGCTGTCAGTGGCGGCTCGTGGCGATGTTAATACCAGAGCTATCAGGCGGAGACGAGACAGTCGGAGATGCTTAATGAGTAATGACGATGAGCGCTTCATGTCAGGACGCGTCTCACTCACAGTCCTGCCCTGTGATGCTGCCTGGGACCTCAGCAGCAGAGGACATCTATCAGACTTTGACTTTAGACCTCTTGTGAAAGCCTTGAGGCCACTCGACGCTTCAGCTTTCACCCGATTCACCGA
The DNA here is from genome assembly GCF_947347685.1 of Pleuronectes platessa. Lineage (NCBI taxonomy): Eukaryota > Metazoa > Chordata > Actinopteri > Pleuronectiformes > Pleuronectidae > Pleuronectes > Pleuronectes platessa. Next base: position 20,965,645 of record NC_070642.1, on the reverse strand, counting down.
GCAAAACTTATTTCAGGGAGACGTGTACTTCTGGGGGGTATTCATAATGGATGTGAATCAAGGATGAATGACGAATATAAAAGAGTTTTTTTTTTGCTGAACTCTTCACATATAAAGAGGTTTGAGCCGTAGACTGTGTTTTGAGCCCAAATAACAAAGTAGCTGCAGAGGAGATGGTTCAGGACAAGAGGCCATTCAGAGGTAGCATCTGAAAGAACCTGGATGAAAGCCTCAACACTTTCACTGCCGACCTGCGCTCGCTGCATTTAGATTTCTCTTTGTGCTGCAGACAAATCACGTCACCAGTGAAGTTGTAAATGTTAAACTGAGGTGAATGCATTGAGAAGTTTTGACGCCTGTTAACCTGGTGGAGGAGTTGCATTCAAATTTGCAGAAGTTTCTTTTTTAGCAGTTACTAAGGTTTTCTGGGCCTTTCAGTCAAAATCATTCATGCACCTGCACATTGTCCCCATGTACAGAGACAAATCTGAATTTTGAGATTGAAGGTTTACTTTTGGGTGGATGAGGATGCTCTGTATTAAAACCTCACCTTGAGGAAGATCTGCAGCTCCTGGGACTGTGTGTGCTGCAGAATCTCCGGCTGCAGGTGTTTGAAAATGGCGACGCACAGATACACCTGGTAGTCGGGACCCATCACCACACAGGTGGAGACGTAGTGGCAGATCTCTGACCAGTCCAGGTAGTTCCAGAAACACTGCGTCAGCCAGTGGAGGCACATCTGTGGAAAGAAGGATGAACATGTTTAAACTCATTACAAACTTCTCTGTGGCCGAGTCTCAATAAGTTACATCTACAGGGCAAAGAACTGATGACTCAGAATAAGTTTTTTGTTCAGTCGTCATATTTCTAATAAAGCTTGAAGCGTCTTCCTGACATTTTTGCATGTTTAACAAACATTAATACACATTTACATCTTTTTAATATGTAGGAAGTGAAGCTCTGGTTTGTTGCTTCTGAACTTTCTCTGTCTCACTCCTCAGTTTAATCGATTTCATGATGTGTATTTTCCTCTTTTTGTGTCGTGTTCATAAAACCATTGAATCTGCAGCTCGGCGACTTGTGCATCGCCCTTGTATTCAGAGAAAACTAATGAAATGCATCATTAAAAATTCATTGCAAGTCAACTGGCAGTAAATAAGGGAATTTTTGAATACATTCACAAGTGAATTTCATGCTTCAGAGACACAAGTCGCACCAGAGAAGTCGACCTGGTGCGTTAAGATAGTCGAGCAGGGGAAAGGAACTAAGACTTGGTGGACACACACACACAGACACACACACACACACACACACACACACACATATAGTTCAGTTTTTAAATTGTATATTTCACTGAGAACCAATTAGATGTCGGACTTTAAAGAAAAACCTCCATCCCTCATTAGCAGCGTTGTGTTAATCGTCCTCGTCCACATGGAAACATGATATAACACAGCTTGTTTTATAAAGTGAACTTCATGTCAAGTTTTACTTATGTATACATTTCCACATTAAAGCTTTATGGACCAGACTGAGTTGCTAATAAAGCTGCCAGATGAAAGAATGGTTCAATTACAATAACACCGGTGATGCTCCGTTCTCCTTTAAGAGTGCGTCTGAGGTTTAGAATTGATTCAGTCAATCTGCCGGCTCTGCCTCGTCAGCTCCTCTGAAACCATCTCTCTGCAAACACGTGGAGATAAGTCACATGGCTTCAGGTTGGGGTGAGACTCGGGGCAAACAGGCCGGTTCAGTCACCGTTGTTCTTCCTTCTGGGAACATGCACAGGGATAAATGTTCATGGAGGGTTCTCGAATACAGTGCCTTGCATAAGTATTCACCCCCTTTGGACTTTTCTACATTTTGTCATGGTATAACCACAGATTCAAATTTATTTCATCGTGAGTTTATGTAATTGACCAACACAAAATAGTGCATCATTTGGAAGTGGGGGGAAATATTACATGGATTTCACAATTATTTACAAATAAAAATCTGAAAAGTGTTGAGTGCATATGTATTCACCCCCTTTACTGTGAAACCCCTAACAAAGATCTGGTGCGACCAATTGCATTCACAAGTCACATTTGCAAGTCACATAATTAGTAAATAGGGTCCACCTGTCTGCAATTTAATCTCAGTATAAATACACCTGTTCTGTGACGGACTCAGAGTTTGTTGAAGATCATTACTGAACAAACAGCATCATGAAGACCAAGGAGCTCACCAAACAGGTCAGGGATAAAGTTGTGGAGAAATATGAAGCAGGGTTAGGTTATAAAAAAATATCCAGAGCTTTGAACATCTCTCTGAGCACCATAAAATCCATCATAAGAAAATAGAAAGAATATGGCACAACCGCAAACCTACCAAGAGGAGGCCGTCCACCCAAACTGAAGAGTCGGACAAGGAGAAAATTAATCAGAGAAGCAACCAGGAGGCCCATGGTTACTCTGGAGGAGTTGCAGAGATCCACAGCTGAGGTGGGAGAATCTGTCCACAGGACAACTATTAGTCGTCTACTCCACAAATCTGGCCTTTATGGAAGAGTGGCAAGAAGAAAGCCATTGTTGAAAGGGATCCATACAAAATCCCGTTTGGAGTTTGCCAGAAGCCATGTGGGAGACACAGCAAACATGTGGAAGAAGGTGCTCTGGTCAGATGAGACCAAAATGAACTTTTTGGCCTCAATGCAAAGCGCTATGTGTGGCGAAAACCCAACACTGCCCATCACCCTGAGCACACCATCCCAACAGTGAAACATGGTGGTGGTAGCATCATGCTGTGGGGATGCTTCTCTTCAGCAGGTACAGGGAAACTGGTCAGAATAGAGGGAAAGATGGATGGAGCCAAATACAGGGAAATCCTTGAAGAAAATCTGATGCAGTCTGCAAAAGACATGAGACTGGGGCGGAGGTTCATCTTCCAGCAGGACAATGACCCTAAACATACAGCCAGAGCTACAAAGGAATGGTTTGGATTAAAGAATGTTAATGTCTTAAAATGGCCCAGTCAAAGCCCAGACCTCAATCCAATAGAGAATCTATGGCAAGACTTGAAGATTGCGGTTCACAGACGGTCTCCATCCAATCTGACTGAGCTTCATCTTTTTTGCCAAGAAGAATGGACAAACCTTTCCATCTCTAGATGTGCAAAGCTGGTAGAGACATACCCCAAAAGACTTGCAGCTGTAATTGCAGCGAAAGGGGGTTCTACCAAGTATTGACACAGGGGGGTGAATACTTATGCACCCAACAGATGTCAACTTTTTTGTTCTCATTATTGTTTGTGTCACAATAAAATTTATTTTGCACCTCCAAAGTACTATGCATGTTTTGTTGATCAAACGGGAAAAAGTTTATTTAAGTCTATTTGAATTCCAGTTAGTAACAGTACATAATGGGAAAAAGTCCAAGGGGGGTGAATACTTATGCAAGGCACTGTAGCTGGTGAAATATATTTAGACTGGTCAAAATTGTGTGTGTGTGGGTGGGGGGGGGGCAACAAATTAAAGCTGTGCAGGTAGAAAGTGTAGTAAACAGACAACGTGGTGGAAGTTGCCCCCCCCCCTCCCTTCAGATTCTGCTTTCTAATCACTCAACACACAGTGCACACGCTGGGTTTTAACTAATTGTAATGGAAATAATTAGCCACTGTGTTGCCTAACGACACACGTCTGCTCACACATACAAACAAGCAGCACTTAGGCACCGTAAACATATTTGATTACCCCCCCCCCCCTCCTCGGCTCAACTATTATGAAAATACCAACATCTTAATTTGTGTGTTGTATTAAAAACAGGGAACGACTGGGTCCCTCGGGCAGAAACCCTCGGGCAGAAACAAGAGGAACCACACTGGACTTTCTGTGACTGTAAACCCCCCCCCCCCCCCCCCCCCCCCCCGAGGGGATTTCTAACTGCAGCTCTTTTCTGAATGTGCTTCTCTCTGTTGTTGTTGTTGTTGTTCCATTGAGTTAAAGCTCAGAGGTCAAAGGTGAGTGTGACTGTGTGTTCCTCACTGTATCTTTATAAACAGGCGATGGAGCTGTGACTCATCTGAGGAGGTCGGGTCACAGCAGCCAGAGAATCTGAGACTCAAACACTGAATGTTCTCACACATAATTCAATCCTGATATTCAGAGGCTTTCAGTTTAATATTGTTGTCATGTGATCATGTATGCACTAAAAATACAAATTTATAAAAGTTATAATATACATGTTGAAGTTTTTGTATTTAATTTTGGTTTTGTTAGATGTTGAGATTAAATATTTGCACTAAACATCACATTTTTGGAATAATTAATAGTTTTAGACACAGTTGATTTACTGTACTTCAACATATACCAATACTGAGACCTGTTTTAACATTATTCATGTCTTGACGTTGTATTCCAATGCCCTGTGCTACTATAAATACTAGGGCAACAAGTATTCATACTTTAAGCTGCACTTCATAGAACATACATAAAGATTTCTCTACGTTATCTTATAGAATAAATAGCAGAGTAATCAGGAGTTCAAATCTTCATTCACATCCCTCAGCTCCTTCATTGGGTGGATTCTGATAAACCCGTTGAACCAGTGGATGAAAACCAGTGACTGTTCAGTGACATGAAGTGTTTGTGAAGCTCCGTGTGGAGAACGAGGACCACAAAGTGTTTTCCTATTCAACACCCGAGCTGCACACAGGGTTGTTCCCGAGCTTCAGCTTATTTATCCTTCCTGTCACACACTCCTATTGTCAGGGAGTCTCACTGTCTCGGCTGTTTGAACATCTGGTGAATAACGCTCCATTTCTTCTCTGCCCCTTTGTGAGACTTTCAAAACCTTCAGAAGAGATATTTCTCTTTTTTACCGACTTGAAGACCAGGTGTCGATTATCTCCTTGAAGAGCAAAGTGCTGAGCTGAATGTTAACTTATCTCCACGCCCCCGAGACGCCGAGTTCAGATCTTTGATGCTAATGCGGCGAGTCGTGCGAGCGTCCTCGCCGCCGCACAAAGCGCCAGCCTCAACTGTCAAGAGCCGACACGCGGAAGACAGGATGAGGCGTAAGAGGATTCAAGGTGAAAAACGTTTTCCTCTGCCTCCATGTGAGAAAAGAATTTAAACTGCAGAGGTGCAGATATCTAACTGCAGCTGTCAAGGCTGGATTTTGTATTTTTTTTAACATTGAAATGAATTCAAAGCAGAATAAAAAAGGGAATTACTTCAAACCCTTCGCTAATAGAGGTCGTTCAACCTGCTCTTGGTTTCTCGTTGATGCCATCGATTGAATATTCAAACAGAAACACTGATGTCACGTCTTTGTGTTGTAGCTGATGAAATGTTCATTCTCTTTATTCCCTCCATTAGCAGTCATCTCTGTGCTGTGTTGATCCAAGAGGCTCAGAAAAATGGAAATTATAATAAAAAAGACACTTAGATTTAAATATTTGATTAAAGCAAAGCAGTCCAGACACAAACTATTGACTTCAAACTTCAGCCCTTAACTTTCCGTGGGCTTGGATTCCTGTTTGAATAATGCATGATTCGTGCAAAGCTTAACACAATACAGCAGAGACAAATCTTCATGGACACAATTAAAATCCTCTGTGAGTCCCAAAGTGGTTTTTCAAACGAATTCAGAAAGTGTGACGACAGAGTGGAACTTCTCAAACACTGGTAGAACTCATTTTTACACATTATATCTTGTGTTATAGACAAAGGAAACACCCCACATGGTTCATTGAGGCGTTTGTGTTATTCTCTACCTGTGAGGGAGTGAAACCCGACATCCTGAACGCCGAGTGGACCAGAGGAACCTCGACCTTCAGCAGCATCTCCACGTAATGAGCCGTACACCAGTAGACGGGGGGGATTCCTGACTCGGCTGCTTCCACAGCCACGTGCACCTGTCACCATAAACACAAAAGGCCTTTCATCTCGATCCTGGAAACAACATTGAGATAAATCTCCTTAAATTGATGTTTTGATATCTGTGGATTCTTAGTTGACGAAGAGGAAAAAAACATGAAATAAAGATGAAACGGCCCGGGACTTCGTTCTGAGTGATGCAAACAGAACCAGCTCTGTGTGCACGTACAGGTGTTTGTGTGTTTGTGTGTCTGTTTTTCCGAGCTATTGACTAAATCGACCACACGGCGCAGACGGAGGGTAACTGGCGTGAGGAGAAATTCAGCAGCAGCATCAGGAACACAGAGCAGGTAACACACGCTCAGTCCAATTGAGCCGTAATTGATTCAGAGACTAGAGAGACGACAAGATGACAGAGGTGGGGATAATGACTGTAAAACTTCATCTCAGCACCTCGGCTCTCCCCCTGCAATCTGGACCAATTGAAAGAAGACTTCATTTTGGACTTCTTCACCCCCGCCGCTCATTTGTCTCCATCTCAGTCTCGCTCGGCTCAGCAAATAACTATTGAAAAATGGAACCTCGGCGTCGAGTCGTGCGAATAAATATTGTTATGATTCATCACCATCTCCATTCGTCTGTGTTTGCTTTGCAGTGATAGTTGAAATGCTGACTATGAGAAAAGGTGGGAGTCAAACGAGGACTTTTAAAGGGAGGCCCTCTTTAGATGTCACAGGTTTTTAAGTTTTAGTTTTGCACCCTTCAGGCCCTTTGAGATAAAAAATCATGGATACAGCATCAAAGTCCAATTCTCATCTTTAATTTAAGGAGGTTTACATCAATATATGAAGCACTGCATTGAAAATATGGCTTTTTAAACATTTGACGGGTTCAAGAGTTACAATTTAGATCAAAGTGGCATTGTGTGTCAATATTAGGATTCAATAGATTGATATGTGACTGTATGTATTAAGGACACTCTGGGTATTAACGTCTTTTAAACCTAAACTCTGCCACCATCTCATTTTTCCCTCTATGCTGCAACATTCCTGCAAATTTCAAACCCTCGCTAAGTCCTTGTTTGTGTCTGTGTCTGAACTCATTGTGCTGTTTTTGTGTATTTGCATGTCATTATACTCACAGATGCGTGTATCCCTGCAGGCCAGATGAATGCGGAGGTGAGCAGAGAGGAGAGGCCGAGCAGCCAACGCAGAGATCTCTCCGGATCTCCAGCCATGATGAGGAACACCGTGGAGGCCAGCCAGTCGTGGCCCGGATAACCATCCTGCTGAGTGACTGGCGGTCGGAGTTAAAGAGCCGAAGGGGAACGATTCAGACGCACAACAACGTTAAATAAACATGAAAGTGGTTCATTGGCAATCAAAATAAAACAGACACGTGTGGACTGTGAACTATTTTCATCTTACCTGAAAGGACCCCAGGTTTAAAGAGGAGTGCTGAAGAGTCTGAGAGGCTTGATATGACAACGGCATGAACCCTCAATAACAAACACATCCAGAGCAACATCACACACGTGCTCTTTGAATCTGATTGACAGACGAGCCTCATCTATTAATAACACGCTCTGTCAACACATCACTGCTAATGATTAGGAATTATAAATAAAGCAGAATGAGAGTGTTTTCATTTAGCGTCGCCGAAAAACTGGATCTGAAAGTAGAGACAAAAGTAAACTGACTTTAACTGTGAACTACTTAAGTTGTTTATGGATTTAATTGGGTTGAACAACATAATACAATATTATGTAGAACAATTATCTTGGATTGCAAATTCAATTTTGCTGTTAATAGTGAGACCCCCTACCATCAATTTGATAACCCAAACCCAGAGGGGACTTAATGACAGGAAGCAGAATGTTAAGACGTGACTGCAGCGCTGGTATGATGCAGACCTGGTCTCTGAAAAGGATACTGAGCTCTGAGGAAGATTTAACTCTCTGAGAGGACAAGAAGATCTTCAGGTTCTTCATGAGCAGCGTCAAGTCGTGCTCAGCGTCATCCTCCAGTAGCTTGAGGTGTCGGCTGTACCTGTGGACACGAGACACAACTATACTTTACATTTAACTTCAAACAATAAGAAGAGGTAAAATGGGATTTAATGGACTGACTGTTGGCATCAGACTGGCAGTGAGCGACTGGTGAGACTGGTCAGACTGGTTGGAGCTCACAGAAACATCAGGTCACTCTTTACCACTGTGATGAGCAGAGAAGCTTCTCAGGACGTACAGCACGTCCAACCTTGAAAACTGGACCATAGAAGAGTAGCCTGGTCTGATTAACCTGAATTTTGGATGAGGCTGCAGGTGGCTGGGTCAGAATTTGGCATTTGAGCTCCAGTTCCCGGTCTTCTAACGGCCACCTCCACGATTAAGCTCCATGACACAAACCTTTCCTCAGACTCGTCCCATGAACACGACACTGAGCTCAACATGGACCAGAAACGTGTGTGTTGAGTTTATATAACTGAGAAATACTGAGGCCTCGTGCCACTACCCAGAAGCAGTTGTCAAAAACTATATTCAACAAGTCGCATTCAGCTGAACAAATCTGACACTTGTAAAGTCGTGGATTAACTACAGATTTATGTCTTTACAACATTGAATCCAGAAAGACACGGTGCTTTTGAGTGTAACGCTCTCGTGCTGTGTTTTATTGACGCACAAAACTGCAAACATGACACTTTGTATGAGCACGTCCTGAAACTGTTCAGCTACAAAGCTCCTCCAGGGGAAGGCGGCTGTGGAGTTCTATCCACGATGTAATGTAGCAGCAGGGGGTCCTTCAAGACAGGAACGAGCAGAGTGAGACCAGTAACACCAGTCAGGGGGCCTACTTACACAAACAGGGTGAAGAGACAGAGGAGAGGATTACGCACAGTGGCTTCATTACTGCACCTCTGTCAGGTGTGAGGGTCTACACACTCGGAGCAGAGGGGAATAATAACCGTGCACGATTATGGTTTTCTGATGTCATTCAGCAGCTACAGTCAATGTGGACTTAAACGTCCACGAGGTGTTGACAGAACAACATCTGGGCTTTCAGCAGCTGGAGGGAGGACAGAGAGGACAAGTCTCTGTGTCCTTCAGAGGCTCCAACGGCTGATTTTAAGAAAAACAGCGAACACCACTTCTTGCTTTTTAGTTTCCCGTCCCTGTGGGAGAAGACTTTTCTCTATTTCTTAGACAATGACCTTCCCCCTTTTCAACTTGAGCTCATGAGCTGACTGAGAAATGGAAGCCGAGGTTTAGATCTAGGTTAATGGTGGAGCATCGCCGCGGCTCTGTGATGAATGCTGGATTAGATTCAGGAAACTCTCACAGAATTAAGCAGAGAACAGACTCAGATGGTCAGAAAAAGTTTTAAACATAACCATAATATGGAAACAGTGGAAATATGACTTTAAGTAGCAGATTTACGTGCACTTAAGTGACAGTTATGTGCCAATATTGTCCCATTCTTTTTTGTTTGTGTATCTCATGATCTCAATCTGTGTGTGTTCGTAATCAGATTATAAAATGTGTTGAAGAAACCGCGGGTGTGTAATTAGATTTAAAACTGTAAATGTGTATTCAGAATCTCTTTGAGTGTAATCAGATTTGTAAATGTTGCTGTAATCACCAGTGACTGCACTTTGTGTTTGATGCTAATCACAAAATGTTATCACGCTAACACGCTAAACTAAGATGGAGAGGACTGTAAACATTACACCTGTTAGTTGTGACTGTGAGCATGTTGCATGACGACCGACTCTCGTCTTCACTCAGACACGAGTGGAGGAGACGCAGGTTTGAAAACAACCGATTAAAGCTGCATCTACACTGATCAATGCCTAATTATGAAACAGAAATCAATGTGAAGACAAATCTGGATCATAAATATGCTGCAGCTGCATGCAAATACACATTTTACATAATTTGTTCCAGCATCAAACTGTAGCCAAAGAGATTATCAACAAATGCATGAAAATGAAACATGAAAAATGCATCACCAACTAGAATGGCACTCGGTAGACAGTCCCCTTCAAATTCCATCAGGCTGCACCAGATTTCACACACTTTTCATCAAGATCCATGAATTATTCACTGGGAACTTGAACTTGAAAATGTAAATTGCCCAATTTTGAATTTGTTAAAGAAAGTGTAAAAAGAAAACTGGATCCACACCAAAGTTTGATATTGTTCCTCGACCCAAAACACTTCATTCCAACAAGTTTCATGGAAATCCGTTCAGTCATATTTGTGTTATCTTGCTTAAAATCAAAAATACAATCAAACAGACAGAGGTGAAAACATAACGTCTGTATCAGAGGTAACTCAAGAAATCATAGGCCCTGCACTTATTTACAAAACCAGTTGAATGAAGGAGCTTCCAAATCTCTCGGCCAGTCACCAGATCCCCGGCTCTCCCAGTAAGAAAACTGTGTTAATAAATATTACTTTATGAGCATCAGATACTTCACATACCTGACACACGTGTTGATCCCCAGCTGCTCCACGGACGATAACACCGCGCTCTTCACACTCTTCTCCTCTCCTGTAAAACAAGGCAATTAGAAGTGAGAGGTAGTTATTATCCAGAAACATGGAGGTTTCAGCGAAGGGACCCGTTACAACCGTGGAGAGTCGGAGAAACATGTCAACACATCACGACTTCCAGGGAACAACAGATGTGATGTGGCGCCAATTAACAGTTGCTCGGCAGTTAATTGTGATGTTTGCAGGGCGGCGTGGTGTCAAGGTGCTAATTTCACTAATGCTCGTACATTAGTCATTTCACAGCCGTGGTTTTGTGGAGTCGTAGCTCAGGATTTTAGGGGCATTCTGAGTTTTTGGAAAGAATGAGAGGAAAAAAAATGACAGTATGAACTTTTGAGCCTTGTGAGAAAGCTCTTTATCTCCGGGCTTAAGGCCTGTGCAGCTGGGGTCCGACTGCGCTGGAGCAGTGCAGCTTTAGAACCACATGCCAAAGCTTTGTAAAGACTGCGGAGCCATCCCTCTCCAGCTGCTCTCATGGGCTCTTACTTAGCACCATTAAGTGTGTGAAGAATCATAAAAATATATTAGCTTTTCGAGTTTCCAGTTGTAATTGTGTGGAGACAACGATGAATGAAGCAATAACTGCGGGAGGAGTGATATTTTGTTTTGGGACATGTTTCTGCTGCTTACTGGCTTTGGGGGAGACAGAGTGTTATTATATTTTGTGTAATGGATCTCCTGCTTCAGACAGTTTGTGTTGAGATTACGAGGAGAAGTATTATATCCAGGCAGCTTCTGTGGCTGGGAAAACTTCAAATCCAATTTACAGACTAATGGAGCAGAAATGTGCGAGGGGAGATGATAATGCTCTCGCTGGAATCTACACATCGAGGTGATAATTCAACATTGTTAGCTTTGGAAAATCAAAGCTGGGCAATTCAGATAAATAACCAGGCATCCAATCTCATATTAATTGAGAGAAAATAGCTTCTGGTGAGAGCATGAAGCCCCAGCAGGACCAGTAGCTGTGTCTTTCCTCTCTCGCCCTTCTCTCCTCACATATTAACATCTCTAAAAACCTCTCGCTGATGGCAATTACTGTCTGATGAAGATGAATGCCTTCTTGTTGTATTTATTTCACGCCTCCCCCCCCCTTTCCTCTCTCTTCCTGTCTTCCCCTGCCTCCAGAGTCTATTTTACAGTTTGTAATAACTATAATCGCGGCCATTTAACTTTTGTTTGAAAAGAGCCAGTGTTGAAAGGTGTAATATCGTGAATCTGCAGCTCTGAGTCGATTTCCGGCTTCCAGAATCTTTATAGTCCTCTGTGCGGGGGATTAATGAGAGGAACAGAAAATCTTGAAGAGTGAAGAAGCCTGCAGAATTAAGGGGATTATAGGAGAGCGAGTGATTAGTATCAGACACATTTAGAGGAAATCCTTTAAGATGAGCCCACGTCTGCAGGGAGTCTGCTCAGTCCGGGCACAACGACAATACAGGGTTTGATCCTTAATGATGATCACGCTGCACCGAGTCCACAGCTGCTGGGTTTCCACATCTTAGTCCATTAACACCTCCTCTGTGCTAGATAAGACACAGAAGACTCCACTTCCTGAAGAAAACCCACTTCTCCACTCAGCTCATGTTCAGCTTCATGATTCAGGACGACCAGGCGCCTCCGAACAAACTTCATCACAACATGATGCAACAACTGTTCAGCTGCAGGCCGGAGAAAACACTGCATCGGGTTTTTATAACTGCTCATTACCCACGAACCATTCAGTCATAACCTCAAACACGCTCAGGGAAGATGACAAGCAATACTTTCTTAAAGTCTTTCATATATAATGAAGTGTGGCTAAATTATGAATATCAAACCGTACTAACATTTCTTTGTCATAAGGGTTAAATAATAAAAACTCAGAAACCTCTTGTTTTTAATATATACAGGCATCAGCACCTAAAGTCCATATCACTGGGGCTTTCCTGTCTCGTCACCTTCGCTCTCTGAAGAGAAGCAGCTTGCTCAGCACTAACCACATTACAGGAATTGCTGTGGCACATTAAATTAAATTTGACTCCGTCCATTTAATGGACTTTTATGCAAATGCCTGCCCTGTGGTAATAGATGGTTTCCAGCATGATGACAATATTATTAGTGTAAAAAAAAAAAAACAAGATGTTTTTCAATCCAGATGTAAATACATTTCAAAAGTTTTGCTCAAGCAGAAAAATATAATTATATTGAAGCCATGTAGGTTTTTCATATTACACAACAGAAAGTGCATGAGTCTAAAGTACCTGGCAAATCACACACAGACAGTTAATCAGAGAGTTCAATCACCAGGCTTGGGAAATTAATTGTGACCAGCAAGTGCACTTACAGTAAATGGCCAGCAGACTGCTTCTATTTAAAGCTTTTCTAGACTAATGGACCACTCAATAACTACATGGCATGTACCTATTCACAAATCCACACACACACACACACACACACACACACACACACACACGGCATAACCATTATGAAAGACTCATAATTTGTGTATTTACAAGCGATCAAACAAAACGTAGGGATGATAAAAGATCAGCTGATTGTGACGGACTCTGTCACTTTTAAAGATGCCACCAGTTTCCTGTCTCGTTATTAAAACTCATAATATTGTCTGAGCACCAAGTTAAACTAGAATAAAGCTTATGACATCTCATCTGAGCAGATTCATGCATCAGCTCAAATCTTAGACAGATGAATTGATTCCTCGTTCCTCTTGAGATTATAGTTTATTCAATATTTTGATATATTTGATATCCTTTATTATCCCTCGACTAACTGTCGACTTTTATAGATAACTGCAAAAGGATGTATCGCCCTTCTTACGTCTTTACACACAGACACGATGCACAATGGACTAAAGATCCTAAATGATCCAACCACTTCCTACAGTTCATCAAGTTCACTTTGTGCAGTTTGCAGTTTGATAATGTTCCAGCACCCGATGCTCCAACGTCACACAACATCATAGGTCTCTCTCTTGCTTTATGATGAAGGTTCTCCAGTGTCCTTTCTATTTCTCACACACACACACACACGCAAAAACACACACACACACACACACACACACACACACACACACATACACACACAAACACACACACAGCTATTACAATGCCATCTAATATTCCTCCCACCTAACAGCCAGTGAGGAGACCAGGGAGCTGTCATAGCTCTTGTTCTATTCTACATTCTGCCAGTTACATGCAGTGTGTGTGTGTGTGTGTCTGTCTATGTGTGTGTGTGTTTGTTTGATTGACATTTTGACGCAGCCTTCAGTCTCTCTGCCTACTCGACTGCTCCCACTGAACGGAGAGAGTCGACTCGTTTGAAGAGCATCAGCCTCTGTTCAGCTCGGGGTTCTCCGTTGTATCTCCTCACCAGAAGTCAAGTGTCCAGCTCCATCTCGTTTATTATTTAACCTGCCGGAGCAAATTGTGTGGCTCGAAAACAAAGAGCGCTATTTTCATTCCACTGTTGCATCTTAATATTCCGGTTGTTTAGCCAACAGCAAAAAAATATTGTATCTTTACTGTTCAACTTCGACTTCTGAATATTTTTCCAGGTAAAAGACACTAATAAGTCGTAACTGCAGTGAGTAGAAAGTGTGTTAACTATTAGCACTTCATTACCTTTAGGAGGATTCACAAGGTGGATGTTCACTAATGAGCAGCATTTCTCTCCAGCTGCTGCCACTGAGGCTCAGGCTCTGTAGCCCACTGGCTACCAAACAAGCCGGCCGTCTTAAATTATTAACCTGCTCGATTTGGGAGACATAACAAATTTCTATCCTGCGGTAAAAGATCTGATTTAAAGTTTTCAGCCTGTCCACAGAGACGATATCCAACCTCCACATAACACTGAAGTAGTGTCAACAAGAAAACAGCCCAACAGTATCCAGCCGCTTCAACAACCCTCCACCAGCCTCTGTGCTGATATGCTGAGCTTTAAAAACCACCTCAATGACCGCCACCAGAGATATCCACCGCTACAGGCAACAGGTTTCTTCTCCTGCCAAAAAAAAACTTCCTTTCTGACATTCTGCCAGAAGCTTTAAGTCCTTCAGACCCCCCCGATAGCACTGTGCTGATTCAGGAGTCCCTGGAGCTGACGGAGCTGGAACGGCTCGACTAACCTTAACCTTGCAGTGCAGGAAAACTTCCTCTGTAGGTAGAGTTAAGGACCGTGCAAGTCAGGGTCAAGTCGTGTTACTCAAATCTGTTTTTATGGATAAAACTTGCAAACCACACAGTTTCCTCTGGAGGGTTTAACAATCTGTGAAATAAAGTTTAGCCCTTATCCTCAGATTCTCCATTCAGGTCTTATGGGACAATGTTGTACCTGCACAGCTCCAGCAGATGTTCTCAAGTACATGTTGTTATTTTGACTTTTGCAGGAACTGCTTTAAAACCTGCCTGTTTGGAAATGGGCTGTTTGTTTGTACCATGGTGATGCCTGTTGGAGCTTTTCTTGTGAAACTGTGAGTAAAGACCTGTTGGGTCAACCTCCCTCGACGTCAAGACCTTCTGTGTCCGAGACGCTTCGGGCTCAATTCTATCGATGGAGCTTCGAGGCTGCGTCCTGATCTTTGTCCTCTGATATCATGTCTGTCTCCTTCGACCTCTCGTCAGGAATTGAATCATCTAGAATCACAGCCGGGTTTCAGTTCACTTATGAACCTTGTCTTCACCTTCCACACTTAAACTGACATATAACTATTTTACTGGTACTTTTATGGTCCAGTATATAGCAAAACAGAAGAAAAAACTGAAGTTAGATTTATTTTCCAAACAGAAAGCATGTGGCTTCTTCCACTGAGCCAGTGCACAGCCTTTGTACGTCTAAATTCTTAATGGAAAAACTGCGCGTGCTGCTCTCCTCCACTGACCTTTGTACTGAGCTGCAGAGAAGAAGCGCTCTGTGGCGGAGCTGGATAGATGGACGACCACCTTGTCCAGAAGGTCAGCCAGCACTGAGGGGAAAAAACAAGACACATGCGTTAAACTTTTATGCTGCAGTAAATAACTGTGTCCAAGGTAGAACCAATTTACAAATACATCAAGCCACTTCCTGGACGGCGAAGTCTCTGATGCAAAGGATCCTGGCTCGGCTGCAAGAAGCTTGAGTAAACGCTGACAGCCATGCTTTTAGTGTGGTGTCACATTGCTATGCAGAGAAACAACCCGCGGTCACCGTACACCTGATTGTGGAAATGGATTGAAACCCTCGGGTGCCTGTAAAGGTATTAAATATAATACACTGCTCTCACTCTCCAGTGACCCAGAGAGAGGAGAGACTCTGCAGGACCTGTTTGAAAGAGTCTGCCTCTTACATTAATATTGACTTGAGCTTCATTTCATAGACAGTCAACAGTCGATATTAATATCATTTTCTTTAATGGATATTTGAAAAACCAATTGAATAAGTATTTTCTTTACTGATGTCCCGTATAATGTGTAAAATGAATTAAAGTTTATAGTAAAGTTTGTAGCTGAATTTACTTCTTTAGAGTTATATCCCAAACACAAAAATATTTTTGCGTGGTATTATGATTTAATGTAATTTAGCTGTGATTACCACAAAACATATTCAGTGTCCTCCTGATGGTTTGCAGTCTCTTGAATATATATATTGCATATCTAAGTGTCCCTCACCTTTCTCTTTCTATCATGCTCACATGTAGAGTGACAGCTTGAAGCCCTCTAAGTTTCCTTACTTCTAATATCTGTAAATTGTAGTATGTTGAATTATTTCATTCATGTGTAGCTGCTCATCAGTGTCCATTGATATCCTCGTCCTGCTCAGCAGCGGCCCTCGGCTCCGACACAGTTACAGGCTGATTAAATAGGATCTTATCTATCCCTGCAGTCGATGGGCTCCACTGTCACCAGGGGGAGATAAGCTAAGTGAAATAGGATGTTTGAAGTCCTGTTCATGCAAGTGCTGCACATGCAATAAAGTAATGAATCCCTGTAGAGACACACCAGAGCCGACGTACAATCATTTCACAAGGCGTCGGTTTATAAAACACAATGTGCTGATCACAACTTCCAGCAGGACCCAGGATGCAACTGTGTGAGTCTGGGCTCCAGTGGAAGCATCCCATTGACTTGCTGTTGAGGGAGACCAATTAACCAATCAATAGGCTGATGAGATAGGAGGTATTGAACACGCACACAGTTCTAATCACGAGTGTTTGGATGAGGAGATACTATAGTTAATCATTTTTTTGTCTTGCAGCTGAATGGAAGACACAAGTGTTAATCACAGCATCTTCCTCCGCAGAGCCAGACTAAAGTAAAAGTCCAATAAACCGCAGAGGAAGTTAGGTTAATTTAGTCGTGAGTCTATAAATGCTACAATTTCCTCCTGTGAATGTTTCTTAAAAAGTAGAGTGCCGGGGTTTTTTGCGTAATTAATGATGTGCCGAGTAAATAAATCTTGATCATAGCCTTCGTGTGAAAAGCTGTAAATGAGCTGTGCAGAGTACGGAGGCTTTCACGGGCTGAGTTCCACACTGTGCTGATGAAAGGAAGCAATCACTGCACAGTGCAATGCATTAATGACAAGAACGTCGTGCCGCCTTCATTTAGATGTATTTTTCACCCCTTTGAATCAAAGCCATTTACTCCCACGCGGAAAAGTAGACATTAGTGCCGTTTTATAGCGGCTGTCAATAGCAGTGATGAATTGTGAATGGTTATATGAACGTCCTCTTGGTGAGGAGGTGCAGATGGTGCACCTGCAGGACCATAGAACTCAGCAACAGAATCACACGTGCAATAATTGTTTTTGTACCTCCCATTGTTATTCCTACACACATTATTACAAGTGTTTTTTTTATATTGCAAATAAAAATATGTTTTTATTTAAGAATAAGGTGATAAAGCATCTATATCGTTACATGACAGTTATTTCACAGTTTGCACTATTCTGCATATTCTTGAAAATGAAAATGGAATAGCTTCCATACTAATTAAACAGGCCTGATGTTGTTTGCTTTTTTTGTGTAACATCTATTCTGTAGAAAGCTGCCATTATAGAACCATTGTTGTGATTGCAAGCAGAAGGTTGGAAATCCCGGCTGCAAGGCTAATCCACAGCTGCCCAGTAAACAGGAAGCTCACCCTTTCCAGTCACGATGCTGGGATCGGAGGTCATGACTCTGCAGTAGTGACGACGGCAGGTCTCCATCCAGCTCTCCTCACTCTCTGGTTCTACTGGTGATGCCAGGAATGCACCGATCTCAGAGTCTGTGAACGGAGAATAAAACTAAAAGGTGAGAAAGAATATTCACGATGCACATAACGTTAATATCGGCATCGTGAACATGTGTGTTACCCAGTGAGTGCTGGAGGATCCTCGGTGGGTCTGAGGAGTAGCAGCGAGGTGGAGGGCAGCTTGAGAACATGGGCCAGGGATAAGGATCATCACCCTGGAATGAGTAGATTAAAAAACCTCAGTGTTATTTATGATTGACGATATTTCACTCGTGGAATTAAAACATATTTATAACATGAAACATGAGATTAAATACCACACGTGACTCTGTGGTGGTGATTAAGATGATTGGTCCTTTTCAAACCTACATGTTCCACATTAGCATTAATCTCTTTGATTCATTTCTGCTCTGCTCCAGTTGTGTGTGTGAGTTTGCGTTGGTATTTATTTATGGTGATTATGTCGGATTTGTTAACATTTGTTTGTAATTGAATTCACTGAAAACTCATCACCATTTTAAAACACTGGAAACTTGTTCTGTGGATTAATTCATTACACAGTCGTTATTTAGTGCCAGGCTAATAGCAGTTCATCACATCATGTGTTTATTTGTATTTGTTCTCCATCAGTTATTCACGACTATTCATTGTTTTCCTCCTCTCGTCTTTGGAACCCGCTGTTTAGCATTGCCTTCATTACGCCTGTCACGACTTCATTTTTTAGAACCATAACTTTGGAGTCATAACTCAGCATGTGACTTGCCAAAACAACGTGCTCTGAATGTTAACAGGGTTTAGAAAACAGGTCTTTTTAACCAGATGTCTGCGCTCCTGTGGATTCCTGCTGGTATTTGAATTCTCATCAGAAGAAATTACAGAAAGAACATCACAAACCATGTCTTAGTTTTCAACTACATCTCAGGTCAATGTTTATCTCACTACATAAAGGTCAACATTTTTATTTTAATTCACAGAGAACTCTGAATCCTCTTCCTCATTTTATTTAGTTTTCTTTTAAACAGACATTCAGGCAAAAACTAGAATCAGCCTTGATAAAAACATCATAATACTGAACAATAACCAAACCTAACGCCTATTAACAACCTTGAATATACACAGCAATGTATTACACCTTGAATCACAGGGTATAAACAACACACAAATGTTCATATTCCACATGACCTTGTGTGTTAAAGCTATAATTCTCCTCTCATTTCACAATTTGACGCTAGTGAAGTATTAATTCACAAATATTTGAATTGGTGTGATGTTAAGGTCTGAATATAAGTTTCAATATATTTAATTCGTCTTGAACATTTCACACAAAATCTGCATTTCTTCATCCGCTCCTTCTGTTCTCCTTGTGTCACAGGAGAGATGATAAAACACAGATCTGTGAAACATGGAGGAAACACTCACCGAGCTAATTTACACTTTCCCTTTAGAAATCTCTTTCAAACACTTTCCTTTCCCTCAGTGAGAAAATAGAAAAAAAGGTTTCTGTTTTGCGTTCAGCGTGAACAACACCTAAATAATTGATATCAACATGTCTGACTTAAAGAGGTTAGGCTGCAAACAGCAACTTCATTTGTATTAAAATCGAAGTCGCTAGTGGAAGTGTTTTTTTTTCCTTTTCTGTCAAAGACAAATATTGTTGAGAAGCTCATATCTTTGTTTTCCCTGAAAGATAATAGATGGTTATTTTAGACTATTTGCACAGGGAAATGTCGAAAACACAAACATCTGTGATATTCAGTTTCACAGAAGCTATTTCTGTGGTTGTGTGGAACTTATAAAAATCTATTTACAGCTGACAATGAAGAAAAATGAATTGCATCCACCCCAAACCCACTTGCTGCTGCATTTTCTGATTCACAGGCTGTCATTTATGCAAAACCTCAAGACTTAAATTTCCCAGGATCAATGCACCCGCAGGTAGAAGGGAACCACAATAATGTGTAAAAGAGAAAGCTGACCTCTTGCAGAGCTCGGGGAGGAAGCCTCCTCTCAGCGGGACCCCCGACCACACTGACACGGACCAGCACGTGATTCCTCTCCACTGAGAGACTGTCGATGATGAACTCCCTGAGAAGGATGAAGGGAAATCGACAGAGTGTTAACGTATGGATGCAAAATAATGTGCAGATAACAGCATAACACAATACACTTTTAAACCCCCCTAATAGTTGGGGTAGAGAAGGTCAGGGGAGTTAATATGGCAGCCAGACCTCCTCAATTTAGTGCCGCTCAGACAAGATTCTCTAACAAGTGGTATTGAACTTTGAATAAAGCCTCCGAATGAGTGTGACTGTATCAGTGCTGCAAGGTGGGTTAGAAGAGAAAGAGAGAAGGTTTCCATGTTGAATTTCAGATAGGATCAGAGTATTGCAATTATAAAAGCACTGTTGGGGATGAAGGGATTCTGGCTTGGTGGGTAGTTCTGATAGCGGAGGCAATTTGGGCTTGAAATTGGTAATAAAATGGGACCATATTCTTGCACAGTGCTCTTTCCACGTCGAACCACAAAGTGTAATTTGCATATATTTTTTAGGAGACAAAAATCACTCGTGGCTCAAACTGAGGGAGTAAAATAAAATGTGCATACTGCCCCTTACAAATGTAGGTTTCCTGAATTTGGATTTCATTGATATTGAAAAGGTCAAATAAAGACATGTAGGAGCAAAGAATGTACGAAAAAATAGTCGGTGAAATCAACGTTAGTATTTCAAAAAGTAAAAAGTTAAGATGACACAGTGGAGGAGAGAAAAGAGGAGGAGGAGGAAGAGAAAGAGCGAAATGATGTCCACGATGATTATGGCAGCATGAAGGGAAGAGGGAAGGGAAGAGGGAGATGGAAACGATAAATTAACAAATCATCATTCTACTAAAAACGGAGCCAGCACTGAGAGTTGGCATTTCAAGGCCATTTCCATTCATAACCAAACTCTGCCACACATTACAAGAGAGAGAGAGGGGCCTCTTGAACGCCCACTTTCGGGAAATGGCCTTTTCGCTTTCTTCTTCTTCCCGTATTTCATTTTCACTCTGACAAGGCAAACAAACAATTTCTCCTGCCGAGCTATGATTGAATGTTCTGTCCTTTCAGAGCGATGCTCAGGAGCAAAAAGCCTTTTCTGAACGGGAACGACAGTGAATGACTATGTTAAGAGTTTAACAAGCCCGATATGGAAGCTATTGAAATGTCTTAATGTTTGATACCACTCCCTTTAGCTCAACCTGCTGTGGCTGGAATAAAGTTAACTTCTTGCTTGGGCTGAAAAGTCGAGACAAGTCATGGGGGTAGGTTGACATTTTGGGAAAGACAATTATTTGCTTTCCTCTGAAAAATCTGATTAGAAGAATTAAATCCCTCCAGCCTGTGTTTTAAGAGCAAAGCACAGTTACACTTATAAAACTCAGAATTAACATATTGAATCTTATTTGTCTGAAACCTGGATAAAACAACGGCAATCCCTGATTTTAGATGAGAGAAATAAAAGCAGAGGAGCTGTTAACGCATCATTTATCCACATACACCTGGCTCTGGTGTAACAGCATCATATTATTCATTCATATGAGGTTTTTGCAGGTTTTAAAAAGGGCTTAACTCTCAACAATTAAAACTAATACCTCAAAAAGCAGAGCATGAATCAGTCCCTACCCGTGGCTGGCGTCTGGCTCGGTCATGTTGTCCCTCTGACTGTGCAGCAGCATGGAGCAGATGTTGTATTGGCTCTCCAGCAGCAGGAAGGAGTCCAGATTACAGCACAGCACGCTGAGCAGTCTACAGCAGCACAATCAAACAAGACAAAAGACATTAAAAACACAGAGAGGACTGGCCTATACTGATACTGCAGAGCCGTCACAGGCCGGGATGCAGCTCATACTGTGAAACCACAGTTTGGACGTCGTCTGTTTCCTCCGGCCTCGTATCTCCACAGCTCCTGTATCAGTCAACACAATTTCTCTCCACCAGCTTTGCCGTGGCCAATCGTAAGCTTTGTTAAGTGGGAGCCCTTGAGGGGGAAAAGCTTCATGGTTGATTTTGTGTTGCTGGTAATGACACCAGGCTTGAGCAGGCTGTTAAGCTCCAGTGGCATTTTGGGACATTAAAGTGGGAAAGGAAACCAAGGGCCTGAGAACGCAGTCTGTTTGATGTGGTCCGATAACCTGGAGAGAGGAGGCGCTTCAGAACATCGTTTAACACACGCCTCAATGATTTAACCTATAAAAGGAATTTAAATTGATATAGATATAAATCTATTACGGCTTATCTCCATTCAGACTTTGTTTGAGTGCTTAATGAAAAGATCTCATAAGTGTCACCTCTGTGCAGCGTTAATCACAACAATCCAGTTAAGGTTTATTGTCTCCCTTCTCCCCAGACTACCCCCGCAATTAATTAATTCTTAATTGGTCTTGTATATCAGGTTTCTATCAGATCGGCCTCCTCATTATGTCAGGAGGTGCCAGGTGGACGAGTGTCCCTCTCATTTAAACCCATCCAAACCACTTCTGATCAAACTAAGCACTTTTCGGGGGAAATCTTTGCTAGATAGATTTGCTTGATAGAGACTTTATTCAGGAATATTATGTGAGGATCATAAATTATGTTGATTTGTCTTCGCCCAACGATTAATGTTAATTTTCAATGAAAGACCATCTGAAGAGACACATTTCTTAACTGACCAAATCCATAGAAACCCATGATTTGAATCATATAGATTAAAACAAGGAGCAGCAAAGCAAAGGAACGTACTTATAGGAATATTTGATTACTTCTGTTTAGGCTCAATCAATAACAACCTTAAGTAATGAATCCTTGAATGTTTGAAAGTTTAAGAAGCAGTTTAAATTTAACTGGATCCCGACATCATCTCATGACTCGGGTGCAGTTTTCTTTTACATAAAAGAGGTGAAGTAGGATTTCACTTTGCACGTTTGCAGTGAGAGTTCTCTCCTCTCAAGCCGCTGATTCATTTCCTGCTGGGCAGTTAGCTGAACCCCTGTTGCACCGACAGCTCCACTCACTCATTCTGACAGTGGCAGCAGTAAGAGGCTGAGGATCAGCGTGGCCTCCTAACCTCTCACTGCTGGACACAAAGAAGCTACAGCACCACGCCGTGTTCCCACCTTGCTGCCCGCTGGACTTTTCATTCCAGGGCTGCAACTAATGGTTATCTCTATTACCAGTTACGGCTGATTATCCTTCTGATTAATCTCCTGGTCCGTGAACCAAGAGGAAATAGTGAAAACTGCCTCCACGGTTTCCCAGAGAACAACAAGCTGATGATAACAAATTATTGAGTCTAAGCAGCCGTCAAAAACAAATATTAAAGACAAATACTTCAGCGATTCATTTATCAAAATGTTACAATGGATGTTTGAGGTTATTGAAACACTACAACTGATCTAATCTAAAACCTGATTCTGGTTTTCATTCCTGCTGAAAGGGAATATGCTTCACTTTATTGAACGCTGGGAGACTTGCATTGAAACATCCACTTACGACAGATGATTACTCTCTTGATTATGCGCCCGCATGCACCAGAAGACTAATGTATAAACCAATTAAAACCCCAGAGTAATCTGCTTGCCAGGGTGACAGACGATCATACTGGTGATTGATTGGTCACCGATGATGTGAGATGCAGATGGTCAGCAATTTGCTCGACTTATAGCGAGCAGTCAGAAGACGTTTAAATGAAATTATCGAAAGCATCCGATATACACGCTGGTGATCATTTGAATGTTACACAAAAAGTTAATAACCGATTAGAAGTCATTTTCTATGACTTTCATACTGTTCATGAAACTTCCAGGAAGTTTGTTGGAATGTCAAATAGTATTAAATGTCGGTTTTTAAGAGCAGTTCCTTCCCTTGGCAACCATAGGCTGAATTTAAAGACTGGTACATTGTAGCATGATAGCCCCCTGGTGGCTGTGGAGGTCATAAACAGGGATATGGGCCAAACCAACAAGTCAAATTATACGTCAGAAAAACTACATTTGGTTTAAACTATTTATTTGATGCTATGAGACTGACTTTTGGTTTAATTTCTGAATAGGTGCACAAACAGTCTATGATTACAGTGAGGACACAACACTAGGATTCCACCCGTGTGCACAGGTGGCACCTCAGGGTCTTCCTACAATACAATCCTCTGCATTCTACATACAATAAAGACCTTTTAAATGTTTCCTGCTGCACCCACAATGCAATGCACATCACTGTTAAGATTCAGACGAACATCATTGCAGGTGTTTCCCTTCAATGCTGTGTTTTTTTTGTTTTGAAAAAAGGTTGTGTGATCACGTTCTTTCACAAACGGTTCTGCACCGGCACACACACAGAGAGAGAGAGAGTAGATTAGAGGCATCCAAACAATTCAGACGGGGGGGGGGGGGGGGCACTGGGAGGAGAGCGGTGGTTGCCATGACAACAAAGCGGCTTTTAGCAACAGGAGAAGAGGGGCTGAGGGATTTCAGCTCATTAGCCTGTGAAGATGGAGGGCGGTGGAATAGAGAGAGAGGGGGGGGGGGCTCTTCTCTTCTTCTTTTTTTTCCACGGGAGCCGCTGCTCCACTGGAGGAATGCTCAGTGGCGCTCGTGATTCGATTTGGTTTTTGAATACGATAGAAAAAGGTCAAAGATGTTGTGACACACGAACACGCAAGAGTGATGTTTGAGGCCGATTTTCAAAAAACGCTGCCGTGTGAGAGCTTCATGCACCAGAGAGACATGTGGTCAATTGGTCATGAAAACTGCAAACAGTGCAAACCAACTCCAGAGGTTTCACTTTCCAAAAGATAGGACTCAGCAACACAGGGCTTAGATTTTTACAGTTTTCTGTCATCAAATCCCCCAGAACCGGCCATGACTTTATTCTGACGAGAGACAAAGTGGTTTGTTGTCGTCCAAATAACAAACACTGGCTCTTTATTTTGATCCAGTTCCAGACTCACCGTCATGCTGCCATAAAGGCTTAGAGTGCATTAAATAAACATAAATCTGCAGCTGCCAGCGTGCCCATCAAAAGCATATTCTCCTGCTCGAGTAATTTGCTGAGTACCACGGTGCCCAGCTGTTTTAGGAAAATAACTTTGGCACTATGTGTTTTCAGGATCTGTTTTTAAAATGGATACCTTCATTTGGACCCGATGGGCTCGGAGCTGTGTGACACTGACTGAGGACGAGAGTTGAAAAATACTGATAACTCTGCTATCATTATTTCAATAAGCACCAACCATGTACCTGGTTGGAAAAGGACAAACAAGCAGCTACAAAAAACAATGACAATACACCAATGAGCACGTTTCGCCCAATTACAGGATGATTCTGCACCAATATGAAAATCTGACGACAACACACATGGAAACAATATATTCCCTTTATAATGTTTTGCTCTTTCGATGAGGAAACAGACATTCAAGACTAAGAGTAACACATTCCAGCAGGAGACCAACCTGGAGCGGTAATCCATAATTAATTATGTAGCATATCTGATGGATCCACACCTGATTGTACCGAGGCTGAGCTCCCTCGTTCCCCCGTGGTCACAAAACAACTAACAAGGTGAGTCTGGTCGTCTTTCCTCAGCTGAGGTTTCTGTCTCTCGACTAAAGGTGAACGCAGAGACATTATCTGTATATTCAGGTTTTAGAGTCAAATTTCATTCAATTCAAAACAAATGATCAAGTATTAAATATACAAACTAGAGAATTAAGGGTTTACGATAGAATAAGATCTTCCTGGAACTGACTCTGGTTTGGTCGTTCTGTGGTTAGTTTCTTGTGTTTTTTCTTCTTCTTTTTTATTAATCAGAATTGTATGCAAAAGTTTGGAAAGTCAAGAGAAAGAAAGTGAATTTAAGACAATGATCCAAAGATCTTACAATTATTTTTTGTCTCATCCTGCCGACAAATAAACACAAAGATACCGGTGATAAAACAACCTCCTTGGTGATGGAGGAGAAAAACAAGATGAAAACACAATGTCCTTGGTTTTGGTCGTTATTAAATGCAAACATTCAGAAAAGTAAAAAACAAGTCTGTATAGATATATATCTAGAAAACAAAATGTGAGCAACTGTATTCATTTTCCGAGTTAATTCAATAAGGTGATGATCAGTGTTTCATTTTTGAAGTGTTGGTTATGGACACTGCCTTTTAAAAGTAGTTTGAATACATTCCCTCCCTTCCTAGCGACTGAGTTTAATAAAAACTGCAGTTATTAACTTCCACTCCACTGCTTTGAAGTCAAGTCAAATAACCAACACGTTGCTAATTAACCACCACGTCCTTGTGTGTAGTAGCTGCTGTAATGATGTTATTTCCCCCTTTGGAATCAATAGAGTTCCATCCCTATACCATGTTGTGCTGTACCTCCAGGCACAAGATAATCAGAAAATTGAAATCAAAACAAGCAGCATTGCATTGTGGGTGAAGCAGAGTTAAAAGGATATGGTTTAAACAACTGATTG
Organism: Pleuronectes platessa; assembly: GCF_947347685.1. Classification (NCBI taxonomy): domain Eukaryota; kingdom Metazoa; phylum Chordata; class Actinopteri; order Pleuronectiformes; family Pleuronectidae; genus Pleuronectes; species Pleuronectes platessa. The sequence goes on along the minus strand of NC_070642.1, from coordinate 20,939,540 downwards.
TGTACATGTGAGGCCACATGCGTGTGTATCGTGTATAACTGAGCCCTATGTAAAACTCTGCAGCAGAATTCAGTCAGTCGTCACGATGGCAGACACAAAATAATGTTGTAATAATAAGTAAAAAGAAAAATGAATTCACAAATGTTTTGACCTTTTTCTGATTTGTTTTTATGCTTTTTCGTGTTAGATGAACAATTTCCCGAGCAACAAAAATGACAAATGAACTTGAGTGTGTCAGTGAATCCATCAGTCCGGGAGGTAGATGAGCAGAGACTGGATTCTAATAGGAGTGGGCTGACTGACAGGCACAGACAGAGTGACTCAGCGTGGCTCCTCACAACTCAGAGCTATTGTGATTCTGAAAGCCTTTCAAGACGGGGACGGGGGACGCACTGCAGCCGCCAGAGCTTTGCACGCACAGCGAAGACACAATGAAGACACAACGAAGACACAATGTTTGTCATGTTCGTCGCATGATCATCTCTCTCCTTAACACGGAGCTCTTTTTAGAATGGAAAGTAAAGTTACAGGTCTTCATTTAAATGTCTACGAGACCCATGTCACATGTATTTTGTTGACTTGTGCACTTAATTTATTCAAAATGTTTCTGACAATGTTCATACCCAGAGAAATCCATGTTGTTGTTTATTATCAAGGTAACAGGATGTTTCAGTCGCCTTTTAATTGCTTCACATCTACTTTACCTGAGTCTGTGCCCGTCTGTGCTGTAACTGTCGGGGCCAACAACACACTGTTAGTCAGTCGTTTGCTTTTTCTTTCTAAATCACGATTATTCATTGCTGTTTGCTGCATAGCAGTAAGAAAAGGGTTAGGGTTAGCTAGGGTTAGGGTTCCTACATCATTGGTGAACATGATCCTGCTTCACTAACGAGGTCTTTTGATTGAAGATTGATCTTTAAGCTCGAAGACACATGATTATTTGTCAAACAGATATTATTAAAATGCCATTTTTACATGAAAGCATTACAGTGTGACCTGTATTTAGTATAACTCTACCCCTAATCTAAACCTAATCAGCACTAGAAAAGCTCCTCATTACAGAGGGACCTTCTCCCCCCCCCCCCCCCCCTCACCTGTTGGGATGTCAGTTCTTCATAAATATAGAAATACACGCACCTACATATTCACCTGCATTCACACCCACGCAGCCGAGCTTATTTCTCTCTTATCCACAGAAATCCTTTCATCAGCCTTTCAATGCTGGGTAATCAAAGTATAAAGAACCATGTCAGGCTGTTATTGCCAGCGGCTCAAGTGTGTGTGTGTGTGTGTGTGTGTGTGTTCTAATCCGATGCTGTGTGCTTCCCCGACAACATTAAGTAATATGGAGAAGGGGATAAAAAGAAAATCTCACCTCAGGCCAAACGTGTGAGACTGCTCATAGTGGAACAGCGAATGAATCTTTGCTTCTGAATTCACAGCAATCAGCCTGTCAATCAAATCCTACGGAGAGCAATGAGAGGCTGTGAAACACAATGTCGCAGTTATGGTGCAAAACGAAAACAGAGCTGATATTTACAACGGGGAAGGTGAAAAATGAGCATCAGCCTCGGTGCATCGGGGGTTTAGGAGGAGAGCCTTTCTGTGATGTAACAAACACACGGGTGGAGGGTGAAGGCAAAATGAAAAGTGCAAACATGCCCTCAAATGGAAGAAAGAGGCATTGCATGAGATCTGAGTGGCACAGTGTGGAAGCCACTCACAGGAATGGAGGTTGGCATTTCTCTCAGGGTGTATTCACTCTTGTTGGCTAGAGGCTGTCGAGCCACCAGTTCCCATACGGACTGGGAGGACGAGAGCAGGTTGACCAAGGCCAGGAAGGACTGGGGAGACAAAAAGACACAGACAGGGTTTTACAAAGAGGCAAAAAAACATTTCATCGTCATTGATCAGATGATTTTAATCTACCTTTATTGTGATTTATGCCAAACTTTTACTACAAAACAGATTTTCACAAATCCAGGGGGAAGGATGAGGCATGAGGGTTGAGAAAAAACCTTTTTAACTGGGAACCAGATCCAGGATGTTTTTCTTTAACACTATTCTTCTTCACCAGTTTCCCAAAGAATAATTAATCTATCTTGATAAAAAACAAAAGCTCTATTGAGGGCAATTCCAGTTATTATTTTGTCTGGTTGTTACACTACATGAAATAGCTTCAGACATGGAATACTGGTCTGCAAAACTTAGAACTTATTTGCCAAAAACCTTTGTAGAAAAAGTCTGTGCTGTATATTCAGTCTGTGTCATCCCACACATGTCTGAGGACACTGTGTGTGTTTTCAGCAGAGGCTCAGGTCTGTGCTGCCGTGTGCTGACAGCGATGGACAGGGCGGTCGGGCCGCCTGCATGTGACCTGGCAGCGGACCAGACTGGTAAGGCCGGCTCTGAAGTGTCACCAGTGGCAGGGCCCCGGTGACACTTCACTGGTTATTCCTATTCACTTGGCTAGTTTCATTGAGAGGGAGAGAAGACCTGGCTCCTGTCAAGACGCCAGCAACACACACACACACTCACACACACACACACACACACGCACACAATGTTCTTGTGCTTTGAATTTAATGTTGAGCAGTCCTGGACTGAGCCTGGAAACTCTGCCCAAACTTGTACCATGTCAAAAAATGCAGCCTCATGCAAGAAGGAGTCTGGTTCACAGCAATTTATAGATTTCTATCAATAACAAAAGAATAAACTCTGACTACGGTTCTACCTTAACGCAGCTCCTGTCGATGGGGTCCATGGGCGTCGGTCTGGGACGCACCACCCTCACGTCTTCACTTCCACATTCCAGTGCCGACCACAGCTCAAGCACCAGCGCCCGCACGAAGCCTGAGACACAACATCCAACCAGTGGTTTCAATTTGGATTTTGTAAGAAGAAACTCTAAAATAACAATTTTAATAAGTAAACTTGGAATTATTGTTTTTTACAAACCAGGAGTGTAGTTGATTTTAATCATTTAAGATCTAAAACCTGTATATTCTTAATGTTTACATGTCCTTATACAGAAAAGTCCTCGTCTTTCTCATATATTTAAAACTTGGTAAAGTTTACATGCTTAACATTCAAAATATGCATAATTTGTCACCCTCTGTGTGAAATGCTCCATTTGAGCTCTTGACCCGAGTCATAAAAAGCCCAGTGTGCACTGATCAGGTCAAGTGGAACACTCTTGGTCAACCGCTTAAAGCATGTGACAGGAATGTAAGACCTCTCAGCCAAAGGCATCTTGATCAGCTGTAAACGACACTATTAAAGTCCAACTAGCCGGTAATTGCATGTTACATGTTACTCAGTGACAAAAGAAGAAGCCAGGAATGCAAACGAGGCAATTCAGGCAGTTGAGCAGCAATTTCTGAAGCAGAGAAGGACTTTGTGCACTTACATGCACAGAAAAAGCCATGACGCTAAGGGAAAATGGGAAAAATGCATAATATGGGCACTTTGATATCGTCTCTCGTTCATTTTTCATCCATTTACCCTGAAAGACAATTTCACAAAGACGTTTTCTCTCCGGGCTTCTCGATGTCTGCTTTATGTTGACTACACAACATCTGTAAGTACTAGCTCTAAGCATCACATTCAGATGGAAAGTGTAATTGTTGCGCGAGCGAGTGCATAAGAACCTGAACGATGCAGAGCCGCCACCCCAGGAGCGGTTGCTGCCACCTGCGTCACCATCACCCCATAGCCGAACTTCTCACAGCGGCTCACCTGCAGAGAAACACACAAAAAAAAATTGATAATCCCAAACATCATACAACACAACATCTCATCTAAAAATAAACACAATTTAATGACATTCCAAGTGAAACGAGAGAAGAATTCCCAAACGTGCACAACAGTAAATGAGGCCTGCAGGGGATTAGCTGAGGTTTCAATCTGGATGTTTGTGGGTTTACAATATGAATTATGGAGAATAGAGGATATGAAGGGTCTGGAGATGAATAAATCAAAACCAGTGTGGAAGCAGTCACAGCCTTTGAGCTTCTGGTGAGTATTAAAGGGTCTTTGAGGAAGAGCGGGCCGACAAATGACCAGATGACCGCAGATTGAATTAGAGATACGCCGATGTCATGGGCCATGCAAGAGTTTTTAAATAGATTATGCTCTGATGAAGGCAACATTATGAAATACAAATAGTCTAGAGGGGTTATTGTAAATAGCAAGTTCAGTTTGAGTAGAAAACGAGTTTCAAAACAGTTCGGTTCTCGGAGCCAAATGATCACTTCAGATATTTATAGTTTTAAATGTCACAATCTGTTTGAAACTACTGATTTCTCTTTTGAAAATGTGCCGAGGTCGTTGGCGTTGACCTGCAGTAACTCAACTCAATGTGAATCCCTTGAACATAATATATATTTGGGCACATCAAGGAGGATTAAAATCGAGCCACTGCCAAAAGTTTAGTCTCTCAGGGCCGTAAAGGTGATGAAATGGGACCATGAAACAAATCGAGCAGCGGTGCTTGATCAGCATTTCTACAAGTCCGATGCTTTATAGAAGTACAAGGAGTTAAGTGCTACCAGTGCTTTTAAGCTGCTGCGCACTCTGTACTGTTTGGTTTGCGGACTGGGAATTAGATGGATGAGAATATGTGAAGTGCTGCTCCCTCATTAGCACATTGGAGATGCCCCAGTGCAAATCACTTAACCCCCAGTCCTCTCCACAGTGGGACTGGCCACATGCAGTCACTGTGGTTTGGGACGTTTCCAGCAGTGGCTGTGCTGCTGCGAACTGGCACTGTGCCCAGCAAACGATTGGACTATTAATAAAAGGAGTTGAAGGAGGAAACCTTTTAGGATGGAAGAGGCAAACACGACAAGGACCTCGGTTCTGTGCGTGTAGCAGTGCAGAGATGAGTATTTGTTATTACCTGTAGTTTTTTAGTAAAGCGAGAGAACATGTGGGAGACACATTCATTGATGGCCCCCGTCTGCTGGAGCAGCAGCAGGCCTTTGGGAGTCGCAGTGAAATTCAGCAGGCTGTCCAACAGGGTCTCCTCCCACATGAGTCTGCTCCACAGTCACAGAGAAAGACAGAGGGAGCTGCAGTGCAACGTATTCAACACAGTGTGCAAGGCGAGGAAGTCAGTTCATTACACCAGTGAGCAGCCGGGATAACGGAGGGAGAATGTGCAAGTGGTGGATGTGCTTCTGGGCTGGGAAACTGCTGACTGCGACTTCAGCAGCTGCAGCACTTTGTTCCAGAGACAGTTTTCTTTTGTCTTTAGCTTAGACTGGGATTCAAAGTGTTCACCAGTTCATCCACCACATCACAATGAGGATACAGATGCATGTGAAATTAAGTAAATCGGGTTCTGGGTTCTTTACAAGCTCCTTTGTGTAAAGGGACAATTATTAGCAACATTAATTTAAATACACTAATGATAAAAGCAACAAATATAATATTTGAATCTAGTTAAAGAATAAGCTATGTCATGCTACAGTGTCGAGTTTCCTCTGCTGCATAAAATAAAACAAGTTTGTCTAGTTCAATAAATCAACTTTATTCTGAAATAAATCAGACGCCAAAATGAAATACTGATCAAATCCAGTTTAGGAGACAAATCAGTTGTTTTGCTCTTGAATTTTTGAAGTGTTCCTTCCAGTGGGTGAAGACACGAACAGATACATCAGATCACAACATCAGTTCAGTTCAGTTCATCTGGGCAAAGGGCCAGAACAAACAAGATAAGGAAGAACACTGCTCGATTATACAAGGTTGATTATGGATCTATATATTCTATACAAAATATTGTGTGTGTGTGTGTGTGTGTGTGTGTGTGTGTGTGTGTGTGTGTGTGTGTGTGTGTGTATGTGTGTGCGTGCGTTCGTGTGTGTGTGTGTGTGCGTGTGTAACCTCACATGTTCTGCAGGTCCTGGGTGGAGGCTCCAGCCTCCGGTTCCGGGGTCGGTTCCCTCTCTGACGAGGTTCTTGTCTGGCAGTAAGGAAGGAAAATGTTTTTTAGTTAAAGTATTACTTCTTATCTTTTTATCCATGTGTATGGGTGTGGAGGCACATCGGAAGAATTTCACCAGAACTATTCAGTCTCAGACTCATAAAATGTTTCCTTTGTTTGTTTTATCCAAAATGAAATCAAGTCACAGATTCATATCAGTCTCTGAGTTGATAGACAGATTCTGGAAAGTTCACTTGATTCAAGAATTTATTCAAGCTTGTATAATTGATTTAATGTCTTTAACAAACAATAAGTGCACTGACTGGATGATCTTCCATTACTGATACTTGGACCATTTTAAGGTTTATAACCCATCTAACACCAGTAGAAATCAGGATTAATTAGGTCATTCTAGTCCATCAAACATTTAACTGTTTAACTGCTTTCCTTTATGACCAATTACACTGTCATGCTTCCTTAGAACACTTTTAGGGCTCACGTCGGGGTCAGTTCATAGGAACTGGTCGGGCGTCACTGTTGTGACACAGTGAAAAAAGGTGTGGGCTTGGATGTGAGACATCATGTAGTACACAATGTCCAGTGTGACAGTGTAGTTTATTAATATTTAACACAGACTAGGTAAAGTCAGAAGGAAGTGAGTGGAGTATTGTTTTGGACAGAGGTCAAAAAGTTGTTTTTTTTATGTGCATGCTTTGAAATTCAAGGAGGTAAGAAGTGAGGACTGTTAAACTGACAAATCTCTAACACTGACATATTAATGATATCTCAAACTTAGTGGGAGCAGTGTCTCTGCAGGTTTTCTCTATGATTCCTCCAGTTGCACTGTGGGAGAAGTGGTTGGGAGTTGATTTTCAGTTTTATTTTTCGATGAAAAGATCATAATTCTGAAGTTATTCTTATTTTGATGCTTTGTTTTGACAGAAGCAGTCGTCTGAGCTGCAGGAGGCAGATTACAGCGGTTGGTTAATTTCCCCCTAGAATGTTGATTCCCTCTGTGGAGAATGAATAAAGAGGGAACAGTGGATTCATCAAGCAAATGAATCATGACAGGAGTATTCCAGCCAGAGAAACTGATCATTAGACACGGACAACCCTCCATTAGACGTCCTAGAAAAAAGGATTCGACTGAATTAACGTCTTTCTGCATTGACAGAAACAAAGAGTTTAATGAACAAAATGTTTTTAATACTAAATCCATTAAGTCTATTCTTTAACCACTAAAATCAGATGGAAAATCGATGAAGGTTATTAAGTATGTGTATACCAGAGTCCACGTACCTTTTTCCATGCAGCGGCCACAGCCGTGTGCAGGCCGTGAGGTCGCAGGACCTGCAGACCCTCACAGGTGTTGTATATCTGCCTACACACAAAGATAAAAGCTCCACACAATGCATGGGATGCATCACATTCACTTAGCGATGACACATCCTTATTCAGCAGCCTCAGGGTGAACTGCACAACGACAAGAGCGGCACTGGTTCTGCAGAGGAGAGAGACGAACGGAAGAAGAGAGAGATTTGTGTTTGAGGCCATAATAAAAATCTGTGACATTTAATGTGTATGTTTGTGGAGGTTTGGTCTTTTTAAGAGCTTTCCCTTACCAAGTTTTATTCTAATAGAGAAAAGTCTGATGGACAACGTGACTGCTCATAGAGAAGTGGAGCCCAAGCATCTCAATCACCCCCTAGTGGCTAGCTGCAGTATGGGTCTGAAACCCTGCCTCCTCCATGTTGGTGGATGAGACTTGGACCAGACCAAAAAGTCAAAATATAATGGTTTATGTCACTTTAGCTAGTTCTTATTTATTTATGCTTGTTCAAGTGATCAGGATCCTGATAAGTTTGATTTTAATTATTTATCTAAAGCTTAAAATGAGGGGAAACATCTTGATTTACAGCTGAAACTGACTTGCATGTATTGGTGGGACATCAACACTGAGGCTCTATCCCCTGATTGTATATATAACATCATTGGTGCAAGATGGCCGTGTTCATTTGAGATATATTTTGACTTTATGCATGAAGGGAAGTGGAGAGACGTTATCCATCTTTATACTGTTTACAGTCTACGGCTGGACTCAATATCTTAATTCCTTGAATACTAATACAGGGATCGAGATTCTGACTGAATTCATTTACACAATATTATAAGATGAGGCTGCAAACTTCAAAAAATGTATGGCTCTCTGCAGTGAATTGATAAAATACTTAAACTTGGCAGCGACCTTGGAACAGACCGAACCTGCTGAGGTCATTGTCACGGTCCCCAAATTAAATTAAAACAGGATACTGAACTAACATGTTGCCCCAAAGTGAACCTGAAGAACTTTGTGTTTCCTGTCGCTACACTCCTGCTGATCAAAGAGATACTTGTTCTGTGTGATAGACACAGACATCCTCGGGTGTAATCTGTTTTCCATTCAGAACCCAAAACCTCTGCTGAAGTCAGGGAATGGTAATTTATTCATCAGCATCAAAAATACAAAATGACAAATTGCAAGTCAATCACACGGCCTCACCTCTCGCTGTGCGCCACCAGCAGGTTCTTCTCGTGTAAGAAGAGAGCTAATCCTCTGTCGGTGTTTGCGATGCGAGCCAGAATGTCAGCGATGAGCGTCAGTGTTGCTGCAGGAGACTTTAGTTTGCACTGCGAAGCCAAGAGAATAAACAGACCAAATTAATCCGACAGCTTCAGACACAAGTGGAGTCCCAGGAGGGATGAATAGATATCAGAAAAACTGGAACAGCATCATTAACTTTGACAATGATGGAAGAGGGGGGGAGGGAAGCTGTTACATTTTCATAACCTGTGTTTTATGAATTTGACGGAGGTACATGTACGCGCTCAACTGAGGGACAGTCTAGTTATGGCTGAAGTTGCCAGATTCACAATATTTTGAGTGACAGTCAGACGTCTTTAAATTTGACCATTTCACCACAACCAAATAATAAAGTAGTTGGTGGCTTAACTGGAATCATAGCAGCGTGTAAAAGTCCCTGAAATATAATTTAGACTGTTAGAAAGCTCACACACAAAACTCAGAGTAATTACATTCTGGGGTCAATGATTATAAGACTACTTTATATTAATAAATAAGTAAATGCAATCAATTTCCCCGGCTCATACTAGCATGTATGTGTGTGTGTGTCAGAGTATGTGTGTGTGTGTGTGTGTGTATGTGTGTATGACCTGCTGTCCGTTGAGCAGAGCTATGACAGGAGCCAGTAGTGTCTCTATGACAGCCGGCTGGTAGAGACACTCTGCAGCACACTCTGTCCTCTCACACACCGTCCACAGCACGTCCATCACCAGGCCGCCGGGCCACAGGGAGTCTGGATACACAAACAAGGAATTATAACTTCTTTCCTCACACACATGTATCTTCATTGGATAATATTTCCATCTTTTACCACTGAGAGTAAACACATTTTTCCTGCTTGTTCCCCCATCTGGATGCTTGTGACTTGGCCCAGTTGGATCTATGTATTTTAGATTCATACAGACGTGGAGTGAAAGTTTAGATTTTTATGATTTACACTTTATGACTCAAGAGAGATTTATAGAGGTGTTTACAGGGCCATAAAAAAAGCTCTGGAGACCAAGATACTCTTACTTTTTAATTTACGTCTAAAGTTATTTTGGGTATGTTTATCATGACATGACTGGAATGAAACAGCTATACCAATATTTCATATCAGTCAGTATCAATGATTATCACTATAATTCTCTTTCTCAAGTTCAAAGATTATTAAAACAACAACTTGATGTTGTTTTGCTGTTCATCCCCGATTATGACATTACATAAGTGTCTGTTTGTGTTTGTGTTTGAAAAAATTACAGAACAAACATTCATAAATTTAGCTTTTACTTCCGACTTTATTCTGCAGTATCATGATACTCGTGACAAACCCGCTCGGGAGGTACGTGGGATCTTAATCAGACTAAAAAGTAAAATATTAATTAAAATCAATGCCTTGCCCAAGATGACTTGCCCTGCAGCACCCAAAAGAAATGCTCCTCTGACAAAGTCAAGGTGGGGAGCACTATTGATCACTGGCAGCAGAGTTGCTGCAGTAATTCACCAGAATGAATGGGGCAATAAAGCAAGGTCTTCCTGGAGACAACCGTAGTGCCGCATGACTCAGCACAAGGTTAAGAGATAAAAGATATGCTCTGAGGAATCCTGTTGTGCCTAACAGGGAGAGTCACTATGTTCCCCTGGTTTCCAGACTTTGAGTCTGGAAAGAAGATAGTGGGGAGGATGATGAAACTGGGCCACGAACTTTTACGTACGTGCATGAGTGTGTGGGACCCACCTGTTTTTGAGGAGTCACTGAGAGGAGGCTCGGGGTGTTGGTACATGATGTGAATCAGGATGACGACGAGCTCTATCAGGCTGACGGGGTCTGAAACACAGTCATGAGTAAATAAGTCAAAGAGTCCAGTGAATCAGACACTATGAGTCCTTCCATGTGTTGGTGGCCTGGTGACGAGGGTCAGGTGTGTCAATCCCAAGAAAGATCATAACTTTGGTTCTAGGTCACAGCCAACTTGTTTTCTCTAACCTCTATGAGCCTGTTATCTGGATATTTAGAACCTAAATGATGAATCGACGAATCGCAAAAAAGTAATAGCTAATATAATGAAGTATTTATTGCAATATTCCACATAAATGGTCTCGAAATTCAGGGACTGTGGTAACACATTGTTATTTCCTTTTAACTTGCTTGATGTGTGTCAAGAGGAAGGACGCTGATAAAAATATGAAAATAAACAGCAACCCTGAAAACATAAAGTTTCCACTCTGACTGTCAATGGCGAGGAGGAATAAAAAGTTCATCAATTAAAATAGAGGGGAGAGAATTTTTACTATGAGCTGCAGGGAGTGACCGATACGTGGACGCCCACGTCACAAGCTGACCTTCAAGGTGTGGAGCGACCAGTCAGCTCAGCTCCACCTAGAGAGCGGCCTCATGCTATAAAACACTTAGACATTTTATCCGATTTGGAAGGAGAGTGAACATGGGTGAAATAAGGTGCAGGGGCAGCAGACGATGAGTCTGAGGACAATTTAATCAGGTTACATAACTTTATCGGTGATTAAGATGGGGTCGAGTGGGGCGTAATCACTGCTGAGTAGAAGTGGAGGGAGTGGCGCCATGTGGAAGCTGATCACATACATTCCTACTCGAGATTATCTGCTGTAAAGATTGGATTTTACAGCTATGTTGCAAATACATCACTATGTTAGAGGTGAAAATCAGAACAGGGCAATCAACACATGTGTTTGTGGCTTTAACTCCAGGTCCTCCGAAGAAACCCCAAGGGAATGTTTTTGAGACCAGCAGCTGACACCAGTGGAAAATAAACATAACTCTGTGAGGCTTTATGTAATGTTTGGGTACAACACAGACGCAGTGACAGACGTTCCAAAGTGTTTAAAGGACTCGTTTTTGCACCTTTGCGCTTCTTCACTTTGACCGGGAAGAGACTTCTTCCATTGGTGTAGATGAGGAGTTTTCCCAGGAAACACAGGGAGTGGACGAAGACGGCGTATTCCAGCTCCTCTCCCGAATAAACGCTCCTTTGGACTGAAACACAAAATAAAGATTGTCTTGAATTTTGCTTTAATCAACATTTCCAGTGTCCATCATGTTCAAGTATTACTGATTGTGATTGGGTCTAGTCAACTTACTACAGTGACTGCCCTTGTTGTGATGTTATAGTGGAAACATCTCATAACTAAAGCTTCTGTGAGATTGAGATTGAGAAGTACAAAAACCCGAATGACAACCCTGTGACAACTATATAGAGTTTCCACAGTTAAATGTGCAGCACAGAACTGTTTATCATAACTCTAAATGCTAACTGGATTAAATAGTGTAAAGAAAGTAGAGGGGTTTATGGGATATATGTGGTCCAAATTAATACCAATTAAGGACTGATTACAGCAATGTCCACAATGTCATCTTGTAATTAATTGTTATTCTAATTATTTCTGAACTTAACTAAGGTAAAGGTGCATTCCAAGCTTTTGATAAATGACTTCCTGGCCCCGAACAAATGGAGTGAGACAGTTCTCTTCCTGAAGCGTGATGGTTTATTTCTTGACCTTCATGATTTGGTCATGTGTTCTCATTCTTATACAAATGCACTAAACACCCAGAGGCCTGAAATGAAGCATTGCTTTCTCGTTAGGTTTTACTCATGGCTCCACGTATTCTGGGTTTGTTTTCACAGGATACATTAAATCAGCATTACTGCCAATGTGCTTGAGTTTACCACAAAGAACGAGACGCCGGGTGAAGAGAGTTTATCAGCCTGCTGAGGAAATCCTGAGTTGTTATTTACCATTGCTCTGCTGCTCTGCTGATTGGGGATCAGTTGTGTCATTGGCGAAGCAGGATTCACTGTAATGGATGCATCGCTGAAGAGCTGCGACAATCTGGAAAGAACAAAGACATTCAACTGCACGTTAGATTCTCTAACTGAATTTACAGCTCCTCATCTGTGGAGCCGAACTTACATGCTCCAGTGAACACACAGACGTAAGAATGAAGTCAGAAAAGTTAATAGACTCCAATTATAGAGCAACTCAAAGAGCTTTTACACTATAAGGGCCAAGTCACACATGAGTGATTGGAAGTTAACCGGAGTGAATGGGAAGTGGAGGTTCATCACATCAGTGTTCACATCTCTTAACCGCTCCACAACCTTTTATCAAACCTTGTAGTCGAGAGTTTTAAGAGAACTTTAGAGAAAGTTTCAGGGGCGATCCCACAGTAATCCCCTCTGAAGTCAGAGTAAGAGTTGAGAGGGAGGGTTAGGATTAAACAATCAATTCTTAAATGTCGATCCTCTTAAAACCATTGGGCCCCTTTGTCTTAAAGACTCCAACAATGACCTGCACAGTTAAGCTGCTTTAATTAATAATCCCACCAATAGATCATATCATTTCAAAGCAGACATGAATTAAACACAGCTGATGGTCTGAGGTTTCAGTTGCTCGGGCGTTTCTTTGCGAGGCTGCACGTACAAGGAGTTTATGAGAGATAAAGATGTGAATCACTCACCAGAGATTTGTATTTTCTCTCCAGGAGTCTGAGAACCACCGTCCTGCTGTAGTAGCCATGCTGAGAGAAAAGAGGTAAATGATTGAATAAGCAGCAGAGAGCAGATGAGCGAGAGAGAAAAATAATGTCCCAGTTGAGTGATGCATAAACAAAAAATGCAGTTCAACACTGATACCCACCATCCACTTATTAAACCAGGTAGCTTTGATATCCAGTAAAGCCAGTAGATGAATTGGTTCCAGAACTTTCTCTGTCCCATGTTCATGATGGAGGGACAACAGGGAGAAAGTGCTCTCTATAATTTCCTCCATATACCTACAGCAGGGTAAAGAGAAGTATATTTGGATTCGAATAAACCATGAAGTTAATTGTTTCAACAGACTCTACATTTGTAGAGTGTGGACCAAAATATGTGCAACAAATCCCATGTGGCTCTAGATTAAAAGAATATAATTGTTAATCTAGTTTTGTTACAAGTCCATTAGTGACAACGGCCACTTACTTCTCTGGATGACGGATCCAAAAAGTCGTCACCTCCTTTTGAAAGTCATTCATCAATCGAATCTGAGACAAGACAGAGGAGGAGAAGCTGTGATGTGTTTCTGTGCTGACCAGTGATGTTGTTTAAAGGACGGGAGGCTGATACCTGTTTGAGAAGACGACTGACTTCAGGTCTGTTGATGTCCAGGTCGGCTGAGCCCGTTGGGAAACTCAGCTTTTGAGACTCAAAACTCGCCTCCACACTTTTAGCTGAAAAGATTAAATATTGCTGTTTATTTACATGATGTAGCAAAAACAACTTACACTCCATATTTTCATTAGACATTGACATTATAAACTAACTAGCTAGCCCCCATAGAACCTGTCTACATTGAGACCTATGAATTATTCTTTCAGTAAGTCCAATGGTTCCTGCTGTCAGTGAGATCTGTGGCTTCACCTTCACTCCACTGGGATAGAAAACACTCCAGCTACCAACAGTAAGTGAGACAATGCGTTGTCTTGTGTTGGGACTGTACACAAAGACAAGCTCACCCTTTGAAATGGACATTTTCACAAATACCAATACTTTTCTTTGTTCAAAGCTGCACATGCACAACAAGCCCCAGTGGTTTCCCAGTGGGAGCGGCGTACCCAGACTGGTGTAGATCTCACGAGTCACATTCAGTGGAGAGGAGGAGAAGCTTTTAGCAAAGAACTGCAGCACGTTATCCTGAAGGAGGTGGGGGGGGGAGAGACATACATTAATCATAGTCTATATAATCAATGACACATTAATGGCAGGTTATAAAAATAATGAAGAAATTAAGCCGAAAAAGACTGGGCAGTATATTAGCTAGCAGTTATTTCATCATCATGGAAAAACAGTGTTATCTTGTTTTTATTGCCTCAGTCAAGGAGATTATGTTTTCATTGCCGTTTGTTTCTCTGTCAGCAGATTTATTCAAAAACTAACAAACCAATTCCCCTGAAGGTTTGTGGAGATGTGGGGATGGACCCAAAGTGAGTTTAATATCACCAACTATAAAAGCTTGAAATTCTCCATATGGTTATGGATTATTAAATGAATGAAATGTGAAGACACGGGTTGCAGTGAGCACATTGAGTAGATGGGGACTCACACTGAGATCTGGGTCGGGCTCAGTCAGAGCCGCACAGAGCTTCCTGCGCAGGCTGCTCCAGCTCTCACAGCTCAGCACGTCAGAGGGGGGGGCACAGCACAGGACCTGAAGAGCCTGCCAGCGCACCTACACACAAAGTAACTCCAGATGTTAATAAAATGAACATCTATGACACGTACGGCTTTGAATCTTTGCTTGCGTGTTAGGTTTGGTCAGTTTTACATTTAGTTCTGGTTCTGTGCCCGTGATGGATATTTTCAACAGTAGTTGAAACAATCAATGCAGCAGAGTATAGACAAGGTTGGGAATGGAAGTGTTTTCTTCTTCACACTTCAAGTGTGTATATTCTATGCCAAATAATTGTAATCGCCCCCTAGTGGCTCTATATTCTGGTCCATTACTAGTTTCTACCACTTCCCAGACTTACTTGTACATTTCATTTATGTATTTTCTATTCATGTTGTGTGGGAAAAAAAAGAAAAGTGACAAAGAAATATCTTTAAAAGGTGACGACAGGTATGAATAACAGACCAGAATACAGATTTTCAGCAGATTTATATATAACACAATGTCAGATCAATTGAATGAAGTTAAAACAATCTCCTGACCCCTCAGGTTTGAACCTGATCTATGGCCCCATGCTACAAATGACCCTCCAGTGTATCGACAGAGGGCATGAAATAATGTTTATGTGGTTATCCATGTTTATATGGAAGTGAGCCCTTGTACCTCTTTGGGTTGGCTGGAGTCGAGTTTCTCAGCCAAGACCTGCAGCTGCTCTTGTCTGATGAATGCATAACTCTACAAAGGAAGAGGAGAGATAAGAATTATGATGCATCATAAAACTAAATTTAAAAGAGCTCTTATTGTTTGCTAGCATGACACAAGCAGTTTGTGGAGCTAGTACTAGGAGTAAACTTTCTTATCTTTCTTATGAAATCATTTACAATCTTTTAATGCAATAATTAAATAATATGGGATGGTAGATGGTATGTGTAAATATTGTGTCTCTGACCTGGTTGAAGGAGGAGTCGCTATCGGAGCAGTTGTCATGGTATTGGCTGTTTGACTGACTGTGCTGCCTCTCTCTGTGCATCTCCTCCTTCCTCATCTGGTCCTCCTCAAACTTGTTGATCAGAGACTCAACGATGATGATCATGGTGTTTTTTAAGGGCTGCATCATCTGCTGGTACCTGTCACAGAGAGATAAAGTGCTTTTGAGTTCAGTTTAAAAACATTCAGCTTGAGTCCAAAACAAGAAATATACTGTGGATGTCCATCTGATCTTCTGTTTGTTTATTACAGAATAAGCTGCAAGTATGCAACTTTCTTAGAAAACAATGGAGCTGAAATCCTGCAGAATCAGTATTTATTTGCATTTTTTTATTAAGAAGGTAATATTTTCCGCCTTTTTGGCCTCTCTGGAAGTCTTTCTAAGCCCCTCTCATGTTTCTGTGCTACACTCACTCAGCTGAGTCCCTGGTCCTGCGGGTGATGGCGTGGATCAGGGTGTCGTGCCCTGAGCCGATTGCATGTTGTCCCTCTCCTCTGGTCAAGCTCTTGGTCTCCTCCTCCACCACTGTCCCCAGAGAGCTTTCCACATACTGACGGAGGTACTTGACAAACTCATAACTGAAAGGAGAGCAACGACAGAATTAGACCTAGACAGTTTTAAAGTTGACACCCCACTGTGTCCGGTGGCCTTACTTGTGGAAGTTCTTGTCGGTCTCCTCCAGGTGGAGGAGGATCTCCTCAGCGCATTCGGTCGAGGGCGCTCCAGAGATCTTTTCGTTGACGCTGATCAGGAGCTGCTTGAGCAGAGACTGCAGCTCCAGCTCCTCTTCAGCGGACAACTGAGACATCCCGACAGCTGCTCGCTGGAACAGAACAGAATACAGGGTCACTTGTTTGGGACTTCCTTGTGAGGTGGAGGCTTCATATGACTTCAGTTTAAGAAGGAGGATGAATCAGTATAGTTTCTTCATATCTGGAGCCATTAGAAGATGAGCAGAATTATAAAATGATGTTCAATGGAGCGGCTTGGAGCAACACAAAAGGTAGTTTAACTTTGCTAACAGGTAGAAATGAGAGCTACAGTCCGAATACACATCTCAATCCCTCTTTTAATTCATGTTACAAACTATTTATTGTGTTATTTGGCGGTTATCACCCCCCCATCAACACAGTGGAGAGATAAAGAGTGAATTTCCATTTGTTTGGGTTGAACTATCACTTTTAAACGTAATAGCAAACAAGTGTATCCAACAGAACACCTGAGGACACGATGATGAAGAGGAGATTGTGATGTTTGGTGTTTTCACTCTCTGCTCCCTCTGGCTAACATGTTGCACAGCTAGCAATGCTAACAACAAAGCTAACAACTAAGCTAACAGACATTTGGCAAAGACAAACCGTGAGTGAGAAGTAAAGAGCAGAAGTTTGACCGCGCGACACAAACCTTCCTTCCGGTTGTGTAACCACGTGAGTGTGAGATATTTACCGTCGAGTCACATCATTATTATTATTGTGACATTATGAAGAAGACGTCCATCAAGCTAGCATCCTGTCAGCCGCGTCTCTATGGCAACAGCCCAGCGTCGACTGCAGGTGCATTGTGGGAAGGAGGCAGAAACGAGACGCCGCGTTCAATAAACATCGGAAAAACGCGATTTATGCAATAAATACATATTGAGATAAAGCAAATGTTTAAAATTTGAGCAGGTTGTTAATATTCTGCAGCTTTTCACACTTCCACACCCCCCCCCCAACAAAAAACAGCAGATGAAAAGAGTAACAGAAAGATGCAGCAAAGAAAAAGAGATGAACTTAACTCAAATGTGGACAAATAAAGAATGTAAACAGATAAAAACAACGACAGCTTTTCAAATGAGGCAGATTCATTAATTATGAACACGATGTAAAACAAGATACTAGATTTGTGTCTTATCTTAACGTGTAGTTTGGCTGCAGTCGTGTTCTCTCCGGAGTTTTGAACGCATCCCGGTTTACGCAGCTCGTCACGTGGCTCAATGTTGTGATCCCGGCTCCACGCTCAGCTGACACCTTCTCTCTCCCCGTGAAGTGAAACCTCTCCGTTCCACCAGAACCGTGTCACGTAGAACCGATCCCAGACCTGTTAGCTCGCGTTACTCCGCAGGAAACCACCGCGTTAAAGTGGACTGGAACCAGCAGCAGCTAGCTAAACTAGCCCCTTAGCAATCCGTGGGGCCGTGTGGAAGCATGGCGGCGGTGGACAGCTTCCAGTTCCTGCTGCGGGAGATGTCCCGCTGGTGCAGGTCCTACTGTGACACCCTGGCCCTGGTGGGAGCGGTGTACGCGGCCAGCAGGGCGGTGGTCCTGCTGCGGGGCTGCTGCTCCGTGGTCCGGGTCCACTTCCTGCCCCGGGTCCTGCCGAGCCAGAAGCTGACCCGCAGATATGGAGACTGGGCCGTGATCTATGGTGAGGACGCACCGCAGGGAGGCTGGGCCGTGGTACCTCAGTCTGTGGGACCAGACAGTGTCAGGGAGTGATAAAGAGGAACATTTTTAATGCATTATAGACTAAATCAATCAATATAGCTTGTGCACAACTCTGAAAAACTATTACCTTAAATATAAAGGTGCATAAATACATAAACACTCTCAAAACGTTGAGGTAAAACAGCCACAGATCATTATTTACACTTTATAACCTCAAAAATCAGATTTAGGAGAAGAAGCCGAAGCCAGTGTGCTTGATATGTGATGGTTTATTTGCCTCTTGGCTCTCACATTGGAAGATAAGGCAGCCGGTGGGAAATGTCATTTGCAAAACACTTGCTGCACAACCACACATCTGAATCCACAGTGTGTGGTTCAATGCTTGGCACGGATAGAACCAGGAGACTTTCACACAAACACGTAGAGGGTCACCAGCAAAAACCAGAGCATCCCAGAGGCCTGACTGCAATACAAACCTCAGTGTTATACAGTTCTTACACTGGTATCTAGTGGGACTTATAAAGGATTATATTGTCTTTTCTTCTGAGGCCATAGTGATGTTTTTGTTGTTGTTTACTGTATCATTGATAAATCCTCTCTTCTCTCAGGAGCGTCCGAGCCGGTGGCCGGAGCGTACGCAGAGGAGCTGGCGAAGAACGGTGTCAGCATCATCTTCGTCACTCAGGACCAGACGTCGGTCAGAGACGCCGCCGCCTGCCTCTCCCAGAGCTACGGAGTGGAAACCCTCGTCGTCCTCGCCGACTTCTCTCTGGACCAGGCGGCCAGTGACACCATTAAAGACGCCATGAGGGGCAAAGACATCGGCTTCCTGGTGACCTGTGTGGACGAGGCTCTGGCTTCCTCCCAGAGCCTGATTGAAATCCCTGAGCAGAGCCTGCTGGACCTGGTGAATAAGAATGTGGCGGTGGCTACGCTGATGGCTCGGCTGGTGCTGCCGGGGATGGTGGAGCGCAGCAGAGGGGCTGTGGTCAATATATCATCAGGGGCCTGCTGCAGACCTCTGCCTGGACGAGTGGCCCTCACGGCCTCCACTGTGAGTCACAACACTGATATCAGCCTCTTCTGCATGGAAACACGTTCACAGCCCCTGGAGACACTTTTCAATCTAAGTTTTAGTCTAGGTCTAAGTTCAATGCCTTAACTTACATTTTTCTTCTTCTGTGCACTAAGTGAAAACAATAACACAAACCAGACAATAACACCTTTCTCCTCGTGACACCTCAGGGCTACCTGGATCATTTCTCAAGAGCTCTTCACCTCGAGTACAGTGGCAAAGGGATCTTTGTTCAAAGTCTGATTCCCTTCCAGGTAAGACACCTAACATGACCATCACATAGTATAAGCAGCTGGAGGATTTGTTTGGTACTGACCAGGATGTTTTGTGCATGTACCTGAGAACTGATCTCACAAATACAATAACTGCTTGTGTCACACATTCTGACGTCCACTGTTTGTGTTTGTGTGTTTGTGTAACCAGATTGCCTCAAGCAAGCAGCGACCGACAACATCGACCTCATCGTGTGAAGGCTGGTTTGAGCCGGATCCAGCCGTCTACGCTCACCACGCCATCTCCACCTTGGGCGTGTCCACTCGGACCACAGGATACTGGCCTCACACGCTGCAGGTCGGTTCACGTGGAAATGAAATTTGTGGAAACGGGTTCTTGTTAAAAATGAATTTGTGTTTGATCGGTTTCCCTCCCCTGTTCTGCTTCTTCACAGTATGGACTGATGAGGTGTGTTCCAGAGTGGATCTGGGTTCTGGGATCTCGTGTCCTCATCAGTATAAACTAGATCTCCTCTCCTCACTCAGACTCACTCACTGGACCTGTTGCTGTTACTGGAGTCATGTGGTTTTATTTAAGTTCACTAAAGAGTAGCTCTGTTTGAGGAGACTGTGGTTTTCAGGAATCTCTCCTCTCGTTACAATGTGTGATAATCGTTGGTGGTATAAATAAATAAGCGAGTGCACACATATTCTCTTAAATACTGGGTGGTGATGTGAAAAATGTGTAAATTTACCAGATAATAAATGTAATAAATGTCTTTGCAGTGCACAGACTCGAGGTTGGAAACTGGGTTTGAGTTGAACTTGAACTTTTATTCTTTTATTCTTGTCCTAATTCCCGACAGTGCCAGAGGACACCACTCTGACACACCATGGTTTCGTGCCAGGACTTTAACTGTTGGATAAGAGAATATTTTAAATGTCAAATCTGATTGTAGAATTGTTTTATTTATTTTTGTAGCTATATGAACAAGTCTCACATTGAAGCACTCCTACATTCTAAAAAGTTTAAACTTTATTAATGATAAAGAAAGTTAACGCACGATCAAAGGTACAATGAGAAGTGTTGGACAGGAAGAACAGGCCAGCTCAGCAATAAGTTGTGTATTCACATATGTTTGCATTAAAGATCTTCTTCTGAACGTGGATCTCTGTTTTTGTTGTCTTGTTTACGATCTGAAACGTTGACTGGTCTACGTGCTGAAGGCCACGCTAGCTGTTTTTCTCTAGAAACTCCAGGAGGGGGTAAATCATTGACGTTTACAAACAGACACCGTGCCAGAGTTTCTCCTGTGACCTCTTGAGATCAGCCGGGGTCAGACGCTGGATTTAAACCTGGGGATCACGCGTGAGCTGCAGTTTGCTGTCAACACACACTCAGCACACCTGACCTGCTTTCACTGGATTTATACTGGAAACCAGGATAAATGGATATACTGTCGGTGTTAATGAAATGAAAGAAACTTAAGAAAATTCAATTATAAACAGCTTTCAAATGGAGAAGTAATTATAATGGTAATTACAACAAATATGACTTAAAAATGCATTAATTTGGTCTGATTGTATCTAGGGAAATTCCACAAAAGTGAAGCCAAATAATTGTAATCGCCCCCTAGTGGCTGGCTGCCGTAAAGGACATACACCATATCCACTCCATGTTAGTGTATGGGACATGAACCAAAGTAAAAAGGCAGAACAAATATTTCTCAAAGATGGTTTCTGCCATTTCAGGTAGTTCTTATCACATGGATGTTTGGTAAAGTGAAATTTGATTTTAAATAAGTTATTTTCTATGATATATTCGGAGGAAATGTGATGATTGACAGCTGAAACTGCCTCGCCATTGGTCGAGAGTGTGTATCGATAGGTTCTCGCTCCTGTGGCTGAATCCCCTGATGCCCTCGGTGCAGACTCTGGCTCTAAATGACGTAATGGGTGCATGATGGCAGAGATGCATCGTCCATCTTTAATCTCAATCTATGGTTGAAAGGTTTTCTCTACCCTGGTGTTGTTGGTGAAGGTGGAGGAGAGTCCTGCCTCACACGCTTCCTGTTGGTGGCTGTGAGGCCGCCAGCGTTTCATTCACATCATGTTCAAACTCTCCAAACTCCTCAGTCGCTCCTCAAAGTTTTTTTACTTTCACCAGCCGCTCACATTCGTTGTTAGGACTGGAGGTTTTGTTGTTGTGGTTAGAACGGTGTCCTTCCTGATAACACGCCGAAGAGACAATGAAAGGACGAGTGCTTCTTCTTTTTCTTCTTCTTCTCCTTCACTCCTCCTGTTCATCGTCCTCTTGAGGCATCGCTCGCTTCTTTCACCTTCTTCCTCAGTGGGAACGTTCGACTGGTGAGTACGAATATTATCTAGTTATTAATTCTTGATGAAGACATTATCTGATTTATGTTGGATTATGTTTGAGTCATACCAGGTTCTGCAAGTTTTGTACCATTCACTATTTGAAAATACAGTAAATACACAAGCTAATTGTCAATGCACATGTTTATGAGAAGCTCAGTGATATGCATGAGTTCTTTAAACAAACAAAAATAAAATCAGATCGGTTTGAAGGAACTCAAATGTTCATATGATCAATATTTAGTCTGATGTGGATTTAATAAAGCATATTACTAATATTTAGATATAGCTGCAGTACATTTAATCATAATAGTGCACCGAGTGGTAGAAATGAGGAAGATCATCTCGACCTTCAGAGGAAGCACAGCTCTCATTGTCCAAGAAGAGCTAACGTGTTGACATGACTCAACAGTTATTTGGAGTTTGACCAATCGGAGAATCCTGTGCGACTGTGACTCAGCATTATTTCAGAATTATCAGAGAATCCCACGTAGCATCAATTAGAGGATTAAATCAACATGTCAGAGATTTTGGATTCTGGAGAGAAGAGATAAAGACAATCCTGTGTCTTTGTTTTGATTCCAACAAATCGAAGGACTGAAGAAAATCAACAACACGGAATCAATGAACATGTAATAAAAGAAAGAACCTTTATGACTAAGAAGTGTAATTTGTAATCCTGTAAATATTCAATCAAAGCAACATAAACCCATATAAGTCTAAATAAATCTTTACGATCTCAATATCAAGGTGATGATATTCTTCATCGGCTCGAGTTGCTGTTCTCCATGTTTTACATTCTTTGAATTCGGATCTGCAGTGGTCGGTATTAACCAAGGATATCGTCTCGGCTTCCAGCAGATAACTTTGTTTTGGAGACTAAAAATCCGCAGCTGTGGCTTTTATCAGCAAAGTCACAAGAAACGATAAAAGTTTAACCTCGTGAGAGACTCTCCTCCGTTCTGACTCATGATGCACTTTGTTTTTAGAGCCCAGCAACTAATTGAATTAACAAAACCAGACTAAGATTGTGTTTATATTAATATTCTCCTTTGGATGATCAAAAACGCTCCTTCAATGGTTTGTCCCTGACTCTTAATGGTTTATTCCCCGAACAGAGAGACCACTGGCCCCTGAGATGGCTGAATGGGACGTGCTGGGCCGCCTGCTGGACAAAGTGCAGAGCAACTCCACGGTGATCGGGAAGGTCTGGCTCACCGTGCTCTTTGTGTTCCGCATCCTGGTCCTGCGCACCGGTGCTGAGGAGGTCTGGTAATACACTACATGTACTCATTTGAGCACCAGGGGCCAAAAAGACTTGCTTTATTGAGAAATAAAGCTCCACCTTCATGTCTCTGAAGGTCTGTATCACATCCTCTTCCTCCTCCTCCTCCCTCAGGTGTGGGGCGACGAGCAGTCCGACTTCGTGTGCAACACCGAGCAGCCCGGCTGTGAGAACGTCTGCTACGACCGAGCCTTCCCCATCTCTCACGTTCGCTTCTGGGCTCTTCAGATTATTGCCGTGGCCACTCCGAAGCTGCTCTACCTAGGTCACGTCCTTCATGTGATCCACATCGAGAAGAAGGTAGTGATAACAGCCAATACTTCATGTGTCAGGTATTTCCATAGATAGTACAGTTCCAAGGGGAATGGATCATCAGCTGGTTTCCAAACATTATACTAGGATCCTTTTAGACCTTAGATCTTTGAATCAGAGGAAGGTACATTTACTTTGTTCGTGTACTATCTATGTAGTTTTATTTCCAGGTCCTGATAAACCCACTTTGTGATGCCTGCCTGCCCAGAAGCAATTGATTCACTCAGTCAGGGGAGCAGATATTCTAGCATGGAAACCACATGTAGACGTGGAATAAGGGTTTGGACATGTCGAGGGAATTTCACCCAGACATGTAACAATGCTGTAAGAACTCACTGAGTGAGAATCAAACACCAGACATCTTCTGACCTCTGAATAGGTCGCAGCCAAACTTCAACTTCCCTAACACAGTGTTTTTATTTGCACAGCTCAAGATTACAACACATCATTGGGTGGGGTTTCAATTTCTTGTTAACTCCTTGTCTTCGGGGTGTTGCTTTATCTGGTAATACCCCAAAATAACCTTTATGGTTTCATAACCATAACAGACAGTTCCTTAAAAATCAACTTTAGGCAAGGCACAGCAGTGGTTAGTCAGGCTAACTCTTGTGTAAGAATGTCGCCTACAGCTTACTTCACCATTTTCCAGACAGCACTGAATAACAACTCCTACACAAGGTCATATTCAGTTCATGATGATTTATATACAATTATTCCAACAGGACAAAGTGGGTCAATCCCCAACTACCTTCTGTTGTCTTCCACCAGATTATTGTGAAACGTCTAACTCTGTCTTCTCGTTCTTCCACCCTGAGGTGAAAGAGAGGATGAAGAAGCAGGCGGAGCTGGACTCCCAGGTCAGCCTGTTCCTCACCAAGTCCTACAAAGTTCCCAAGTACACAAAGAGCACCGGCAAGATCAGCATCCGCGGCCGCCTCCTCCGCAGCTATGTCTTCCATCTTGTGGCCAAGATAATCCTGGAGGTTTTGTTTATCGTGGGTCAGTACTATCTGTACGGCTTCACCCTCGAGGCGCGCTACGTCTGCGCCACCGACCCCTGCCCGCACAAGGTGGACTGCTTCCTGTCCCGGCCTACGGAGAAGTCGGTCATCATCTGGTTCATGCTGGTGGCGACGGTGGTGTCCCTGGTCCTCTGCGTGGTGGAGCTGCTCTACCTGTGCGTGAAGGCTGTGAAGGAGTGCATGGCGAGGAGGCAGCACTACACCGTGACCCCGGTGACGCCCCCTTGCTCCGAGAGGAAAATGTTTAAAAGCCGGGACGAGGCCATCCAGAACTGTGTCAACCTGGAGCTGGAGCTGCAGGGACAAATGGTCGGCTTGAACGGGGTCAAAGGTGGAGTGAGCAAGGTCGTGAAGACCGTACCATCTGAGAGTGACATGGGGGAGGTCCACATCTGAAGCGTGGAGGGTTCGATTATCTGTGTGTTGGGCTGTAGAGGGGACAGCGGGGGGGGGGGCGTGTGTGTGCTCAGTAAATAAAGGTTGAGGGGAAGTGGCCAGCTTCTGTAAACAGATCTCAGTCACATGCAGAATGTTTTAAATTGACTTCCAGAGACGTTTGTGACAGAATAGAAAAGCAAAGATGTCCGTCGTTTTAAAAGACTGCAGATCAGGTGTTCGATGGATTTTGAGAAACTGTGATGTCATGTTTTTCATCCAATAAACATCTCATATTCAGAATCTGATCAAATGCTGTTGTCTTTTTCTTTTTGTGCAAAACGAATTACAGTGCATTTCATTTACCAATCATCTTCAGTTTATATTATTTCAGGATCCGCATTGAGTATATCTCAAGATATTAATCTAATTTGAACCTGCTGCCATCAACTAAAAACCTTTATTGATAAAGTTTTAATTAGCAAACAGACTTTTCACGTTTTTGCAATGATTTCCCATAATTTTAAAGAAAGGGTTTGTTCGATTAGATGATAAATATGAAGCTACAGCCAGGAGACAGTCAGCTGAGCAGGAAGGGAGATGACTAACTCGGTTTAGTCCGAAGACGACAAAAATAAAAACAGTGCCGGCATCTCGAAAGCTCCTAAGTTAATGGGTTATATAATATGTGTTTAACCGGTAAAGAAAAGCTCACAGCTTTAGAAGGGGTAATAAGTGTCGACCTCTTGGGTCTTTCCGCAAAATGAATAGCCTCATCTAGGACATGGTAATTACACCTGCTTCTTCCTCCTCACTCAACTGTCTTTAAAAATATATATATCAGCGTTTTACAAAAACGTTGAACAGTTCCTTAAATCAATGGACAGAAAATAAAGATGGACGATCCAGAATTGAAGCCAAAAGATTCTGGATGTGCTGCGGGGCGGAGCCACGGTATCGATACGTGTCTTCAACCAGTCGTGAGTCGGTCTCAGCTGTCAATCATGATATTTCACCGCAATTTTACAGCATCAAATAACGAATTAAAAACCAAACTTGGCAGTGTGAGAAGAACTTCATAAAATGATAGAAACCCTCTTTTTGGGGGGAATTTTATTTGACATGTGTTGTGACTTTTGAGTTTGGCCCCGGCCCTGTCCACTAACATGGAGGAGACAGGGGTTGGGACTTAACTGTAAAAAGACTCGAAAATTTGTTTCCTGGGCAGCATGAGCACTTTCAAACTGTTAAAAAGACCAAACAAGAGAAGCTGTAGTAGTGTGGTTTCAAAGTAAAGTTAGAGTTACGTGGTCTTATGGCCTGTTTAAAGTCCAGAACTGGATCTTGGCCCCTGAACGAAGATACCACACCTATCAATTATTACACCCGTCCTCTTGTTCGGGTGTTTCATCAACTTTCTCCTCCCTGGTTTGCTGACTGGCTCAACGTGACACGAGAGCCACATGCAGGTTGTGCAATGTGAGTCCTCCCCAGGTCCCGCCGTCCTCACCCAGCGAAATATCCAAGGTCCATTTCAGTTGGTGATTAGATCTGACCAGAGACGGTCCAGCCCTGACCAGTTCAGCAGGTAAGAGGCAGCACCTTCTGTTCTCTGTACAGAAAACTGAGGTTTTATATAGATTTACAGGAAGATTTGTTTAAAGAAGACACAGAATTACATGTCCGGTGAAAATATTGATTCGTTTTCGACATTTTTCACCAAAAACCGTGAGTTGTTAATCTCCACATGCTGATTTACATGCATTCTCATTTTAATTCTATTGCCATTCATTTACTGCTGAAGTTTACACCTGTATTTTTGTATTATCTGATCATATTTGCCTAAGTCCTGAAAAGATTTAATCCTGTTTTCATATAAGGGCTGTAGTATTAATGTTTTCATTATCATGATAATATTCCCTCATGTTCTCAACATTGCTTTCTCTCGATATCTATAAATTTAAATTGTAAATCATTGTTATCTTTTTAGAAAGTGTTAACTGAAGCTTTATCTATAGGGAAGCTCTGTTTTATTCTACCTCTACTATTCTTCATCAGTTGATTATTAAGCCAATGATTTTTTTATAACGACATCTTCCTTCTCGTGTTGCTCTGCCAAAAAACTGAAAAGTGATTCATCTTAGTGAAACAGAACAATGAGCCCTTCTTTCCACAGCAGAGGTGGAACAGACATTGGTATTTCTTTCCCGTTGATCAGCAGAGTATTTACAGTATTTTCCTTCTTTTCATCTCAGATCAGTATCTGAATATCACATTCAAAGATGGGAGACTGGGGATTCCTGTCGTCTTTGCTGGAAAAGGTCAACTCCCACTCCACTGTCGTCGGGAAGATCTGGATGAGCGTCCTCTTCCTGTTCAGGATCATGGTTTTGGGCGCCGGTGCCGAGGCCGTGTGGGGCGACGAGCAGTCGGGTTTCATGTGCAACACTCAGCAGCCTGGTTGTGAGAACGTCTGCTACGACTGGATCTTCCCCATCTCGCACATTCGCTTCTGGGTCCTCCAGATCATCTTCGTGTCCACGCCGACGCTCATCTACCTGGGCCACGCTCTGCACGTCATCCACGCCGAGAACAAGATGAGGGAGAAGATGAAGCTGGCATCTGGTGGGACCAAGCTGAGCAAAGAGCCCAAGTACACAGACGACAAGGGGAAGGTGAAGATCAAGGGGAGCCTGCTGGGGAGCTACCTGACCCAGCTCGTCTTCAAGATCATCATTGAAGCGGCCTTCATCACGGGCCAGTACTACCTGTACGGCTTCGTCATGGTCCCCATGTTCCCCTGCTCCAAGAAGCCCTGTCCCTTCACCGTGGAGTGCTACATGTCCCGGCCCACGGAGAAGACCATCTTCATCATCTTCATGCTGGTGGTGGCCTGCGTCTCCCTGTTCCTCAACGTCCTGGAGGTGTTCTACCTGCTCTGCTCCAGGTGCAAGCGGAGGTCCAAGCGGGGAGCGCGGCACCTGAACTCGTCGGAGAACCCGGCCAGCCTGTCCAACTACAGGCGGGCGGCCACGGAGGAGGCGCTGAAGCAGAACAAGCTGAACATGGAGATGGAGAACAGCATCAGTATCGGAGGAGGCCTGGACGGGGCCAAGGAGGAGAGGCTGCTCATGAACACTCATTAAAATGAATGAACACTCATTAAAATGAATTGTCTTGTTTTCAGAATGTAAAGACTGTGAGGTTGAAAGAAGATATGAAATAAAAGCTGTTTTGAAGCCTGATGATTAAAGCTCAAGTGATAGTTAGGGGCCAATTTTATACTTTTTTTAATGGAAATCGAATGATTTATGAAAATGTGCAATACTGATAATTATTTATTTATCTGTGAGTGAGCAGAATGTTGTCTGTGCCCAGTTATTGCATGTGTCCTTTATTAAGTTATTGTCATGCTCATTATCTAGGACTTGAAATTACTTTGCTTACTGAACAATGATGAAGATGAGGATGATCGTGGTGAAGAAACTCTGATGTCATGTTTTGTATGTTTTCTCATTTTAAATAAATGGTTAAAGTTGAATACAAATTGTGTTTCATTCACTTTTCACACTTTTCACTTCCACGTCGAATAACTATTCACATATTTATTCCAATAGTGCTTTAACAGACAAGTTAATTATTTATGAGTCTAACAATTTTAATCAGGATAAAACAATTAAAATAAACAACATATAATGTCAGGCACAGCTCCTCAAAATCATATTATGAATGAAAAATCCTTATATATTGAGTTTACTATCATAAAATGAGGCAGAAAAACTGTCAATATTCATATTTTAGAAGTTTTGCAGCTTTAGCTTTAAAAATACTACTTTATTATATAAAAGGGGAACAAATACATGAATAAATATTACATGGACTTTCTCAAATTCAATTCATAAAAAAAAAAATCTTTGTGAAGTCAATAATATGAGTTAATTGAGATCTTATAAATCTCTCTGTGAGGAGGAAATAAAAACTTTTCGTTAAAAAATGAACGTGACCGTTGACATAGTGTTTTTCCTGCAGGGTTATTGTACAACATTGGATTAGTGTGTGTGGTGATCGCACACGTATCCCTCTTACTTCATTAATTCAGTAGCTGTGTGATAGAAAGGAACGATGACACATGAACCTGACGCGGATTAAACCCCACCAATTATTAACCAGTGCAATATTTTATTTGAGCTGAGCCCAAAAATGGTCAACTCGAGATTTATCATCTCACAAACGCCTCGACAACGTGACAGCCTGTTGCACAACACCTGAATCTAAAGTTCAAGGTATCACAGGCAGATCTGGTGTTGTTCAGCCGCCTCTCTGTCACTCGGCTCCACAGGTGCTGACCGATCTGTTCGTCTGGAGCCAAACCTGCGACATTTAACGGTGAGTTGTTCCGTTACTTTTACATTTAACATTTTAAGATTCAAATTAAAACTATTTCAAGCATGAATTTAATGCTTTAATTTCCGGTTGATCGAATAATCTCCTTCATGCTCATATATAAAGAAGAATATTGGTTTTTATTATGACTATGAGCATGTTCTCTGCCTCGGTAGAGTTTTGCGAACGTGTCAGTGTGAGTGTGTGAAACAAAGCGAGAGTTTAGAGGATTTTAATAATTCAGATTGAAGCACTTTCCATAATCTGTCAGAGTAAATACATATATATTATCAATTTAATTCTAAAATCACATAAAGCAATGATGTGTAGTTACGATTGTCTGTAAAAACACTTCAGTGATAAAGTTTAGTTATATAACAGATTTTATTGATTCTTCTTTATGTTCTGAACATCATGGATTTTACAACACGTCCGCGTGTCTACAAAACAAAAGACACTCTGCTGTTTTTAATAATGTTCATGTTCATTAATCATCATTTATTACAGCAGCTAACTTTTCTTCTTTTTTATAGAGAACGTTTTAACCGATTGTTTTTTCATTATTATTATTAAATTTTCTCCTCTGCGGTAGAATCATGGTCATTTAAAATAAGAATACTTGCTTAAGAATAAGAAAAAAAACATAGATATGCTGCTATTATGGAAGATTAATTACATTTTCATTCCATTTTTTCTTTTGCGTGTGTTTCCACATAATTCATTAATAGAGTTTTTCCCGTTGCCTTTCAGGGACCATGGGTGAGTGGGGTTTTCTCTCGTCTCTGCTGGACAAGGTCCAGTCCCACTCCACGGTGATCGGGAAGGTGTGGCTCAGTGTGCTCTTCATCTTCAGGATCATGATCCTCGGAGCCGGAGCAGAGAAGGTCTGTGCGGTCGTATGTTCACACGTCTGTAGCTTCGGTGCATCGCTGACTAACGGCACGCAGCAGGTGCAGAGGGAATAACATCCTCTAGTGGCCATAAAGAAAGGATAGTGCTGCATTCATCAGGTTTTAATTTTTGACGAGATAATTGTTTTTATTAATACAAGTGCAGTTTTCCAAATTGAGCTTTTTGCATGTTGAAAACAATAATAATATATCAATTTGGATTTAAATCGGCCCTTTCAAATGAGATAATCATTAAACATCTATTTCATGCCCACAATATCATTTTGTGTAGTTGCACACAGCAGTACTTCAGTGCACCTACATAATGATGCCACCAGGGGGTACTTCATGATTTGTTTAAGCTCAATAAAACAACTCTTTCTAAAAGCTTCCACTCTGTTTGTTGTTTACAATGCACATGTAGTAACAGTCATTTCTGTGATGTTACAGGTTTGGGGCGATGAGCAGTCGAACATGATCTGCAACACCAAACAGCCCGGTTGTAAGAACGTCTGCTACGACCACGCCTTCCCCATCTCACACATCCGATTCTGGGTCCTGCAGATTATCTTCGTGTCGACCCCGACGCTCATCTACCTGGGCCACGTGCTCCACGTCATCAGCAAGGAGAACAAGCTGAGAGAATACAACAACGCCCACTCGGGGGGCTTCAAACAGCCCAAGTACTCCGATGAAGCAGGCCACGTCAAGATCAAGGGCAACCTCCTGGGGACCTACATGACCTCCATATTCTTCAGAATCCTCCTGGAGGTCGCGTTCATCGTGGGTCAGTATTATCTGTACGGCTTCATCATGGACCCGAGGATCGTCTGCTCCCGGGCCCCGTGTCCCTTCACCGTCGAGTGCTACATGTCGCGTCCCACCGAGAAGACCATCTTCATCATCTTCATGCTGGTGATGTCCTGTATCTCTGTGGTGTTCAACGTGGCGGAGGTCTTCTACCTGTTGTGTGCCCGCTCGGCCCGGCGGAAGTTCAAACTCGCTTCACGTTCTCCCATCGCGATCCAACCCCATTTCAACAGCGACATGAAGAACGAGAAGATCGGCCTCCACGAAACCACTTACAGCAAAGCCTGAGGGACAAAGTGAATAAAGATGTGTCTCACAGCAGAACGTGGCCTGCAAGGCTACACTGAGGGTTATTTATTTATTTCAGGCTTCAAAAGTTCCTGAAAATGTAATTTGGGGACATAGATTATAATATATGTAACAATTTAAGTTTTGTGCTTTTACATTGTGTCTTGTGTTGCTGGACAGTTTTTAACACTTCCACCTGCAACTGTCCACTGTGACCTGGGACAACATGGACTGCATGTCAGAGGGACCTGACCAATCACTGCACAGACCTTTGTCTCTGGGCTCACTCACATCGACCAAAAGCCTTTTTACATCACTGCCAGCTGTCTTCTTCATGTGTAAAGGTTTCTATTTTCAATAAAATGTTTTATTTTCTCCTAAACTGTTAAAGTTTTCAGGGATTCGCTTTTGAAAGTGTCAATATTTTTACATATTTTGTACTTAAACATGACTGCATGCACATTGTGCTTGTAACTAATTGTGAATTTCATGAATTCAATAAAGTCACTTTTGTGAAACAGGTATTCTGTTTGTGAAAATGAAAAATTGGGGAGAAATCTGTACTAGGTTTTGAATTATGTGTTCAGTTCAGTGTTGTCCAAAACAATTCTACTTAACAAAACAAAACACACAAAAAAATAAATATTAAATTCCCCTATGCGATGCTAACTTTAGCATCGAGGTACACTGATAAAACATTGTTGTTTTTATTTGATATCAGCATCCAACACATATTAAATTGATACAAAGACTCAAAACTATGATGCTGGAGAAACTAATTATTATATATTATATTATAAACTATATTAATAATATCGTGAAAACAAGGAGCCTGGAAAGTGACCACAAGGGGGCGCCGTTTACACGCGCTCAGAACCAACCACGCCCACGCCCCGCCCCCTAACCACGGCCGACCCCGCCCTCCTTCTCCTCACAACATCAACAGCTGGGAGCAGCCAAAGATGGCGACCGCGACCGTAGCGGGGCTCGAGGGCCTCAGGACGGAGGAGAAGAAGTTCGAGTACTTCTCCTCCATCAACTCCATGGCGAGGAAGATCATGCAGGAGCGGGAGAAGATCAAGGCGCAGCACGGCTCCACCTGGGAGAAGATGTCGCCGCAGGAGCAGGACTGCGCCATCGACAGCTGCATGATGGACCCGCACATCAGAGCCCGGTACGCGATGCACCGGGTGGAGCGGGACGAGGTGGCCTGCTACCCCAAGCTGCTGCTCCACACCGGGCAGAAGATGGTCCACTTCGGGGAGGAGGTATTCGCACCGGGGGGTCTGAGGGCCGGGGGCGGGCGGGGAGAGGGTCTGAGGTCCCAGTAGCCCGGTTAGCTTCGATGCTAACTAGCCACGTAGCCATTGAAATATGTTGGGCGACGTCCCGGTGACGTCATGAACCTACGCACACTGATTTTAACATGGATGGATGGATGGATGGATGGATGGAGGGAGGGGTGGATGATTGATTGTAGATTTTATAGAAATGCCATAAATGGTTGAGGCATCTCGCATTGAAGTGCTCTTATTTTGAAAATGATTAGTGAAACACTTGTGTGTGTATCATACATTTATATGTATGTATGTGTGTGTGTGTGTGTGTGTGTGTGTGTGTGTGTGTGTGTGTGTGTGTGTGTGTGTGTGTGTGTGTGTGTGTGTGTGTGTGTGTGTGTGTGTGTGTGCGCGCGTTTCCCAGACTGGGTTTAAACCACTGTTAAGAGAGAACTTGTGTTACCTGCTTCATCTGTGAGTCATAAAGTTTCGGCTCATTGTTGTGTAATTATCTTTTTATTTTCCTCATGAACTGACTCCCTTGTTTATTAACAGTTTGTTTAGTGTGTAACTGCAGCTTGTGTGTGTGTCTGTGTGTGTTTAGGACATCACCTGGCAGGATGAACATTCAGCTCCCTTCTCATGGGAAACAAAGGTAAAAGAAAATATATATTTATTCACAAGTGGTTTCAGACAGAATTGTGACGTGTTCCCTGATCCTAAAATACCTTGAATTATATAACCACAGGTTCTTTTTTTTTAATAGTTATATAATTTACTTCCCACGTTTTTCAGAGTCAGCTGGAGTTCAGCCTGACACCGGGCTCTGCCGACCAGGGAGTCTCCGCCTCGCAGACAGAACCCAAGTCCGCCAAGGCTCCTCACTCCAGCCAGATGGGACCCAAGGTACGAGGAGCCCTCTGGGGTCAGAGGTCACTGGGGTGTACAGTTTGGGTTGAGAGAAATACTCACATATTATACGTTAGTGGAGATAAGACATAGTAGTAGTATTTGTATTTTTCCGTTTGTCTTAGTATAGTCGAGTTATGAAACCAAAGGAAACAATTCAATTGCCAGAATTCATTTTCATCACATTGTTGATGCTTCAGGCTCATTTCCAGAAATTCAATTATTTCAATGATCATCGCCTTAACTTAAATGTAGAACAATTTTTACTGGAAGGGCCATGGTATTTAACGTGTTTTAATATTTAAAGCAGTTTAATAGAATGAGTTGTTTGCTTGTGAAGGTGACGGTCAGCGAGGGGCGGAGGCCAGAGGAGGAGTCGTCTTTCTGGAAGATCAGCGCTGAGAGGTCCAGGCTGGAGGGGGAGCAGGCGGACTTCCAGTCGCTGACCCCAAGTCAGATCAAGTCCATCGAGAAAGGAGAGAAGCCCCTCCCCTCCTACCTCCGACAGGTGAGAGATGAAGTCCACTCTGCTCTTTTTACTTTTAATATCTTTTACTGCAAAGCCCGAAAAAACACTTGTACTATCTATACAAGAAGCCTCAATAGAATTTCAACAACAATTTCTGTCTTTGATCTATTGGACATTTCAATTTGTTCTTTGCAAAACTTAACTTAAATCTCACAATCAAAGCCAGAAGTCAACGTCACTGTTTCTCCACAGGAGACCTCGGCCCCCCCCAAGGAGCCTGAGGCAGTGGAGCCCCCCCCTCCAGCTCCAACCCGACCCGCAAAGCAGAAAGCGCCCAAGCCCCCCGCTCCCCAGCCCCCGGCCCCCATCACCCTTAGCGCCCCGCCGGTGTCCATCTCCATCTCATCGAAGCCCCCCCCGCCGGTGTCCATCTCCATCTCGTCGAAGCCCGCCCCCCCGCTCAGCGTGTCCTCCTCAGTGGCGGGGTGGGAGCGGTCCCAGAGCACCCTGCCGTCGGTCAGCAACACCCTGGATGAGATGATCTCCTCCAACCTCATATCAAAGCCCGCCAACATCCCCACCCGGGTGGAGAGGCAGCGAGAGGTGGAAGCTCCACCCAACCCAGACCTCAGCCCCACATTCTGTCAGGTGAGTGGTTAAACAGACTTTGTTGATACTACAGAGGGAAATAAGAATAGTTACTCAGCACAGCATTTGCCTTAGATGTGTGGTCAGACTGTTCTCATGCAGCATCAGATCAGAACAGAACCAGACGTTGTTTAGTCTGGACCAGACGTTGGATTCACAGCTTCACACGAGAACAAACAAACCAAATGAGACGAGTTCAACTTGATGAAAAACTTTTGTGTATACAACGAAAATAAATGGGGGGGGATTCGCTGATAGATCCCAGACATAGTAAGACACATCTGGGTATCGACTGGTTCTAATAGCCAATGGCAAGGACCTGTCTTCTCCAGCCTCTGACAGTGTTTAACTCTAGTCTCTCTCTCTCTCTCTCTCTCTCTCTCTCTCTCTCTCTCTCTGTCTCTCCTGAACTGTTTCTTCAGTTCAACACAAGCAACAACATCCTGAAGACCGGATTCGACTTCCTAGACAACTGGTAACCCGCAGCCGAGCTCATCCACCGCTCCGAGTGAATCATCGTCACTCTGAAGAAAGGACCACGCTGCCATGACTACAGACATCCACATCTAGATTTGAAACACACCCGTCTCTACAGTCCACCACATTATGTTCTAGTAATCATCTCCAGTGGCTTGTTAAGACATTATGTCACTGCCTGTGCTCCGGGGGGTTTTCCCCCTCCGCTAGAAGAGCTCCCTCTCTCCGCTCTGACTAGGTTTGCATCTTCTGTCCGAACACCTTCTGTCCACAGAATGTAGAGTTTTCGGGATTGAACCTCACAGGAGCTGGACGCTGCTCCTCACTGTGCATCCACACTGCGAACCACTCGGGTGAAGATTGAATTTTGATCAAATCATTTCCCGGATGTTGAAAATCAAACCAAAAAAAAAACCAAATGCTAAAGTGCAGAAGTTTTTCTTCAAGTTGGAGTCAAAATTTATTTATTGAGCTTGTTTGAAACAACCATCGTTTACCAAAGTTCAGAGCCGGCTTCAAACGGAAATGAAAGAATATAATAAACGGATGGATTCAATCCGACTTTTAAAGTTTAAATACCAGAGTTTTCTATTAAAATGTCTAATTTCATAACTGGGTTTTATACGAGACGTTTGAAGTGGGAAATGGTTTCCATGCTGCTGATTCAACTTCTCTCTGCTTTTCATACGGAGCAAGGTTTAATCATCTTGTCCGGCTTGTGAGCCATAATTACTAAAAGAACTTAAAAATAGCAGGAAACCAAAACCTAACATCACTAACCAGCACAACCAGTGACGGTTGCTTCTGCTCCCCCCCCCACTGGATGTTGTCATCTTTGCCGTACTGTAATCTTTCAATTATAACTTTTAGAAAAGGGAAACTTAAAGCGCCTGCTACGAGCCACTGACCAGTTTTAAACCTACTGGTTATCGTTAATGGCTCTGAACTGGTGAATAGTGTCGCTCGCCGTGTGGATGCACAGTGATGTCGTTACCCAGCCGCCTTCTTATAGACGCTAATCCAGGAAGTGAGAACAGTTTTGTACCACGAGCATGGAACCGTTAATGTGTCGGTGCAAACTCTTTAGATTGTTTTGTTGTGCAGATTGTTTGCTCTCTGATGTGCTTTTATTTATATCTAAATACATATTCCTATAAACCTTTTTAGAGCTATAGAGTTTAGTCGTGCTCGGTGCTGCAGTCCCGGCCCACAGGTCACAGGATTCCTGGAATAGTTTGCACGCCTGGAGGAGGCTGTTGAATCTTCACCGTCCCGTAACAGGAATACTGTGGAATGAATTTCCATTTACACACATTTGATGGAAACCAGGCGGCTGCTCTCTTTGGCATTAAGTGAAAATAGAACCAGGAGGGAGGAGCAGCCGTGGAAGTGCTCGGACTTTGGTCGTGGAAAACACACGGTACTTGACAACGCTTCCTCAACCCCCCCCCCCCCCCCCCCTCCCTCCTCCTCTCCCGGCTTTGACCCCTGACCTCCACCGAGTATGAAGATCACACGCACCCAGACGTGTGTGTTTAGGCCAACGGGCAGGCTTGTAGTGATTTGTGACAGTTTTCACAACTAGAGTACTATTTTAATGAATTTTATATTTATCCGCTG
This sequence comes from Pleuronectes platessa, assembly GCF_947347685.1. Classification (NCBI taxonomy): domain Eukaryota; kingdom Metazoa; phylum Chordata; class Actinopteri; order Pleuronectiformes; family Pleuronectidae; genus Pleuronectes; species Pleuronectes platessa. Next base: position 20,902,990 of record NC_070642.1, on the reverse strand, counting down.
ATTGTATCTTTATGCTACACATGTATATTGCACTCATGCATTTTGAAGTCACAGATCCGAGAGAAGCTAATAAACGAAATTGTCGAACTTGCCGCTTGTCTTTGTCTTTTTCTTTTTCTCATGGAAGGAGAAATAAAGAAGTGATTACTGGTCGATAACTAATTGAAAGAAGCTAAAACACACAAATTTAGTTTCAGGTTGGATCAAGGATTGTTTACTCCTGCTTGTTTGGATTCTTGTTGACCTTCCTCTCGGCTCCATGACATCAACTTCTCCAGCTGTAATTTCTACCAGATCCAAAATGCCATTCAGGAGAGGAGGGAGAGAGGGAGGGAGAGAGGGAGAGAGGGAGGAAGTCCGGTGCTTAGAGGAAACTTTGCGCTGTTCACTTAAATACTGCGTTGGCCCAGTAGACATCAGACCTCTGTCTCCCCCGGGGGCAAGCAGCTGCCCTGCATTAAGTCTTTAAGGAAGCATTTAAAGACTAAAGTGTTAAATAGATAATGTTTGTTGTGAGTCTGCTTGAGTTGGACCCACACATGAAGCAGGAGGTTGTGTCTCACTGTCCCTTGTCCCTCTGATAGGTGATATTTACACTGTGTGTCGTTTGTTATTGTCTGTTTGTGTTTACAATACAAGTTAGTCTCACTGTAATTTCTTATCATCTGGTAGAGATGATGTCATGATGTCATAAGCATTAAGTCTAAAGCATGAAACTCCATAACTCATGCTGACTTGAGTGATGTCACGTTCAACACAGCGCTCCCTGGAGGCACAAACATGTTAGTACAACTTACTGTGTATTGCAGTAATAAAGACGTGTGAACTACATTTCAGTGAAATAAACATCGTATGAACATCTCATGTTTACAATACATTATTCATGTGTTCAGGGTTGTGTTTGTTTGTGTTCATCCTCCCTCACGCTGAACTGAGGCCCCTCTGTGCTCCTGCACCTCCTCCCTGCACCTCCGGACTCTGAATGGCTGCTCTGTGTTCCCTCTCTGCTACGTCTTCAATAAATGTTTGGCTGAATGAAAATAACAGTGTCTGGTAGCGTTAGATCCAAATTAGAAAATCAAGAAAGACAAAGAAAAGCAACAAACTCACATTTTAGAGGCAAAATTTTATATTTTTGCTTAATTTCTAATTAACACAGATAAACATAAGATTAGCTTTATATCCCCCTGCTGGGGAAAGTCACTTGCTACAACAGCAGATGGACAGATCATGATATCAATTATTAAAAAGCACTTCACATCAGGTGGAGACTAGAAATAAACATAGAGCAGATGTGAAAGTATAAAATGGAGAATTAAATAATCTAAAATTTAAATTACAATACTGAGAAAATGTACACTTTATAAATCTTTAATTACAGACTACAGAATTTTCCGTACAGGGTAAAGTATTGAAACGTAAGAAGTCATTTTGAGTTCACTTGCTTTGTCAGATTGTTTTCAGTCTAGTTTCAGGCCACACTTTTGTTTTGAAGGGTCACAACTCTCCTCCAGACACTTGTTAGGATCCAGGCTGCCGTCTGCAGCAGCTCTGACGGGTTTGGACCGGGTCCGGTTCTGGAGCAGCTGAGTATGTGCTCGGCCTTGTGCTGCAGACTCCAGCACATCTGTCCCAGTGTGCTCACAGCATTCCCAGCAGGAGCTCCTCCCAGTCTCCACATGCCTGAGCCTCAGTCGCTTCCCCTGGAAATTCTGCAGAATTCTTGTGGCATTTTAACTGGCATACCTCCCACAGAGAGACACACACACACACAGACACACACAGACACACACATTTACACAAGGCCTTTCTCTCTTCACGTCATCATTTCCCTGGAACAGTTTCACATTGCTCTATTTAGCTCGGCATCGAATTATCTAATTACACTAGAGAAGTTTGGCAGGAAGAACTGATATTTATCCAAATTAATAAAAGGACTGTGTGTGTGTGTGTGTGTGTTTGTGTGAGCGTGTGTGTGTGTTTATGACCCCAGTTTACTGAGACTACAGGGCTGCAGTGTAGTGAGCTGAATTTGAGCCAGAGTAATATAACTTTAATTAAATTAAATTAAACATAAAGGTTCATTCTGCATCTCTGAGATAAGTAGTTTAACAAAACTTCCTTTGTGGCCACAGCGTCTGCTTTTCAGTAGAAGTCCCATCGTGTAGAGAAAAGTGCTTTTTAACTATAAATAACTGCTGCTGTATTATTAAGAATCTGAGGAAGTGCAGTTCTGACTCAGACGCTTTATGGATCATCGACAGACTCCATTTATTTCACCGTTACCAGTGACTATGTTTGAACAGCTGCTGAGTCGCACATCAGTAGAAACTGTACATTTCTGTGATCCAGTGATAAATTCAATACAGTGAGCAGATGTGGAGTTTTGTTGCTGGAATCTTAACTTTAAATTTACACTTCAGAGGTTCTGGGGATCAAGTGACCAATCAGCCTCGAGGTAAACGCTCTTGAAGATAGTTTGAATAAACTAAAAGGTCCAAATGCCGTTCTATGAATCTGTGAATTTCTAAAGTTTATAAACTGAAGGATGAGATGTTCCTTTATGAAACTTTCTGAAGCAAGTTAAACCATTAGAAGACAAAGGCTGAAACATGAAGTTCTGTTTCTCTGAGGAGACGCACAGACCAAATAAAACCTGACGATCACAAATGTTCCTTTTTTACGTTGTCCCCTAAACAGCTGATGGTCTGGAGACACATGGTTCCCACAGGACACAGACCTGAGATGTCCCCCCCCCCCCACCCCCTGTCCTGTGCTTACACAAAGAGGAAACTGGAGGTGGGAGCACAAACAAAGAGCTTTCCTGTTGTTTGGAGTCGAGACCAGTGAAGTGTTCTTTTTATATTGTTGCACACCAGCTCCCATTCCCATTTCTAATGGGAGATTCCTGCTGCTTCCTGCTCTGAGGACCACATCACTGAGGGAAGCAGGCGGGAAAGAGGAGTGAAGGAAAGAGAGAGAGAGAGAGAGAGAGAGAGAGAGAGAGAGAGAGAGAGGGACAGAGAGAGAGAGAGAGGAGGTGCAGAGGGAGTTTTCACTGCTGAGGGAAGGAGCAGAGTTGTTAGGAAGCAGAAAATGGGACCAGCCGCCACCTCGCTCGCTCTCCTGAGTCTGTGTTCCCTGGGTGTGTGTGTCCCCACAGGGACGGTGGACGCTGCAGCGACTCAGGTCAGGACCGTCCGTCTCTTCTCTCTTCAGATCTGTCTTTACTTTGCATGTTGGGTTCTCTGCATTCTCCAAACCAGGAGCGACCAGAGCTGTGTGTTTGGATAAGACTGAACCCACTCAGGAGCTGGAGGAGTTCACTAACTACATGTTTGCATGATTTGGACTCGATGAATTATAAAAGAATTTATTTATATGCGGTATATGGAGATATGTATGCTGAATGCAGCAACGTGGGAATAAATCTGTTTCAGGAAAAAACAAGGACTTTAAAGAAACAACAAATTAAATCAAATCAATTCATTTTAAGTTGGAATAATAAAGGAGTAGAAAAGAAAATCAGGAATCCGTGAAGCCTGTGTTGTGTTGTGTATAGTGATGATGTCATGGATGTGGACACACACCAGACATGTCAAGAATGATAATGACTCAGTGGTGAAGACGTGTGTTATTGATGAAGATACTTAATAATGATGATAGTAATGATTAGAAGGGATTTATATATAACAGGTTTAACTTTTGATGATAAAAGACATTAAGTTAAAGCCTTTATTTAACATGTCACTGGTGTAAATGGTGAAGTGACTGGAACATGTGTGTGGGGGGGGGGGGAGGGGGGGGGGGGGGGGGGCTGTGGAAAAAGCCTGTTGTATGTCCTCTTAGAGATCCTGGAGCAGGAGACACAGATGTTTTGCAGCTTTATGAGAATATATCCTCAAGAGAAGCTTCATTTAAAACGTGTTAAATCCTGACATTGACCTCAGATCATGATATAAATATTTTAGAAAGTATTTTCTGAGTGTCTAAAAAGTTACTTTTGAATAGTTCTGATGAAGCTGGGTTTTGATTTCACAATGTAATATGTATATGTGTGTTTGTGTGTGTGTGTGTGTGTGTGTGTGTGTGTGTGTGTGAAGGCGTCGCTGCCAGACGTGAAGATGGCGAGAGGAGATAACCCCGACATTATTCCAGAGCCTGAACCAGAACCAGAACCAACGAGTCCAGTGTCCGACTTTGAAAACTCATACAACTACATCCGTACGTCCTCTCACATCCTTCAGATCACGTTGGTGTCGATCATAACAACATTTCTATCAGACTCCACAGAAGCTCTTTATAATAAAGAACCTCGTCTCCAGTTCCTAACAAAACCCATCTCATCCCCCAGTGTCCAGACTGGCCGGGATGGACCAGGCCATCCACAAGCTGAACGTGGGGCCACTACACGCTGGACGTGAAAGTCAGTCAGCTGATGGACCGTCTGTCCAGGATGGACGGTGAGACGCTCACTGACTCCCAGAGAATCCTCTACAACAGACCATTATTTTTAATTTAGGACTCATAATCATGAAGTAAAGTTTCTGTTGTTCCTCATCATTACCATGGCAGGTAAAGTGGGGTGAGCTGGAGGACGACATCCGGGAGGTTCGTCAACACAGCAGGGACAACCGCAAGGAGGTGGGACGACTGGAAGGTACCACCGGCTACTTTATCTCCTTCTTACACCTCATGCAAATATAAATATAGATAATTAAAACACATTTCTGGCAATATTAGTTATTTAAGGTAGATTTAGGTTGTGTTTCTTAGACAGAACGATAACTGAAATGTCCAAAACTTCACATAAGGAACGTCGATATGTGAAGTTTATCACCAAAAAGTTAAAAAAACAAACAAGATACCTTTGAAATATAAAAGCTGAGCTTATGTAAATGTTCCTCTCAGGACATTATACAACATTAATAACTTGTTTAGCCGTCTATGAGAAACACAACGTGGAGGAAACAGTCACAAACACAGATAAGTTGAAGTTGTTCAGTATTAAACACGGATGGTGACGTGAGAACAAGTCACATTCAGGAGGAAATCTGGGTCTCATCAGTCTGACTGTGTTGTTATGATGTGACTCATGTGCGGACCAAGGGAAACACAACATGGCTCAAAGGTTCCTATCGGCTGATCCTCCAGATCCTCACGGCGGCTGGAGCTCGGGAGGAAAAGCTTCTAGATAAAGTTCCCAGAAAGGTTCTGAACAGAAACTGAAAACTTAAAAGTGCACTGATAAATATTTGGATACAAACTGTAGGAGAAATTAATTCTTCTAAACATCACTAACACAGTTCACCTCGGCCCTGCAGAGCCCTTCTAGTGTCTTTTAGCACGTTGTTTTGGTTTCATGGCTGTTCTCTAAACTCCTTTACAGCGAGCTAGTGAAGAAGTTCCTAGATACAAATACAGATCTAGAGAGGGAGAGAAGATTTGACCTCATTCATCAGTCAAATTGACTTGTGCCGCTCTATAAACATGTAATAAAGCATCGACTTGTGTTCCTGTTCCTCTCAGCTTGTCAGAAGGGACACCGGATGGGATACAAATGTTACCTGGTGTACAACAGCTACGTGGATTACGCCGGCGCGTCCAGGAAGTGTCTGGAGCGCGGCGGCCGCATGGCGATGCCGCGGGACCGCAAGGAGCAGGAGGGCCCTGGCCGACTACGTGAAGTCCTTCTTCCACCCGGGCAACTGGCCCCGTGTGGCTCGGGGTCAACGACCTGCGCTCCGACGGCTTGTACCTGTTCGACGACGGCACGCGGGTCTCCTACTTCCAGTGGCGCAGGGCACTTCCTGTCCAGCCAGCCGGACGGCGGCCGGGCGGGAGAGACTGCGTGGCCATGTCGTCAGACGACGGCGACTGGTGGGACCACTACTGTGACCGGACCATGAACTACGTGTGCGAGTTCGACGAACCGGGGTGGCGCTTTAGAGTGAACCGTGTGTGCGTGCTGCTACTGGACGTCAGAGTGAGACTTTGAGAGATTGTGTTACTAATGTAAATGTTGTGTTGTTGGTGCAGCTGCGGGTGACGTGAATGTGAGTCAGTCAGTCGGGAACCTGCTGCCACTTCAAGCACAGGATTCTAAATATTTGTTCGCAAAATTACCGAGAAGGGAAAACATGAAAAGCACAAAGTGACCCCCTGGAAGCTACACACCAGTGTGTATCTGGTTTAACTGGATGAGGCCGAGCTGACTCAGTGACTGTGGATCTGTGACTCGTTTGAATAAACGCTGACACAGACGTGACTGTGCTGGAAAACTGATGATGTTTCTAGAGCTTCACCCCCCCCCCACCCCCCCCACCCCCCCCCCCCCCCCCCGAAGAAATGACTCGTTACTGTGCGTCCCTGTAATTCATTAAATCACAAGTCTGCAATGTAGATAATCGTCTGAATGTAAATGTTTAATACATTTTTCTACAGGTTGATGTGTTTTAAAGATTCATTTTCTGATTAGTTAAAAGGAAGTAAAAACACAGATTTGCTTCATCAGTATCATTTCTAACTATCACAATAAAATTTAGATATAAAATCAGGGACAATGTTCAATTGTAATCAAGTCGTTCTACTGAATCTAAAACTGTTCACAGCTCCGACACCACAGAGGAGACCAGACGTCTTTGTCCCACGCGGGTTTTCATCGGCCACGCCTCTTCATGATGTCATGAGAGCGAGACGTGACGTCATTCACGTGAGACGAAGAGCTGCTCTCGCTCTGTGGGTGTCAGGGTCGTGTTCAGAACCCCCCCCCCCCCCCCGGGTCTCACAGCTTCAAGGACACGTACTGATGTTCCAACTCGGAGACGGACGAGCACTCGGCCTCGTCCACCACCCGCAGGATGTCCTCCACCGTCGGCCGGTCCATGGGGTTTTTGGACGGGTGAGAAAGAATCACGAGTCCTGCTTCATCCAGTAAGAAGTCTCCGCCCCATCTGAAAGGGTTAAAAACACACAAATCAATATGTTATTTGATTTGCTTTGAAATATTGAATACTTTGGACGTCCGACAGTCTCTGACCTGGTAGAGGTCCTCCAGCAGGCGGGGGGGGATGTCGGGCATGTCCATGTCCACAGCTCTGTACTCTGAGACCTGCAGCAGGTAGCCGAACTTCATCACCTTGGCGTAGGACGAGCCGAGGCCGAAGCTCCTGTAGACCTGAAAAGAAAAAGTGGAAAATCTTCTGTCCTCCACATGTTTGGTTCGTTGCCTTCGTTTCCATCTGCTCACGTCTAGAGACTGTTTCTGAATAACAGGTTCGGAGCGTGCAGAGACTTTTATGACACATCGTCCAACAGCTGCTCGCTCGTCTGGTTCCTTCAGGCCGGTCACAGACTGTTTGTAAAGATGGACGACACGTCTCCACTATCCAGAGAGTGAGGCTGCACCGGAGCGATGGGAGGAGCCATGGCCTCAAGGTCATGACCCATTGGATCAAAATGCTAAAAAAGTGTATTTTGGCTTTTTAGTTTGGTTCATGTCCCCATCCACTAACATGGAGGAGGCAGGGATATGGTCTTTACTCGTCCTTCTTTACATACAGCCTATTGTCCAACCTTTAGTTTCCATATATCACAGCGGCCCACCAGCATTGAATATGGATTTAAAATGACATGTTTCATAGAGTTGATCAGGAAGAAGAAACACACGCTGACCTCTCTCTCTGGATCCAGCATCATGTCAAAGTTACAACCACGGTCTGTTGGAGCCACAGCCGAGCTCCCTCCGCGACACCGAAGGAAACCACCAGGACCCGTAAGTGAGCGAGCCTCCAGGTCCGCCTGAAGAAGAACCAGAACAAAACCAGAGGTTACGAGCCAATGGGGATAAAGTGATGGGTAAGGGTTAGAACCAGGCTGGACTGGTTGTCTGAGAGTGAACCGACCTCTCGGGCCTCCAGCTCAGCCACGTGGTCTCGTCACGGCAGTCATCCGAAGTGTCTGATCAGAACCAGCAGCAGCTTCTGACCCCGGTACTCGCCCAGAGTGACGCTCCTTCAACCAAACACAGGCCGGACAAAAGGAAAGATGGTTTCAATCAAGGTGAAATCAAGTGTTTGACTTTGTTGGAAATTGTGATTTATTAATGGAAACCAATGAATGGCTGATGGTCTGAGCTGGTTTGTTCCTCTACCAGACGCTCAGGTTCAGTCTGAGGGTGTTTAATTTCCAATTATATAAAAAAAATATTATTTGTGTTTTTGGCTGTCATATAGATGCTAAATTAAGTGGAGATTGTTAATTTCAATCTAGCATTTACAGTAAATATAAAATTAAGGTATGAGGCAAATTAGCGACATTAGGCATAATGGGGCATAACCTTAATTTAACAAATTTTCCAGTATCTGGTATGTAGAGTGATTCTGCTTTTGATTGAAATTGAATAACAACATATGTTTCTGTCCAATCATTGCTGTTCCATCCTCACAGTATTTAAAATACAGCTTAATACCTAAAAATTACTTTGCTGCACAGTCCCAAGGGGCTAGTATGTATTTCCCACTCCGACCACTAGATGGCGACAGAGTGCTTCCAATACCTTCCTTGGTATGTGTAGTATTTGCACCATCAGGCACAATCGTCACCTCGGCGGCATTAATATTAACCCGGAATGGGGTTTGAGCCAAATTCGCGACATTCGTCCACAAGGGGTTAAACTGGGACCAGTAGCGTGTGAGCTCACTTTCCGCTCCGGGCGTCAGTGAGCGTCATGTCGGGACTCAGACTGTCGGGGCTCTTCACTCCGGAGAGCTGCCGGTCTGTGGTGTGCAGATCTCTGTCCACGCCCTGCAGGAAGGAGTCCCACTCACTCTGCGCACCATCAACACAAACAATAGATAATAAGTCTCCATTCAGATCAGTCTGTGTAGTAAACAGTGAAGTAAATAAACAACTATCAGACATACAGACCTCCAGCTGCAGCAGCTCCTCCACCTGCTCCCTCACTTCTGCATGGCTGCAAAAACAATATGATTTAAAGAGGCGTCAACACACGGTGGAGCCATTCCCACTAATAATCAATAAGAAGGTAAACAAGCACAGTATCTGCACCTTGGCAAGAAGCTCACAATAACATATACATTTGATTATCTGTGATAAAAATGCACGATTATATACTTACTGATAAAACTTCTGCCAAATGGCCTCGGCCTCACTCCTCTTCTTCACTCCGAGGCTGCTCAACAACAACAACAACAACAACAACAAAACTCAAACAATTTGAAAAGATGTGTCACTTAAAGGTTCAGTGTGTAGTGTGTAGTGACATCTAGTGGTGAAGTCGCATGTTGCAGCTGAACACCCCCCCCCCCCCCCCCCCCCTCACCTTCTGTAGAAGTCTAATCCAGCGGTGATCAGGCCGAATAAGGTGCTGATCTTTCTGGGGACAAACGTCTCCAGGGAGGCTGTGAGAGGACAAAGGGAGACATTATGGACAAAGCTGATTAGTGAGACTTCGCCCAGGTTGTAAAGACGTGTGACAGGGATTAAATTCCAACATTTCGTCACGTTGATCCGATGCAATAAGGAACAAAAGGTTTCTCCCGTGACCTGGTTGGAACACGCTCAGAAGAAGAATGTGTAAACTTCAAAACGTCGCCTGGAGAAATGGGCTATTGAGCAACTGCCACTCAGTTTAACTTTTGGCCTGGATTTGATTTAAATAACACCTAGTGAGTGTTTGGCCCCAGGCTCATTTGTAATTCCAAACATTTTGTTCTTCTACAGTTGTACAAGATTGACGTCAGAATTCTGAATCAATACTTCAATTTAATATTTCAGAAGTTCAACTAGATGATATGTTGTCTGGTTCCATCCCCAAAAATCACTTAAATCCATAAAGTAGAAGTAATATACAGAATTAAACACTAAATCACTCTGAAACGTGGTTTGTAACAGTTTGCTTTCCAGGTGGTTTAATTTCTTTAAACATATACAAAATAAAATATTTCACATTAAATCGAACAAGGGCTTTAACTACAAGTACATTATTTTACTTTCATAAAGTAAAAACACACGCAGAGAAGCAGCATGGCATATTTTTCGAGATTTGACAGGTACTCCCTCAAAATGAAAATCTAGTCCCAGGCTCCATTCAATTTTCACACATTTTAAAGTTCTTATGGTTCGTGGGGAAAGAACATTGATCGTACAACAAAGTTAACGGTAAATGCTGCATCAATTTAAACTCCTCATTAATTCGGCAGGTGCAGCTTTTCTCTTTGGTACCACGTCGCACTTCACACACACACAACATGGAATTGGTGACAATAAGGTTGACGTTTTGTAAATCACAAAGATTAACGTGTGTTTTCGCTAAATTCGCCCAATGAGTGAAGTCGTTAAAAGAGGTAAATTGTGAACGGAGTCTGGTTCCTACCACAGACTGGTTCTATAGTCTGATTCCTACCTGCTGCGTCATGTTGAGCTTCCTGGAGAAGAACTTGACCTAAATTCACCAAGAGTTCGAGCGCACGTTTGACCGTGTCCACATCCGCAGCCATGTTTTCATCCACTGGAACTAGAGCATCACTGCTGCTGCTCTCATTCATAACACACTATATATACCTGTTACCAGCCTGAGGGGCACGAGTCTGAGGCGCGTTCATAGTGCCAGAGGACGTGTGTGTGTGTGTGTTGTGGGTGTGTTTGAGGCGCATGCGCGCCAGCAGATTTTAAACACACACACACACACACTTAATATCTAAACATAAACGAATTTATACACTATAATATACACAAAGATAAATATAAACACATTCATATGTATATATATATATATATATATACACTCTATATAGTTATTTGCATACATACATAGTTATAAACACACACACCATTAATATCTAAACATATACGTATTTCTACACTATAATATACACACAGATAAATATAAACACATTCATATATATATATATATATACTCTATATTAATATAGTTATTTGCATACATACATAGTTATAAACAAACATACATAAATATGTTCATTTACACACACAATCACTTAAATGTTTCCAAAAGACGACAGGGGCAGCTGATAAAATTGTCAACCAGTTTTATTGACTAAACATTCGTTCACTCATTCATTGAAAACGAAATTCCCTCCTTCCAGTTTGAGGCTTTGAGATTCCCGGCTGTTAACTCATGACTGGAGCAGCCGGTGCAAAGACAAAATGAATGTTTAAAAAAACCAGAACAATCATTGATATGAAAAATGAAAACGTGACACAGAGCAGAACCGGTGTCAGCCATCCACTGTCAGTGAGGCAGGAAATGAACAGACCGGATGAGAAGAGGACTGAACTGAACACATTCAGGGATGATACGTTAAAGGCCTCTGAATCGAAAACGTTTAAATAAGAAATGAACTGGATTTTGTTCGAGGGACTCGATGCTATTAAATGACCTGTTGACATTTTGCTTGTGCTTCGACTCAGATAGAAGAGTCGTTGGAATACGAGACAGCAGCCGCATTTAGCCTCATGATTAAATCATCACTTCATAAAACAACTCAAGTGTAATTCCAAGAACATGTAAAACTCATGAGATGTCGCTCAACGCAGGTTTAAGGGAGGATCGCAAAGGAAATAACAGTAAACAGTTGTTGTGTGCTTTTCTATTTCACCTGTTATTAATCCTCATCAAGATAAAACAGTCAGAGATATCAGGGAACATTCAGGAGCTCTTATTTTGTAGCTTCTACTTGAGTTTCAATGGTCACTCATTACATTTTAAAGGGGATATTACAATTTAATAAAAGTAAATGTTAATTTGTGTAGAAGCAACTTTAGAACAACACTAATATTGAATGAATTGCTTTTATTTTCATCCATTTTTAAGCAGAGGAAAAGATGAATAACAGTTGCAGCCGATCGTACCATGATTTACTATTTAATTATGAAAGTTAAGTGATATATCTGTCTGTAAATTACCAAATCATTGATTGTCAATTTAGGTTTTTGTTTCTAATTTCTGTGTCTCTAAAATCTCTGACTGTCCCTCTTGCTTCATGTCAGCAACTCTTCTTTTAAACAAACTGTCATGGGTCACGTTAGAAGAAATGAAGGGTTCAGGCCCCGAAAAGAGAAGTGACACTTCCTGCCAGCGAAATAAATTAAAAAGAGAAACAGCTTCAAGGATCCAAAGTAGAATTCAGGTTTGGTTTCATATGGTTAAAATCCCTCAGCTCCTTCTCTGCTGTCGGGGCCGGAGCACAGCAGCGGTTTAACATGGAAGAAGTTTAAAGTGCCAATTACAAACTCCGATGTTAAATATAAACTTTAATACATAACGCTGTCGATTCAGAACTTAAATCTCCAGACGTGAAGATAAAATTTAACATTCATGGCGAACTAAGACTAGGGACAGATTGTTCATGCTGATGAGTTTTGTGCTTTGAGCGTTTGAGAGGGAGGCCGATGACGCAGAGAAAGAGAGAGTGAGAGAGAGAGAGAGCGAGAGAGAGAGAGAGCCAGAAGGAGCCAGAGAAAGAGAGAGAGAACGAAAGAAAGAGAGAGAGAGAGATAGAGAGAATCAGGTTACAGGGTTGCTTACTGACGCATCCTGCTGCAATGATCTCTGTCATGTCTCACTAACTGTGTGGAAAGACGTCAAATATCTAACTACTCGTTAAAACTGAACAATTATTGAACTCTATGAAAATATGTACTTTGAAAAGCGGGTATTAAAAAAACTTCCAACAGAAAACCACATTTTGATCCAAGTGAAATATTCTGTTCATTCCATCCCAAGATGTTTAATTGACTAATTGAGGAAAACGTCTCACCAGCTGTGGCTCTTTGCTGTTTACTGTGGTGGTGATTAAAATAGAATTAAAGGTAATAATAGTAAACTGCTTTTTAACATTTCACTACAATGCATTTAAAAGGAGAAATAAACTTTCCAACTGTGACGATAGGAGTCGTGTGCGAGGAGCGTTTCAGGAAAGATGACAGAGATCAAAGCAGGAGTGTGTTTGGAAACTGAAATGAAACTAATCGTGGTTTTAATTTGAAAAACCAAATAACGGCCGTTGCTTTGTCGGGAAACAGACTCTGATCTTAGTCCGGTTCAGTTTGGGGGGAAGAAGAAGAAGAAGAAGAAGAAGAAGAAGAAAGGAAGTCACGTTGTTCTGCCCAGTGTAGAAGCTCCATCTTTAAGACTTCATCCAACAGACTCGTCTCCTGTGGGGAAGTCGTGTTAAGACTTCTTGGGACAGTGTGAAGACGAGTCTGTGTTTAGAACCTCGATCATCGTCCTGGTCGACGCAAACGTCTCCGCTACCGATGGAAGATTCTGGTACCAGCCCGGTAAACTGAGGAGGAAGAGGAGACAGGTCAGGTCAAGGAAAGGTCAGGTAACACAAGGAAAGGAAAGGTAAGGTAAGGGGAGGTAAGGTAAGGAAAGGAAAGATCAGATAAGGTGAGGGGAGGTGAGGGGAGGTAGGACAAGGAAAGGAAGGGTAAGGTAAGGAAAGGTCAGATAAGACAAGGTAAGGGGAGGTATGGTAAGGAAAGGTCAGATAAGGTAAGGGGAGGGGAGGGGAGGGGAGGTAAGGTAAGGTGAGGGGAGGTAAGACAAGGAAAGGAAAGGAAAGGAAAGGAAAGGAAAGGAAAGGAAAGGAAAGGTAAGGTAAGGTGAGGGGAGGTAGGACAAGGAAAGGAAGGGTAGGGAAAGGTAAGGTAAGGTAAGACAAGGAAAGGAGAGTTAAGGAAAGGGAAGGGGAGGTAAGAAAAGGAAAGGAAAGGAAAGGAAAGGTGAGGGGAGGTAAGACAAGGAAAGGAAAGGAAAGGAAAGGAAAGGAAAGGAAAGGAAAGGAAAGGAAAGGAAAGGAAAGGAAAAGTAAGGGGAGGTAAGACAAGGAAAGGAAAGGAAAGGAAAGGAAAGGGAAAGGTAAGGTGAGGGGAGGTAAGACAAGGAAAGGAAAGGAAAGGAAAGGAAAGGAAAGGAAAGGAAAGGTAAGGTAAGGTGAGGGGAGGTAGGACAAGGAAAGGAAGGGTAGGGAAAGGTAAGGTAAGGTAAGACAAGGAAAGGAGAGTTAAGGAAAGGGGAGGGGAGGTAAGAAAAGGAAAGGAAAGGAAAGGAAAGGTGAGGGGAGGTAAGACAAGGAAAGGAAAGGAAAGGAAAGGAAAGGAAAGGAAAGGAAAGGAAAGGAAAGGAAAGGAAAGGAAAGGAAAGGAAAAGTAAGGGGAGGTAAGACAAGGAAAGGAAAGGAAAGGAAAGGAAAGGGAAAGGTAAGGTGAGGGGAGGTAAGACAAGGAAAGGAAAAGTAAGGAAAGGTAAGGTAAGACAAGGGATGATGAGGTAAGGTAAAACAAGGAAAGGTAAAGTAAGATAAGGTAAAGAAAAGAACAGTAACACAAGGTAATAAACAAAATGGAATCAATCAAAACAGAGGAAATGGAAATGGAAAAGATTCAGTTCATTAACATAAGGAAATGAGATTAAAAGGTAAAGTACAGTACAGGAAGGAAGGAAGGACGGAAGGAAAGGTAAGAAGCAGAACTTCCCACCTTTTAAGATTCATCCAGATCTTTGCTGTTTTACTGAAGCTCTCTGGACTCGGTGTGGTCATAGCTTCAAAATCCACCAGCTGAAACAAAACCAACACAAACAGCTCAGAGGATGTTCAGAAAGCTTCAGGTGTTTATTCAGACATGACAACTAACTGTAACAGGACGTTCATGTGAAGGATCCTTCTCGTTACCTTTCCTTTAGGGATCCGGCCGACCACCTCCTTCCCACTGGCCATCAGCGCCCCCATGACCACGGAGTACGCCACCACACTGAGGACAAACAGGTCACGGATGACGGACTTTGATTTACATGTTTATCTGTGTATTCAGAATACGAGACCCGAGTCACTGAGCACATCGTGGCAGAACACAAACTCACTGAACACACAACCGTGGACATGTGTTCACGTTCATCATTGTTTACCTGGATCCTCTGGAGAGGGGCATGAGGTTGCAGAAGTAATAGACCAAGGAGAGGATCAGGTTACACAAGGCGTCTGCATCCTGACAGAACAAATCCAGGTCAGCTGAACAGTCACAGACAAACAGGTTCTATAGACACGGCTCCTCTGAGGCACATCCTTCATTTACACTTCATCCAGACAGGGTGCAGACACATGGGAAGAGACAAGAGGAACGTTCATTTTGTTCTAAGTATTGGTTTCAGAGTGAGTGTCCATGTGTCTTTGTTACAACAGGTTATCTGTTTAAATAAGACAATAGGAGGAACAGAGGGTCGATTCCCAGCGGTGTTGTTTTCTCATTGCTGTTGTCATTTCTTCTAGGGGTGTGATCATGTTTCTCTAATGTCTGTAACTCACTGAAATGAGACATGAAAGTGTAAAAAGCAGATGGGAAATACATCGGGCTAAATACTGTAAAGTGATCTACTTGTAAAATAATTGTAATATCGTCCAGAGAGTGAATTTCCTGTCTAGAAAACTGAAATCTGTGATATTCATGCAGAGGAAAGGAGAAGAAAGACTCTTTTTCTCTCCAACACTTCAACATGACATCTTCCAAGTTCTTTTAACAGAAACAGTCCAAAATTCAAAAAATACTTAATTTACACTAACGTAAAACAGAGTGAAAAGTTTTCCCAGTGAGACGAATCTTACCCCGAGTTCTGTGGACAGCATCAGAGCTTTCCCTTTGGCTGTGAGGTCTTTATAGATGGACTCGATCTCTGACTGGTACTGCTGGGTCCGCTCCTCTGTCGTCTGCGTCTCCACTGAGAACAACATGTTGCCCACCCTAAGATACACAAACACAAACGTTTGACTAACTACACGTCACTAGAATGTGTATAAAACTATATACATATGAATGAAAGATGAATCTTGCCTGTCTCCGGTGATGGTGATGGTGAAACCGTCGTACTCCTTCCCAGCATCCTTCATGCTGGGGACCTTGGAGTTGACTGTGAAGCCATCTCTGGTTTTACTGTTGAACTGCTTCAGAAAACAAACACAAACGCACACACACATGACCTTCCTGGGTTTTTGATGCTGAACGACGCGATACAGAGGTTTTGCAATATAGAGGCGCAAAAAAGGATTAGTTCATTTTTCCCGCTAAAGTTATTTGTGTTCTCTCCTCCTCTTTACCTTCATTATTGGCAGAAGATCTTCTACTTTGTTGACGTTTTCAAGAGCCTGTCGGACTTCTAGTAAACCTCGGGGGTTGTACGCCCTGGGAAACACACACTTGTTAAAAAGAAGCAACAAAAACACAAACGTCAGACACAAGAACCGTTCACACATATTTGCACTTTCCTGCAGAATGAATAAAGCCCAGAGGACAGAATGATTTACATGATGCTGCAGCGAGTGTGTTAACTTCAAGGCAGTGAAATCACAGAGTTCAGGCTCGGCTGATTTGTCGTAGCATTTGAGTTTCATGTATTTTCAGTGAAGCAAAGGAAAGAGGCTGAGCTGTAACTCACCCGTGGTACACCAGTATTCTGTCTTTGATAAAGTCCAGGATGTTGTCGAAGTAAGCCAGGTATCGGATGTTGATAATCTGTCCCCTGAGGATAAAAGGAGATTAAAAGGAACATTTTAACATAATAGCAGGAGTCAACTTGTCTGCAACAAGGCGACAGGAAGTGAGAATCTGAATGTTAAACACATATTTTTGGACTAAAACGATAGAGAGTCTAGGACGAAAGGAAATTCAAGTCACTCGAGGGACTCGTGAGGCTGTGAACACGTCCTCAGGGCCTCGGCTCGTTACCTGATGAGATTGATATGATTGTTGAAGCCTCGACTGAGACTCCTGGCAGGCATCTGGTCTAACCAAAGAACCGGCTGGTCAGGATCGGCAATCCTACGAGCACAGAGAGAAGCCCGTTGAGTTAGTGACAGGCAAACTGCATTGGTACAAGGTTTACTTTGTTCTTTTTCTATGATGCTATGATGAAACTGTTATTGAGATTAACTCCCCAGTAAACTGTGCAATGATTCTACAAAGTAAAACCAATGTCTGAACTCTAGAATTCATTTTTATGGAAAGTCGGAGCACGAGGAAGTGGTAACAATCATAAATGAACATTTGTCTTTATCCCTAAATCCCTCGGGTTATTTCCTGGAGACAATAACGATTCAACAGTTGCTTCTGAACGTCTCCTGGAATATGTGGACACACATTTTTATGTGTATTGGTAATAGCTCATCTGGCCAAACCACAGTCGCACAACTACTACTTTAACAGTAATTTAATACTAAAATGTTATTTTTAGTCAGTAAAATATATCGGTTGTCGCTGTATTACATCAGTCTATAAAGTTTACTACCACACATGTTTATTTAAACTAATTTGCCCTTTTCTCTCCAATAATTCTGAATCATAGACCTCCTGAAAAACATAGAGACCAACAGGATTAAAGCATTAATGTTAAATACTTCTCTCTCACCTTCTCCATTTAACAGCTATATCGAACATGTCTCTCCACTGCATCTGCCTGGTTTTGCCGTTGACTCGCACTTTGGAGTTGCTCCATGTTCGATGCATGGCCTGCATGACCTCCAGCGTAGCTAAACCCATGGCTGAAAAAAAAGTACATTATCTACTCACTACGGTTATTAACACCTAAATGATCCTTATGAGCTGCAGAAGTTGTCACTGGTACCTCTGTGTATCCGCCTGTTCGGTAGGAAACCAGGAGTGTCATATTGCATCAGCGCCCCCAGATGGTCGGCCGCGCAAATGAGCTTCTGAACTTCACTGCTGTAGCTGTCAAAGTTCTGAGGCAGCACGTCCCTGCAAACCACAGAGAGAAGAGGAAGACACCGAGGATGAGCTTCATCAGAGCTTTCATGAGGAGAGGGCAGATTGTATTTACTGCGGCTGCCTGTCAAACTCCTGAAACGTCTTTATGAGACCAGAGAAACTATTTTCATTTTGCTGACAGAGTCATAAGAACATTTGAGCTTTAAAGTCATGTGGAAAGACCACAGGTGTTTGCTTTCAACCACAAAACACTGACTGCCTCGGCGCTGAGCTCAGACAAACTGCAGCTCAAGACGTTTCGGTGGTGATGGAACCAGATTTAGCAGATTTCCTCCAGACGACACACTGGAGGTGAAGTGAAGGGCAAACTGAAGGATTTGGGATAGAAACCAGTGTGTTGCTCTGTTAAAGTGTTATTGATCCAACCTACTTGATATGTGGCTGCAGGCCGGGCTGCTCTTCGTAGTCTTCTATTAGAAAAGGCAGATTCTTGGCCCAGTGGTTCTTGAAGTTTCCTGGTAAATCCTGGTCCACGTTGTATTCGGCCACTGGGATGTCCAGGTGGGAGTGCAGGTAGCGAGAGTACTCTGGTGGAAAAACAAAAAGAAAGGCAGAGGGAGAATATAAGACATCACCTAAAATAAAAACCAACAGGGATTTTCTTGTTGTTTGTGTGTGTGTGTGAGGGAAACACCGACCTCTGAGGTATTTGACTTTGAGGTATTCGGAGCTGGCCTTCTGTCCCAGCAGAGGATCGTTCAACATGACTTTAGTCTGAGCTTTGATGCCCTCGTAGAACTGCCCCATGGCCACGTGACTCAACCCCTTCATGTACTGACACACCTCGTTGTAGGGCTCCAACTGAAGACACCTCTGAAGAATCACAGAACAAGAGGAGAACATGAAGGAGTGAACTGTGCTTCTGTTGTTGGAATTATAGGTGCTTGAGTTTAGATAGTTTGGATGAATCATGTGAATTCCTCTACCTTGAAGTTGCCTATGGCCTCCTGCAGGGAGCCGTGGTGGTAGAGCATCATGCCTCGGAGCTGGAGAGACTGGATGTGGTTCTGGTTCAACATGAGGGCTTTCTGGAAACTCTCCATAGCCGACTCAAAATCCCCCAGCTCCCTGAAAAGAGGAAGAAGACACCAAAAGAGCAAAAGGGTTGAAATGTTGTTAGTAGAGCAGGAAAGGTGGGGGACTCTCATATTCCTAAATAAAAGGACGAACTGTTTTATTAATGTTTGATATCAAGAAACAACCCCACTGCTGTACCTGTAGGCCTGTCCTAGGCTCTTATAGGCATCTATGAAGTCAGGCTTGAACTTCAGTGCTTCTTTGAACGTCTCGATGGCTTCCTGATGAGAGAAAACACAGCAACCTTTCACACACTGCCGACACAAACAGGAAACCACAACCAGGAACATGTAGATAGAGCGTAACTGAGACTCAGCAGGTTCAGACCTATTTTAGAACAGACTGCAAACTCTTTACATACAGCAGCATCAAAGATAGAAACAAGCATGACCACGTGATCCCTGCTTTCATGAGGAGAACAAAGGACATGAACTGACTCTGCAGACAAAGAGCAGATTCACAGTTTGTGCTGATAAAATGTGGATTATGCAAGGACGTCATTGTTTCCGTGAGGATGATTTCTTTTTACAGTATCTAATGACATGACAGGAGAAAGATAACGTAAACAGATATAAGAGAACTTGATTGTCCTTTCTTCATAGGACAGATTAAAAAAAAGTTGGTGCTACAAATACAAACTTGTAAAACTATTATTCCAAGTTTTGTGAGGAAATGAAGACATTTAAAAGACAATGAGCCACTGAAGAACTCACCTTGAGCATCCCTCTGTGGAAGAAGGTGAGGCCCTTATAGAGCATGGCAATGGGCTGATTCTTCTTCAGCTCTAAAGACTGTTGGAAGTCCTCCATAGCTGCCACGTAGTCCTGGTGGTAATGTGTAACACAGCGTCAGCACACAGATGTAAATGTTCACAAACATGCACATGGAATAAAAATAATCCCCAAACCTCTGAAATGAACAGCAGCGTTCCTCTGTGTCTGTAGAGTCGAGCAGACGGCTGCAGCTGGATGGCTTTGGTCAGATCCCCCAGAGCCTCACTGATCCGACCCAGAGGAGACAGGATCTAAGGACACATACACACCAGTCAGCACACATTATGGTAATGGAGGCTGATATTAAGTGTCATGTCCAAGGTAGACAGCAAGGACGTGGACCGGCTCCAGTTTGTGCAGAACTCAGCTGCCAGAGTTCTCACCCTGAGGGAGCCCTGGCAGCACATCCCCCCCCACCCTCATCCATCTTCACCGGCTTCCTGTCAAGTTCTGCATCCTTTACAAAATCTTCCCCCTCACAGATAAAATCCCTACATGGCCCACAGCTCCCCTCTGACCTAGTCCTCAGACCGTCTACTGGTCTACCCATCATCCCTCGTCTGACCCTGAGGGAACGATGGTGACTTGGACTTCAAGCTGTGCACAATCCATAAACATGAGGCAACATAGTTTCTGCTGTTTAATTAGAAAATCAAATCAGTTTAATGGTTTCATCAGCTTCATTAGATCCATCGATGCAAAGAGCTGACGACTGTAAAGGGTGTTGTGTCAATTAAAAACTCCACTGGAGCATTAAAAAAACCTTTTTATGATATTGGAAGAACTTCAGAGGGTAAAGTGAATAGATGTGTTTTGGCAGCAGAGCTGAGAACAGGGTCGGCTCTTACCTCTGCTCTCTGCTCGTAGACTTCTGGCCAGTTTGGCTCCAGCGTGATGACTCTGTTGAGCTCGAACAAAGCCAAGTCAGCATTCTTTATGTCCTGGCAAAGGGACAGAGCGAAGGCAGTTATATTTTGTTGGTATAATGATTATGTGTATCCCTTAATTTTGAGACAAATAAAACTAAATACATTTACATAAAACCTTCATATGCTGCCAAATAAAGTTGTGGCCTTCAGAAAATGTGTAGAATTGTTTTAATCCTCTTTTAAATTGACGATTTTGGCACAAAACTAAACAAGTCAAGGAAAATGAATTAAATTCAAGTTTTTAAACAATAACAGGATAGATTAATAAGTATGAGTCAACTGCGATGAACAATCTAGAGACCTTAACTATATGTTTGTTTTCTTTTGAAGAAACTCACCTGTAGACTTTTCTTTCCATAAGCTATCCCTCTCCCATAAATGGCACTGACCAGCTCCGGGTCACCCTGTAAACAAAGACATTCATCGTTAAGAAAAATGTTATTGGTTTTAACCCATCGGCTGTAAATAGAGACGGACGACACATCTCCACTTCCTCCCACTATCTAGAGATGAAGCCAAAAGATCCCTGACACGCACGCTGCCATCTGGCACCGATAAGTAATTTAGATCTGGAGTCTGTGCAGAGGCGATCAGGGGATGGACCTGAGGTACCAGGTTTTTTATAGCATCAAACAACTTATTAAAACCAAACTTCAACACTTGAAACAATGATGAAAACTACATTAAATGACAAAAAACATCTTTATGGACAATTATTTGACAAATCCTTTGCCTTTATAGTACAAGTACTAAAGCACAGTCACAGTCGTCCATCTTTTTACACAGTCTTTGATTTGAGCCCACAGAAACAGAGCTATAGTAACTGGATGCAGACGCACCTGTAGTAGGAGGGAGAAATGTTTGATGGCTTCATCATAAAGACCGTTGCCGATCAACACGTAGCCTATAGCTGCAACGAGAGGACAGAGGATGATGATGATGAGTTGAGTATAAATACAGTTTGTGATGCATTTTGTGTGATCAACTCTCTAACTTACCAAGTTCTTCATTCGTGTTGTGGTTTACTACAGGAAAGGGGATTTTTTTCTGCTCTATAAACAACTTGGCCTGGTTCTGTGAGAGATGGAGAAAAAAAAACACGAAACATCAGGGGACGGCACAGGAAGGAAACTACACAACTGTCACTGTGACAAAGTGAAAGATCAGAAGATAAACACATTACAACACAAAGTCTCAAGGCTCTTTGGAAGAAACATTTATCAAGGACATTTTTTCAAGGTAAAAGGATTTTTAATGAGCTTTTCAGCGTCTCTCAAGGTCACACCGAGCAACGTGTTCACCATTACAGGATGCAAATGAGACAGCATGCAAATGTTGCAGCGGCAGCATTTATGGTTTTGTGTAGATGATTAGAAAGCACGAGCAGAACAAGTTACACTAGCTAAATCATCAAACTGACAAACTCAGACGCTGGGCCACAGTCAAAGTCCGAGGTCCGTTTCTCTTTTCCACACTTCTCCCTGCTAAACTTCAACTTCCTCCAGAAATATTCACTTTCAGGATTTGAAATATGATTTCACGTGACGTCCAGTGCTTCTACAAGTGCAACAAACTCATGATCACACAAAACGACCGATGATGCAAGTCTGAGTTGAAACTTCCACCGGTGAAGCAATATTTTTCTACTTGGATTTAAATTATTTTTAACGTATTCATCTCTAACATACGGTGTCCCTTGATTTGCATTTATGTGAGTGTGAGTGTGAGTGTGAGTGTGAGTGGGTGTGTATTCTCACCAAGATTTTCTCAGCATTAAGTGAGAAGACCGACTCGCAGGGCGGGTTGCTTCCTTCCTCACAGTCTGGGTCTTCTAACTGTAAAATTGATGACTCTGAAAGACAAAAGTTCACAACACAATTTTCACTTAATGTACATATTTCAGACCGTTGTATGTATGAGAATGGATTTGTACTTTTTCAAACAAATGGGAAGTTACAAGCTTCTCCCATCCTGTCAAAGAACTGGTAATTTATCTGTTGTAAATGTGGGACATCAGCTAATCAGTAGATTCTTCACTGAGTTATTACAGAGAGGTTTTTTCTATCAGCTTAAAAAAAACAAACATTTAGCTTCACATCAGATACGATAAATGATATCAGCCGACCATCATGTTTGAGACGCTGCAACCAGATCACAAAGCGGATGAACTGATCATCAAACAGGTTCCACTCGGGTGCAAACACGCAAGAAGTATGATTCCTGTGGAATTTTACCAAATCATAGTTTCTCTGCAGTTCAACACACATTCAGTAGATCAGCTGCAGCACGTCCGTCCAGTACAACCAGTCGCTGTTCTCCCAGTTCTATTTCACCAAAATGTAAACGACACAGGGAGCCATAAAAACTGGGATTTGACAGAAACTACATCTCTGTGCATAATTAATATCCAGTTGGCAGTTTATTAGGAACGCTAAGCAGAAATGATGGCAGTGTAATCCTGTAATCAATCCTCCTGTCATGGAGGTTCTAACTCTAGTTCCTGCTGAGGCTGTTTCTTAAGAGAGGTGGTGATTCATCTTTATGGATCGTGTCAGATATCTGTCATTCTGTGGAGACAACATAAACTTAATCCTCAAACATTAACATACAATTTAACCCCTATTATATTTGTATAATAACAAATGGACATTATAAAGGATTCTTTGCAGTAATTGTATTTCACAGGGAAGTTATTATTATATAGCCTGTCCTCACTGATAAGCTAAATAGCTGTAACTGCTATTTAGAACCAGATAAGGAGACACAACCACCTGTCAGCACAACACATGTCAACACGAGCGTGACTTAATAATGTAACACAATTCAACAGCATCATAATTTACTCTACAATAATAAATTAGCATTATTACATCGGTGAATGGAGGATTTATTGCAGGATTGTTGCACTAGCATAACATTCCTAAGCAGGGTGTTACTAATACCTGTGTGTGGGTGTGTGTGGGTGTGTATGTGTGTGGGTGTGTATGTGTGTGTGTGTGTGTGTGTGTGTGTGTGTAAGTCACACACAATTGCATGTTTTTTGACAGGAGTTTGGTTTGTTTTCTTTCATGTGACATTCAAATTAACATATTCTGCTTTTTGCACTTTTGCTTTAAATCCAGTTTAACCTCTAAAAGAGCGCGAGCACGAGCTGATCTCCTCTGCTCTGTCACCGCTTGTTGACATTAGCTGTTATTAGCCTAGCTGGCTAGCTAGCTAGCGTTGGCTCGGGGCTAAGCTAGCCGGGAGGCTCCGCGGTAGTGCCGGGGAGGACGTGGCGAAGCGGCGGCGACGCGGAGGCACCTTACCGCAGTCGGAGGCGTACTCCTCCCACTCGGACAGCGAGCTGCAGCCCTGCCGGTGGAGCTCGTTGTTGAACAGCGTCAGCGCGGAGAAGTGCTCGGTGGAGACGGAGGCGCGGCTCAGGCACAGCAGCGAGACGACGAGCACCGCGGCGGCCCGGCTACCGGGGGCCATGTTGCTCATGTGTGACGCTACCGAGCAGAAGCTTCCGCAGACCCACCTCCGCAACCGGACTACATGTCCCGGCATGCCGTGCGGCTGTCAGACCGGTCCAGCACGTTGCATAAATAAATAAAACAGTTTCCGCTAGAACCTTTCAGATTAAAACCGAAAGAACACGACTGTCAAGGTCTATAGGTGTGAAATACTGTGTTTGTATAATTTGGTCTGGTATAAACATAACCACGTAGAGAACTGAAATATTTCCTTCACTAACATTTAGTTAGTACTTCTTCTACTGCTACTTCTACTGCTGCTACTACTACTACTACTACTACTTCTACTATCACTACTATAACAACTATTACTACTATTATTACTACATCAACTATTACGACTACTACTATAACATCTACTTCCAATACTGCTACTGCTATAAACTTAATCAACAACAACAGAATCAATGAAGTCAGATCTTATCTTATTTTATCATACCCCTAACCCTTATCTTACCTTATATCATTGAAAGTGCTGCCCAAACTAGTGTGTTTCATATAACATATCTTCTAATAAATATTCACTGTGGAAAAAATGTATTGCACAGAATCTATAGAACTTTTTTCTCAACCCCTCACATGTTGACAAATCTGTGGTTTTATTTTGAAGGCGGGGGCTGTGTGCAGCCACCTTACTTCCGGTTGCACAGTCCCAGCAGCTAGCATCTCCTCGAGTCAACCTCCAGAGGAGAAGATGAAGAAACGCGTGTTTAGATGTGTGGAGTGTAACGAGGGGGCGACGGAGCTGCACCGGGACTACAGTAACGGCATCCTGAAGATCACCATATGTGTACGTCCACGATTTACGTGTTAAACCTCAGTGGAGCTACAGGTTGTAACCGCGATGCTACTAGCTAGCGATGCTACTAGCTACTTCATTAGTTGATTTATTCCATGTCACCGTTTATTTACTGGTATCACGTGTCGTCATTGTGTTTGGAAACACGACTGTTTGTTTATAATATATAAGTGTAAGCGTAAGAACTGAAAACAAACGTTTATTCGAGATAACAAACGAAATATTAGCATCATCCCATTTAATCAGCTAATTAGCATCAACCCCAATCAATAACACACGGAGCAGATAGTCATAAGGAAGGACGTTTTATTTATGAAGCACCTTTTTAATGTGTTGTTTACATTGAGACAAAAATAGGAAGTAACACAAACAATAGAAGAATACAAAACTACTAAAAGGACAAGTAAAAACGATGGAAACATAAGGACTACACCAAGTTAAAGTACTGACGAAATAGTACGTGTTTAAAAAACTTCTCAAAACTGTTTACAGATTGAATTTTGTAGAACTAACTGAACACTAATAGTAACATAATTTTCTCTCTCTCTCTCTCTCTCTCTCTCTCTGTCTCTCTCCAGGAGTCCTGCAAAAAGCCAGTGGACAAGTACATAGAGTATGACCCGGTCGTCATCTTGATTGACGCCATCTTGTGCAAGACGCAGGCGTTCAGACACATTTTGTTCAACACCAACTTGGACGTAAGTGTGACCTCATCTACATTCACGTCCCTTTGATCCACAGACATTTGAGCTCCAGGCTGTTTGTTATCGACTCCAAGATACAAGAGCCCGATCCATATGGAGTGTTAGGGGCCGATGCTGATAAACATGTCATGTGTTTGTGCCTCTTTCCCCTCCACCTTTCTAGATCCACTGGAAGTTGTGTGTGTTCTGCCTGCTGTGTGAGGCGTACCTCCGGTGGTCTCAGCTCCACGGCTCCGAGCAGAGCAGCGACCCGGCCGACATCATACGCTACACCAAGGAGTGGGAGTTCTACGGCTTGTTTGGATTGGCCGCCCTCGGTAAGAATTCACAAAATAAAAGTAGGGATTCATAATGTTTTAGAAGCTGAAATCAGAGGTTTAACATAAACCATCATCAAATTGTGACTACGTGGCCTTAAGGAAAAGGAATGATAAATCCTTGCTTGTTGGGTTACAGAGCAGACACATTGACACAGAGCGACTCTTGTTGATGCAACAGTTTGCTCTTTGTTGTACGGTGAAGTCAGTCAGTGACTTGTCTTTATGTGGCTCCCGTAGAGCTGTCGGCGTTCTGCGGCAGCGTGCTGCTCTTCCTCTGGGCGGTGGTGACTCGTCTGCAGGGCGGGAGCCTGGAGCTGCGCCTCCTCGTCCGAGCTCTGCTGCTCTCCTGCTACGGGAAGGTCCTCCTCGTCCCCGCCGTCATCTGGGAGCACGACTTCTCCCCGCTCTGCCTCGGCCTCATCAAACTGTTTGTGCTCACTTCCAACTCGCAGGCTATCAGAGGTAGGAGAACACATCTGTCTGAAGGGCTGATTCAGCCGCATGACAGAAACACAGCCTCACACTTACATCCAGGGGAGTTAGCCACATAAACCAGCTCTTTGTGAGCAACAGACAATGAGATGCTCTACTGTGCTGATGAGGCGTTTCTCCATCCATCCATCAAATAAGAACTTCAAACTTTATATGTAAAAGATGTGATTTCTTTAAGTCTTTAACGTCCTTCTCTCCTTTTCTTCTGCAGTGATCCTGAACAGCAGCAGACGTCTGTCACTGATGGCTGTGTGTTTAGGCGTGCTGTCAGAGACCTGCGTGGCTCAGGCCTGTAAAAAGCTTTCATGGAGCCTCCAGGAGATGTTGACAGACTGAGACTGAAGTCAATGATCTCAGGGAAGGACACGTGATCGTCGAGCTGTGACAGAATGAAACAAACCTTCAGCATCGGTTCCTGTGAAGCAGAGACGGATGCAGACGCCTTAATGAAGTGGCGACAGGTTGAAGCTGCTCAGTCGGAGATGAAGAGGAGCAGAAGATATTTATTTCTCAGGATACATTGAGTGCAGATATTTGAACTGGCAGACTGAAAAGGTGCTGAATCCTTAATCTTGTTTTTAAAGTTTTTAAGCGGACAATGAATCATATTAAGATCCCAGTGTGTTTGTTATGTATTACTTTGTGTGGACAGCCGTGGAGAGGAGCTAGGACATGAGGAGCGTCCCATGATCTCCATTACTGTTAAACATGCTCTAACTCCTGGGTCACTTAAACAAAGAGCCTGAGGTTGTTAATGGACTCTAAGTAGTTCTGTGTGTGGACAGGACGCTCTTCACATTCTTTAGCTCATTGGTGAAATTCTCACATTCACTCACACACACACAAGATAAATGTTGATACTTCGGGTTAGTAAAGAAAACCTGTTGACTTTTGTCTTATTTAACTTTTGTAAATGAGCTAATGAGCCAAAACAAACACCAGAATGGACACACAACAGCCAATAAATTAGAATTAACATGTTAAGAACACGCCAAAGCGGCACACGCAACAAAACCTCACGTTTGACAACTGATTAGAATCTTACCAGACGTCTGATTTACAATAACCATGATGAAACATGTTGATTAGCTTCAAACGTCTCCACCCACCAGCCCTGGAATGTGGATCATGTGTCTGTCCACAGAACAGATGTCCGAAGCACAAAGTGTTTGTGGAATGAGGAGAATTTACTCACTTCAGCTGGAATGTGACAGCTGAGCTTGTCTCGACTCCCACACGTCTCTGCAGGAGTCATGAAGTTGTTATGAACTGAGGCACATGTGACGAGAGGCCGAATTTCTACCGGACAAAAACATCTGCTGCTGCTGATGGAGATAAAAGGAAGAGACAGATTCAGTGGAATCTGCTGCAGGCGTCGTGGATATATCATTAACTCTGACACTTTGTCCTAACGACCAAAAACGAATGCACTGTTCTGTTGCTGCTGTAGATTGTGAGTGAGTCGTGTCCTTCATCCCCTGAAGGGTCACAGAGAGAATTATCACTGATGACTATTACCTCACAATGCTGTTCCTCTTCCCTTGGGCAATATGTTTTGCATACACTTTAATAATTGTCCTTGTCCTCACACTACGGGCTGAAGCGTTAGTATTTCAGCTCAGCTTCTCTGAGTGCGACGCCCCAGTAAGGATCATCTAATTCAAGTTTTATTTGAACTGGGCATTTAGTCTTCAGATGTTGTCTGTGGAGCCCATGAAGGGTCTAATGTCTAACTGAGACCCTTCAGGGGCCCAGAACCATAAAGTCAGAAAGCTGTGCTGAAAGAATAACATCCTCTCAAACTGACCTTTAAATAAAAGAGGCGGCCAGTCTTTCACTTCTTCATGTGAATTATACTTTAACAATGAATTTATTTAGCAGAGAACCAGATTGTTTTGTATTTTTCTACTTTTTGTTTTTCAAATGTGCAGAGAGATATGATATTATAATAGCTGTGGCTTTCTGTCAAAGACCAGCTCTCGACATTTGGGTGCGACACGTGTTCCTGTGATGAATTATGTAAAACGACTCCACAGTCTGCAGAGAAACAGATAAATGTTGCAGCATGTGCAGCCGGCGCCGTCTGTCACTCACAAGATATGAAAGGAGAAATTCAAAATGTTTGCACTTTAACACAGCGGCTCAGGGTTGTGATGTGATTTTGTGTTTGCGTGTGCTGCCTCTGCATATGGATACATGTTATTACAGGTCTGAATAGTTGAGGATACAGCACATGAACGTGGAATGTGTCCTCGCCCTGGGTGGATCTGTAACAGAGTCTCTGTGGAAATCAACAACATCTCAATGAGGAAAAACAAAGATCTAAAGCTTGGATTCGTTAAATCGATGCACAAGTGTAAATAAACATGATAATTATGTTTTGTGTTATCAGCAGTGTTTTTATTCTGCAGTGTTGTGATTTGTATTTGTGAACAAAACCTCTGAGAGAGTTTCTGGAGTCTGGAAAGTGTTGTTCCATTACTGTGGCATGCAGCGGTTTAATCTGAGTCTAATCAGATTACAGCTGCAGTCATTTACCTGCAGGTCTGGAGGATAAAACAAACATGAAGTCAGTTTTTTCTCCGTGCACATAGTGAATGGCCTGATTTAAAACATTGACTGGACATCAGTGTTTATGCCTGAATAAAAACAGAGTCGATCAAATAGCATGATCTGTAATGAACAGTGAAACTAGAGCAGATACGTCTACCAAGGTTTTCTCCTCAAATTCAATCAAGCTGCACCTAATTTCACACATTCATAAATATCAGTCAAATTAATGTACTTTTTTCCATCAAGATTTATGAATTATTTCTTGAAATAATGAAAGATGAATGTCCCATGTCCAATCCTTCCAAGTTCCATGGTAATAGGTCGAGTAGTTTTTTCAGAATCGTGCTTGAACACGTAAACTTTCTCTGTAGAGCGAATGAAAATGTTGATTTTAAAAAGGATGTCCTCTCCCATCAGAGATAATCCCAGCTCATCCACACTGTCATCATTATCACGCACACCCCTCCAATTAGATTAATCTGTGTTGATTGACTCATGGAGAACGTATTGAAAGCTGATCTGGGTGCAGCTGACCTCACGACGTGTGAACATTCTAATAACATGTTGCACAGTAACAAGAGGAAACAAACGGGTGAGTCACCACTTGACCTCAGTGGAATGAAAAGAACAAACCAAAGGAAACTAAACTATAAAGAGAATTTAATATCAAACTGTCGCTTTCAGCCTGAATAACAGATTCCGTACATGTTGCTTAGAGGGACGAGCGTCACAGTCCGGCTCTGATGTGGCATCTGTCCCCCGGGGAGAGAGTGAGAGCACCTTGGATTTGCTCGCTCGGTCAAGATTATGATAATCTGCTCTAATCTGCCGACAGACGCTCGGACAGGCAGCATGAGACCAGAGCTCAGAGCAGAGAGAGGCAACATGGGATTCCAGTCCTGCACATGAAGGAGTGACGGCCTCTGTACACAGAGAACAACCAAACTGTACACTGGTTACTGACAACAGGCTCAGAGGAGAAGAACAGGAGTGACTGATTCACCAGTCGTCTGCTCAACTGGTTGATCACGTTCTGAGAAACACATTTCTGACTCCTGCAGCTGCAACACTCTGAATACTTCAAATCTGATCATCTCAGTGGAGAAAACCAGCAGAAAAACAAGCTGCACATTTCTGTTAGTACGATAGAGGCTTGACCCATTTCTTCAGTCTCTCTGGGAGGTTTGTGAGAGTCTGTGGATATGAAAACATAAACAGTTTTATCTCAGCACGAGGAGACGCTACTTCAAAGCCGTCCATCCTGCTGCTGCTGCAGAGATGATCAATTAAAGCGGAACTGCAGCAGCGACTCTGCTGCAAAATGCAGATCGGTGCATTTACATGCAGGTCAGAGAGAGAGCTGCATTCAGGAGAGGAGAAGAAGTAGGCAGCAGAGAGAGGAGGAAGACGATGGAGAGAGAGTCGAGTCTTTCAGGGGTTGAATGTGTCTGTGAGAGGATGAAGAGGATAGTAAACATTCTGTGTTTTATTTTATATTTTGTTCATTTGTCTGTTGGATTTCCACAGAACTCGGATCAAGAAAAACCCCCATTTCAATTTCAGCAGTCTTTAGACAATGGTTGGACTCAGGAATCTTTTTTCACTGTGAGAGAGCAAGATGAAGATTTTACTGTCAAAACCAATATGTTTTTGTGAATGACAGGTTAAGCAAGTCGGTCGTTGGAGACATGTGCAAAGAAACAAACATTTTGCAAGTTCCTCTCATCAAAGACAGAATCTGAGACGATTTAAGCTTCATTCACTCCAGTTTCACTCATTTCTACCAAATTAGTTCAGTTTCTATTCCAAAAAAAACACAAACTCCAGACCTGAGAAGTATGGAACCACTTATTAAATTAATATCAGGATAATAACTATGAGAGGAAAGCATTGAGAGACTATATCGTCCAAGAAACAGTAGTAAGGTCGATCAGGGGTTAAAGAGCGGGAGTCATGAGGGATCACAACAACACAAGCTTCACACAATGTTCTCTGAACAACGTTTGTTTATACAACACAAAATACATCAAAACCTTTCGTCGCTATACCGGACTTAATGAATGTATATAAATATGAAGCCACACATATTCAAAGCTGGATGTTTACGTGTATATTCTGTGAGTCAATGCTGGTAAACCGGCTGTAAAAAAGCATCTGTTAGCGTCTGTTGTGTGTTTCACGACTGATTTAACAGAAAAATCTCCACACGGGACAGTTTCATTCAGCTGGAGAAGAAAGTTGTGTTTCAAAGAATGTGTTTTTAAAACATTTGAGGCTTTTTCAGGGAATAAAAATCAAGTTTTTCAAGCAACAGAATACGACTTCCATCATAACAGATCCACACGTTACAGGGATGAACCCCCCCGCCCCCCCCCCCCCCGACACCCCACTCGTTAAATATCATCAACTTTGATTAAGTGTCTCCATTTGCTATTTTTGGTGCAGCCACTTTAACAACCTTCACGTTTCCCAGAATGCATCCCAACAACCACGAGAGCACGGCTGTGTACACACACTGCGTCCCTGTGGTGGAGATGCATTCTGGTCCATCGAGGCCCCTCCAGTAGGAACATGTCTCCATGTGATTGTTTTGCTCCAGAGAGAAGAAGCCCTCGCTTTTTTGATTTAGAGAAACTCGCACTGAAAGTTTGACCTTTAAGAGAAAAATGATGGTGGGACATGACATCATATACATCTGTACAGTTATCGATGTTAAATAATACGACACGACCGAATAAGATAAAGTCACATTTAAAGAGTTTTGTCCCAACAACACATCCAACAACTTCATGAAGAGAGGGGGGTTTGTTTCAAAAGTAGAAAATACACAATATTCAACTGTTAACGTTTTACGACACTGGGTGCAGTTTGCTGGTGTTGGTGAAAAGCACCGTTCAAACTGGTCTGTGCTGGATTCGGTTACAGTCTTGTTCCTGTACAAGAGGCACAGTGTGCCGGTGGGACGAAGAGGAGGAGGAGGAGGAGCAGGATGCTGTCGGTTTTAGGGGATTGAACACGAAACAGCCACAAACGAAACAAGTGCAAAGCCGAACGAGTGAGGATCTCAACACGGAGCTTATTTTGCAATTGACATTACGGATTTTAAGGCTGTTGTTTATATATATATATATATATTAATTAAAGACGACAAATAACAGAGGAGACTAAAAAGATCAGAATAAATCTTGTATGAAGTATGAAGCTGATATTACTGAACATTTTTCCAAATCTGTTTGTGTTGATGGAAACGTCTCTCCTGCTAATTTCCTTATTTATATCAGTCAATATTGATTATTATCAGGATAAATGTAGATTAATCAATGTTTAATTCAAATTTAAAGGCAGATTCTTTTAAGGAAAAACACACAAACTGACTCTTTCAAAACGTTTACAATTTCTTTGCACGATGCACAAATAACCCTTTTTTTTATTTATACTGAACTTTCGTCTTATTGCTACTTTAGAAAATGACAGAACATTTTCCCTCCCAGCCTTGCTCTTCACTTTTTAATCAGTCTGAGACCTGAAGATTTCTAAAAGGCACTAAATGTGTAGACATCCAATCACAGGCCTGGGTCTGGATTTCCCATCAGTCAAATCGTTTGTGAGCTTTAACAACAGAACAACGTTTTATGAAACGACCCAAATGTGACTGTAAAATATCAGCATCACTCAGATCCAGACAAAAAGTAACATGTGATAAACAGTGGAAAGAAAATCTCCATTAGAAGTAACACAAACATTCAATTGAGATGATTATATAATGAAACCATTGTTCTCTATGTTTTTGCATTAAGACATTTGCAGCCATTAAGATTCTTATGAACGGGGAAGGTTTCAGATTAAAAGTGAGTAAATAAGTGAGAAGCAGAAAAAGCCTCATTGAGACAAATCGATGGAAATGATTCAACTTGGTAAAGGAACAATTTGTCAGTTTGTGAAACATGCTCACTTGTGTACTTGTGCTTCACACGAGTTGTGTTAGAACTTCGGTTTGTGTACAGATTTAAACACTGAGCTGTTAATTGAGGAGCTTTAGTCGTGCGGGTGGATTTTCTTTCTTCCGATCAGAGGTGAGCTGCTTCCCCTTGTAAACGCTCATTATGCTAAGCTAAGCTAACGAGCCACAGTACAAACATGACCGGGTATTAATGATCACATACAAATATGTGCATTTCCCACAAACGTCAAACTTTTCCTTTATCAACAAACGTTTCCACACATGAAGCTTTGAGCTCTTTAAGCTGCGACTGTGTTCAAATGAATCTTCGAGACTTTCATACGTCAGTCGGTGAAATCAACGTCACAATAAACCACGTCGCTACAAATCAAAACATTAGTGTGTCCATGACACCGTGTGTCGAGCTCCATTCATCAGCTGTCACATGACGCGTGGAGACATTCAACACGTCAGGGATCATGTTGAACTGAATCTTCAAAGTAAAATCTAACGTTTTCCTCTTCAGCAACTTGAACCGAATACATTTCATTTTGAGTTCTGCAACTTCTTTGGTTTGTGAAACGTGAGGTCATGTGATCAATATCGTAGACTGTGTATAAAGATGGACGACATGACAGCTCCCTGAAAGTGGAGCCAAATCATCTTGATCGCCCCCTGCTGGCTGGATGCAGTATGGGTTATAAACCCTGCCTCCTCCATGTTAGCTAAGGGGCTTGGAACTAAATTAAAAGGGTCGAAATAAACATTTAATAAGAAGGTTTCTGTCATTTCATCACATTGATGTTTGTCCAAGTGTTTATATTTCTGATAAGTTTGGTTTTATTTAGTTATTTGAGGTTATAAACACGACTGTGCAGCTTCACATCACAGAGCAAGATGGCGTCACTCGTATCCTGGATGTTTTGGCTTCACTTTTGTACAACAGGAAGAAGTGGAGACGTGTCGTCCATCTTTCTAAAGTCTCTGATCTTTACAGACACAACATCAACACGTGAATGAAATCAGGCTGCTGCTCACCGGAGCTGTGACGGTAACGTGCTACAGATCGAGACCGAGAGTTTAGACGTGAAGGACGACCGGACAGAGCAATCACGTGACGATTAGAAGTGAAGAATATATGCACACACACACACATCCTGTCGTGAGATACATGACTCAGGACGACAGCAGAAACACAGAAGATAGAGTTTAAAGTAAGGCTGTGTTTGTAATGGAAACACTCCTCAGACTGTACGAGGAGATCCGTGAGGACGACACTGGAACTGTCCAGATGTTCACTGGTTTCCACTAAACACAACAAACTCTCCCTGCTACAATCTTGTTAGAGAAAAGAAATGAGTAGAAATGGAAAAAGTAGATGTAAGAAAATCGCCCTGATGAATTTTAAATGACGTTCAGCCTGCATGTGATGCTACGGTGAGAATGTTCAGGATCTTGTAGGAAACACAGTTTTATAAAAGCACCCTGTATTGATCTGATATCTGCGACCAGGTTTAGAGCTACAGCTTTGTGTTCACTCTGTGACATGGACGACAGCAGCGTCCTCACAATCCGACCGAAACACAACTTTTCAAAGTCACTGATGCACTTGTGAATCTCCTCAGTGAGTCTGTTCCAACGATCAAGTGCAAGCTACGAGAGAGTGGATCACAGCCAGTCATTTAGATAGACTATATTAATAAAAGCCTCAAAGTTGTGTAGAAAATTGCTCCTTTTGTGTTGTTTTTTTCCTGATTGTTACTGGTTATCACTTCCTAACTGGCTGTGTTGAAGAATAATTACAGTTTTTCACAATTGGGTTTTATTTTCATAGTTTTGGCTGCTATTTCTACCGATTATTGATAATATTGCACTCAAAATAGTTGCCAACTTCCCAGATCTTGATGAGTACAATGTTATTATTGACAGAAACAAAAGGTCATAACTATGAAAGTAAACAAGGCAGTTTGTAATATCCATGACTCATTGCCTGGTCCACTGGGCGGCCGCGTGTATCCACCGATGCAAAGAGTTTAAAACGGTTTCCAGCATTTTGAACGTTTCACATTTTCAGAGCAAACGTCTGCTCCAACTGAAAGGCAAAGAAAGTGAGGACCCCCCCCTGCAGATCTCCATATCATTCTCCACTTCTGCCCTGATGGATTCAACGCCCCCCCCTCCTCCACAGTCTCCATCAACAGGTCAACAAGTCGATCGCTAGAGCTCAGATATCCAATCCTCTTTATTCACCCCAAGTCCAACAGGTAGATGCTGTTCCCTTGATCCCGGGTAGAGCTGAAGTACAAACTTTCTGTTGCGAGCTATTTATATTATATAATAAATAATAAAACTTTGTTCATATATCTTGGTTATGTAAAAAAAAAATGTTCTGCCAAAAAGGAGCCTGGCTAGTGGATACAGAAGCAGCAGCAGAGCCGATTATAAAATGGAATACGTCGTATATATATTTTTTGCCTAATTTTGAGTATGCAGAATCTTTGAAAACATCCATCTCAACTCCTGAGGGTTGTTCAGAGGTCAGGACCCGGGCCGCAGGTGAACGTTTCCCCGGAGGAGCAGAACCATCACACTGGAGCTGGTGCTTTGTATTTACAGTCTGCTACGGTGAAGAGACACCACATCTCTGACCAGCCGCTCCCTTCTCCAAGGCCAAAAGCTTTTCTTAAAGCCGCTCCACTTATCCTCCAGCTTTACTCAGTCCCCCCGAAGTGTCTTTCCATCTGCAGAGAGATGCTGAGAACCAGGCCTCAGATGGTGACGTGAAAAGAGTCCCAGCTGTCGTCTTTGCCGATGCCGCTCCCGTTCTTAGCCGCTGTGGCGTCTCCGACCTCCCCGTCCGGCTGCTCCCCGGTGGGGGTGGCGCCGGTCTCCGGGTAATACTCGTCGTCCTCGTCGAAGTAGCCGTTCTCCATCAGGCTGAGGCTGGAGGCGGCGCTCAGGTCCTGGCAGCTGCCCTTGTACTCCTGGATGGACTCGTGGAGCGACCACAGCTGGCACAGCAGGGACATGTCCTGCTGCCGCAGACCCACCTGGAGGGAGGGGGACAGCAGGGTCCTCGTTAACACACATCACAATCTGCATTTATAAGTATTTCATTTAAAAATAATAAGTGTTTACTGGGTTTAAACAGCTGCTCCATTAGCGTCACATAAGACAAACACATGAGGGAAATCCTCACATTTTAGAAGCTTTAGTTTCTGGTTGAAAAGTGACCTCAAGTGCGACAGACCAGAGGGATACCAGAGTCCCAGAATTACTACTCTTCCTCTTAACAGAAGATAAGGAGAAGTAGACGAGTGGAGAATAACCCTGGACACGTTATCTCTCAAAGTGCAAACAGAGACACAACGTCTCCATCGTCTCTCACCACAGACACGTGACCCGAGATCAATTCTGACCCGACTGTTTTGTAGAAGATCAGCTCAGATCTTCTACAAATCCACATGATTGCACTTTAGACCCTGTCGTTGTAATTAAACCAGATGTTATGGCACCGGAGCACAACAATACAAACTCATGAGTGTCTGCAGGGTTCAAAAAGGGGCTTTTCAGCTGCATACCTCTGTGCTGACAATGCAGCATGAGCGGGGGGGGGGGGGGGGGGGGGGGTCACGGCATTGTCTTCCACACAAACTCACACAGGGCGGCGGACATGGGAGTCAGGCCGAGTTCAAACAGCTGAGACTGAGCTTTTAGTTTCTAAAAAAAACACACAGCAGACAACTTATCGGACGCACTCTCAGTCACACATTAACAGGGAGGGAGGAATGAGCCTGGAGCCAACGTCCTGCAGGGCCGGCCACTAAGAGGTTTGAGCTGCCACAACAATCTGAAACCTTTTCTGATCCGGTAGCTGGAGACGAGTTCGTCCAGGAGGCGTTTTGAAAAAGGAGTCGAGCTTGATACTGAGGTCTGGTCCCGATATGAGAATTCCTGCTACTGGCAAGGTGTCTTATGACTCTGGTTACATTTATTAATTATAGTAACTGTATTTGTATAGCACTGATCTCAACAAGGTGAGAAAGGGATTGAACAACCTCAAATAAAAAGGGTTTTCCATTCAGCTCCCCATTAAAGTTAATTAAACATTTACATTTATAGAGTTTTATTATTTTTGGCTTGTGTGTCATACAACAATAAAATAAAACTCGAAGTAGACAGTGAAAGGTTTTTAATTGAGCTTTAAAAAGGGCTTTCATTTATTTTAGCCTGATCCCTGATCCTGTTTTCTCTTGGGTGGTGGTGGTGGTGGGGGGGTGGTTTTCTTCCTGCCAGACTCCATTTGGAAAACATCGTTTTTTAACTCACCACGCTTGCAAGTGTCTTTCTCCAATGGACAGCGTGCAAACTTATAAAGTCTGGTTCTGTGTGTTGACTGCTCATTAGAAACCATGAAGTGACAAATGATGCACAGATGAATTCTGAGGCTGGTTTGACTGGAATGTCCCGAGTGAGAAAACCAACGGGGGCTGTTAGAAAGAAAAGCGAGATCCCACTTTGAAAAAGGGAATTTTTCTCATAAAATAACCTTTACGTGTAATTATATATACGCCGAATTTACCAGAAAGGTGTGGGCACGTGTAAAAACCCAAAAGTTTAACAACAAGTAACGGTTAAGTTTGCCTCAGTGCAATTCAACTTCAGAAAACCGCTATTTTCCTACGAGAGTCTGGTTTTGGTTTCTCACCATCTCCTTCCGCAGCAGCGCCAGCGCCGCGTCCAGGTTCTGCGGCTTGTGGGCCAGCAGGCTCTCCCCCCCGTGGTTCCGGCCCCGGCTCAGGTCGTCCTGGATCATCGTCTTCTTCACGTACATGCGCTCCATGTCCCTCCAGGAGCCGCCGCTCGAGTTCAGCAAGCCGCTCAGGCTCTTGGGCAGCGGCGGCAGCCCGTCGATGCAGGCCATCCCCCCCGCGGCCCCGTGAGAAGACTTCCCGTTCATGGCGGTCGAGGCTGGAAGAGGAGCGAGGAAGTTTGGTTTTGACACTTTCGGTGCAAATGTTCGGTTCCGAGAAACACAAAGAAGAAGAAGAAGAAGAAGCGGAGCTCGAGGATCCGGCTGCGACCGAGCCCGAGGAAGTGTCCAGACACCGAGGGTCCGTGAAGGCAACACGCACACAGGGCGCCGGGACTTCCGCTTGGCTCGACAAAATAAAAGCATCTAAAGAAGAGGAGAGGACAACAAATAGAATAAGAGACATCCCCAGAAAGACAAGAAAACGTTTTTACATCATTCCTCAAACACAAAACTAAAGAAACAACAATAGACAAAAAATGTATCCACACATCCGGGTGATTTAGATGTGGCAGCAGGTCAGAATGGAGGAGACCAGTGAATAAAAATACTACCTGTGCAGTATTTCATATTACTCTCTACTCTCATCCTGTCACTGTGTGCATTTTGACTGCAAACTATGTTGTAATACATACTTGTATACGTACTTAGTATGTTGCATACTTTTATGTTCTGTTTACTTATATGTTTGGGATGAGAGATACAATCCCATCTATGTCCTGTACTTAGCAGAATGGATTATAGGGTTGACTTTGTAAGTATTGTAATGTTTTTATGTTATTTCCTGTTTTTATATTTGTTGTTTCACCAACCACATAAAGCCCCTTGTGTGTGTAAACCTACTGGAGTGAATAATACTACCTCTTGTTTCTTGAATAAATGGCATCAACATATTTTTACATGGAGCCTATATGTGATTATTTTGTGTATCTTGAATATACTGTATTTCTTATTGAGTTGCTTTGGAAGGGGTGTGTGTGCAGTGCAGCCTCCACTAGTTCAACGTGTTTTCACTGTGCCTTTATTTTGGAGCTCCACTTCTGCTGCTGTTCAGATGAATTGTTGTAAAGTTGACGCTTGTGGCGCGTGGCAGTGAAATCTGCTTCCTGTCCATTTAACACGGTGACTGCTGGGCGTCTCCCTGCCAGCGACACAAAACTCTAATTACTGTTTGTTCATGTGTCATCATCCTGAGTTGCATCATCACTTTGAACGACTTCAAGAGATAATGAGACTGAAAACATTTGATAAGAAGAGAAATACATCAAATTCCTATAAAACACACTCAGTATTGAATTGGATTATAGAATAAAAATACATATTTAAGTCCAAATAATTTGTTTATGAACTCAAACTGTACAAATATGGAAGGAAAATAGAATTTCAATATCTGATCTTTTAAACGAGGTTAATCTTTGTTCCTGTGATCGTCTGTTACATCTCTGAGAATAAAACCAAAGTTATACTTGTGTTGATTAGTCCCTGTTTAATAAGAAATCTATACTTTCTATTATTTGACTTTACCTTTTAATAACATTTAATAAAGGAGTGTGTTCGTTTGATTCCCTCAAATAAAACAATGAAATCACATTGTACACAGAGGGTTTGAGGTCATGACAGGAGTGTGTGCGTGTGTCTGTGTGTGTCTGTGTGTGTGTGTGTGTGTGTGTCTGTGTGTAGGAGACAATAGTTTGAATATAAAGGACAGATGGTGGGCTTCACTTCCCGCCCCCCCAGTCTGCAGCCCCGACACAACAATAACACAACAATAACCATGAAACCAGCACACAAAAGCATCACACACGCTCTTCAGAAAGAGAGGAGCATGTGGTGCGTACCACACACAAACACACACACACACACACACACACACACACACACACACACACACACACAGAGTCAGACAGATGAATGAAAGCCTGAAGGCAGGGATTCCTTATCTGTCTGTTTAAATAAATTATATTTAACTTCTACAGTTAAAA
Organism: Pleuronectes platessa; assembly: GCF_947347685.1. NCBI lineage: Eukaryota > Metazoa > Chordata > Actinopteri > Pleuronectiformes > Pleuronectidae > Pleuronectes > Pleuronectes platessa. The sequence goes on along the minus strand of NC_070642.1, from coordinate 20,863,267 downwards.
CATTAAGATATATAAGATACACTTATACGATAAAATACAAAAAATACAATACAATACAATACGATACAATATGATTTGATAAATCTTTATTAGTCCTACAACGGGGAACATTTCCTTGTTACAGCATCAAAGAGCACAGTAAAAAAATAAACATTATTAAAGTAATAATGAGGAAACCTACCTGCAAGTAAATATGTAAATATAAATTGACTAGAACTAATAAATACAGAGGGACATTATTTTAAACAGATATAAACTTCAAGACATTTTAAAGTGTCTCAAATTGTTATTGTTTTAATACCATATGGTATCACATGTTGTATTTGCCCATGAAAATACCCAGAATCCCCTCTGCCCCCTCCAGCAATTAGCCATCAGCTAACGATCCACATCTGCCCAGTTCACCCAGCCTGTTCAGGGACAATCTGTTGGTTTCAGGGGGTTTGATGAGCAGCAGGACTCTGTAAGCTTCCATCTCCACCAGCACCATTATCATTATGGTCGCTGCCGCCTGCGATCAAAGGATTAGTCGTATGATGGACCCCCCCCTGGGGAGGCATGTAACCGTAGCCGGGTGGTGTTAATCTGCGTTGCTAAAAAGCACAATGAGTAAGCATCACTTAGCGTAGACCGGCTAATAATGCTCCAAAGATATCCGCTTAGAGTCCCTGCTGGGAATGTGATATCTTACCTAAAGGCAGAAGTCACAGTACAGTTAATATACACTTTTCACTTCTAGCATCACATAATGCAAACTTTTATTTTGTTCATTTTATTATATTATTTAAAAGTTCACTAAGCACTTACGACAGTAATTGTATTTAAACAATATTTTATATTACAGTAGATCAACAAAGAAATGTACTGACAACAACTTTGAAGTTAATACAGTGCACACAATATCAATTTCAACATTTACCTTGATTTTCCCTTATTTAAATATATATGAATATTTGAGTTTTTTTTGTGCTTCAGTCCCGACTAACAACTGGAACAACCGACACAACGTCCAGGCATTGAACTTGCAGCTTGTCTGGGATGTGACTCTGTCAGAGAGCGACAATGGGTGTGAAAGGAAAGAGGGAGGTTGTGCGTACATGTGTGCGTTTGGAGGAGGTCAGCTTCCTGTAGTGCGTCAGTGTGCTGCAGGTCAGGAAAGAGGAGTGGCTGGTGGGAACAGCTGCTCGCGGGGCCTCTGCAGGAGGACCAGGAGGAAGAGGAGGAAGAGGAAGACCAGGAAGACGAGGAGGACGGCTTCCTCCCAGAGTTGAGTTGTGATGGGATAGTGGGTTCACACTGATGGTTTTGGATTTCAGCTTAATTGACTTTAAAGGGACTGTTGGGCCTTGGCGGAGTACTGAACTCAAGTCACAACCTCACACATCAGAGAGAATCCACGCTTCCTGTCCCGGACACGTTTATCTCTTGATGGGTCGAAGCCTGTGCAGCCAGATGGTTTCCGCAGCACCAGGCTGTGTTGATGGAACTGGGATGTGTGTATTCTGACACGCTCGGTCACTGCCCCCGGCCTCGCTCCAGTCGGGGCTGCAGCGACAGGAGGGCGTAGTCCCGATCAGCAGCTGGCCTCACGCTGTCTGACCTCTGACCTCCCCCTCTCCTCCCCCTCTCCCACCAGCTCTGGTACGCCCACTATCTGTCTGCCTTCCTCACCCAGCACCCCCCACTTTCACTATGGACATTGGACACTCTAGGGGCTGCAGTGATTTAGTTCTTTTCAATGCAGTGAAAATTATGTTAATGTTATTTCATTAGAAAAATACATAATCTATCATTTCCTTATTGAATTAATCACTTTTTTCAAAAGGTCTGAAGAGGTGAGAGAATCCAGTTGTGAATATTTAATGTTTGTAATTTATAATTACTACAAACAGGTAAATGGAAAGTAAAACATTTTTATTATGAACAAAACCTGAACATGTTTAACAATTTACTTTAAAACAAACACAACAAATACAAAACAACGTATAAACGTATAAAATCCGGATGTTTTTGCAGAAATCTTCACATTTCACCAACAAATAATAAAAGTTTCAACCATCCTCATGTGTTTTAGTGTAAATCTGACGACTGGAGCACATTAGAATCGGTGCATGAACAATCAGAAACCCTCACAGGGCCCGACCCTGTGGATCGATGCCGTGTCAGTGTCAGTGTGAAGTAGAAATAAACAGCTAGCGGCTGTGAAATTTGATTCCTGCAGATCAGCAGGGGTCAGTCTGTGTCTCCTGACGTCTGAAGGACACGTCAGACTGAAGTCAGCCCTTCCACCCACAGACGAGACAAAAATAACTCCTCTTATCTCCACACTGACGGCAACAGCTTCTGAATTCAAACCACAACTGGTCAGTTTTCACATTATTCTGGTAAATTCTGAAGGAGCTCTCACTGATTGCTGATCACTGATCACTATGATAGAAAATAGTGTAAGAATGACATGTTCTGTGCAGTTAAAACCACAGTGCTTCAAAATCCTGATAAACACACAAACTGAGAACTTACTGGAACTCCTTTGTTATGTTTTCCTGATGAAACTAGAACATTTGAAGGTAAACTTACATTATCTGTTAAACCCTGATGCTTCTTAAAACACTAAGGCACTGGGCTGTCAGCAGGCACAAGTGATAAGAGAGGAATTCTGATTATTAGAGAATAATAAAACAATCTAACCGGGAAGTAAAACCATCTATTAAAACCAAAAAGTGATATAATATCACAAACAGCTAATTCCCTGAACCCTCTGTGGTTCCTCCCTCAGGAGAGACAGGAGTCCAGATGCTCGTTGATCTTCGACTGCTGCACCTTCACCTGGCACACAGGACAGCTGACTGTCAGCGAGGAGGAAGAGGAGGAGGAGGAGGATGAAGTAGCGCTGAGAGAAGACGTGTTAGAGGATGAAGAGGAAGCGGTGGCTGTAGCAGTCACAGTTCTTTGCTGCACTGCAGGTGATCTCATCTTCACCGACTCCCTCGACGCTGCTGACTCAGTACCTAATGTTTTCTGGAAATAGTCGAAGATGCTGGCCGAGCCGCTGCGGTCGTCCCACGGCCTCTTCCTCGAGGTCTGACTCCCAGCAGCAGCAGCTCCTGACAAACTGTCACTGTTGAAGTATTTGGACTGTGTTGGTCCATCAGGGCTGTCTCTGTTTAAAACCACAGCTGGACCTCGCTTAGGCGTTCTGGCAGAGGAGGAACTCTGCTGTTTAGGAAACAGGGAAGAGACTAAGGCAGTGCTCCTGGAAGTCTCCGGTGACGTCAGTGAGTCTCTTCTAGTCTCAGCACCCGATGAGCTTCTGACACCCATGCTTTCGAAAAGGTCCTCGATGGAACTCTGCTTTGTTTTCTCTGCTACTTGGCTTCTGCTGCTACTGTGTGGTTTAGGGATTCGAACCGGCGACCCGTTGATGCTGACAAACACCCTGGTGTTTCCCACGGACCTTTTTTTAGGAGGCTTTTTGCCCGTGGAGGTTGTTTGCCCGCTGGAGGAAAAGGCCCCGGAGATTCCAGAGTGAAAGGGAGAGGTGAGGGCTTTAGCCGGGGACGACGGGGGGAAGAGTTTCTTAGGAGGAGAGAACACTGGGTTGGACGATGGTGTTTTCACAAGAGCGACTGGTGGTTTGTGGGATGGGGAGGAAGACGTGGAGGTCTGTGACCTCCCTCCGAGCAGGAAGCCTTTGCCAGTAAACGGGATCATGTTCCTTATATCCTGTAATCCAGAACCTGAGAGGAGAAGAAGTGAAAATTAGAGAGATGCAAGAGACCAGAGCCATAGACTGGAGATAAAGATGGATGAGGCATCTCCACTTCCTGCTGCTGTACAAGAATATGACTCACCCAGTATTTACGGCATCAAATAACTTATTAAAGCCAAATTTACTGAAAGAATTGAGACTTTATGGCCTCATCTGCAGCAAGTAGCAGAACAGCAGGTGGTCTGTCTTTATAAAATGTGCAAATAAGTTATTCTTCAGCACTTAACAGTAGGTAAATGACTAACTAAAATGTTGAAGTTACACATCTATTACACCTGAATCCACACAGGAGGTCCATTACCTGTAGCTGTACTGGAAGGTTTCCCACTTCCCGAGGCCTCCTTAGGTAATGTCTTCCCGTCCTTCTTCACGTCCTTCTTCATGTCCTTCTTCCCGTCCGTCTTCCCGGCCTTCTTTCCTTTCTGGCCGTATCCTTCAGGCTCCTTGATCTTGGTGTACGTCCCGCCACACGTCCTCTGGTGGTCCGCCCACCAGGGGTCCTGAGCCGACGGAACCCGGTTCATGGCCCTCTTCACGTAGCCAAAGTAGGGCTTGCGGTTCTGGCAGGGCCCGTCGCACCGCCACCAGTGCTGCCGGTACACATCAACCTCATCGTGGAAGCTGTGGTAGACCTGAGGACGTGGTTTCCTTCTTTAGATTACAGTATTAACTGATACTGAATGTATATAAGAAGAGGTACGTACAGAGATACTGGTTCCAGTGGCATCGTTGATACGGTCCATATGTTTGCAGAACTCAGGACCGTGACCGTCTCGGTCTCTGTTGTTCGCCGTCACAAACAGGAGGGCGTGAATCATTTCATGGAGGAGAGTCTGGGGAAACAAAAAAATTATATTTCTCTTTTAAAATATCTCTCTGAGCACATGTATTATGAATGTATGTGAGTGATTTTCCTCGTTACCTCCACCAGGTCTTTTCTGGGTCTCAGTTTCAGCAGCGGCTCACTGAGTCTGATGGAGCACAGTCCCCCCCGACCCTCGTACGAACACACACCAGCACAGCTAGGAACAAGAGAGGAGGCATTAAATAGTGCAAACACAGAACTTTAATTCAGGGTGTAAGATTTAGGTGAAATGGATTTATTGGCAATGATGTTTTCACTTTTGTTTAATCATCTAAATTGTACAAATTGATATTTTCTTTACCCTAGAGTGGGCCCTTGATATTTAAAGATTTCATATCTACATCTGGTCCTCTCTACGGAGGCTGCCATGATTTTTTTTACAGTAATTCAAACTGGACAAACTAAACACATTTTGAGTTTTAATGACAACTGAAGCTACAACAGGTTCTCGGTCATGTTTGGAAGGGGAGGGTGAGATTAGAGTCGTTCAGCTGCAACATGCAACTCCACCACTAGATGTCACTAAATTCCAAACACTGATCCTTTAACCAATTCCGATGAACATAGAGATGAACCAAACAACACCCAATGCACACATCAGGCACTTTAACAGCACGTGGGTGTAACAGAGCTTTTAACCTCACAGCCACGTCAACACCAACTGTTCACCGGGGACTTACAGGGTCATTCTGGGGCTCCACTTCACCTCCACCCCGCTGAGCTTCCCCCAAAAGAACGTGTGGTTGAAGTCCAGGAACATGGCCCGGACGTCGGGGCTGGGGTCCAGCGTCTCCCACGACGCATCCACGATGGACAGCGGCCTCTCGGGCTTCTCCCAGCGGGGGAAAGCTCCGCTGCCGCCCGCGGGGTACACGTCCAGCCGTCGCTTCTTGCTGCTGCTCTGTCCGGCATCATCGAGCCGGTTTGACGAGGAGGAGGAGGACGCGGTCTGGTACTCGGTGTCAAACTGCTCCTGGAGCCGCAGGGCGAGCAGGAAATCATCCTCCATGACCACAGGAAGTCAGGAACCAGCTGGCGGAAGTCAGCTAACCCCGGGGGGCATCTGTCGTATACACGTTCTTTTCAAAAAGTGTCACTAAACTGTCAGAAATTCAAATATGAATGCATCGTTTCTTCTTGTTGATGTTTGAGCACAGCCGCCAACCACTTCCGGTGTCCCGCTGCTCAGAACACGACCCACTTCCATTGAATTTCAAAATAAAACTCGACTCGTAGATTCCTTATTCTTATTGAGTGTTGTTGACCTGAACAGATCTGTTAGTGTGGGTGTATTGATAGGTATAGCGCCACCTACTGCTAACAGGAAGAAAGCCTCGTTGTACAACTTAAATGCGTCAAACGAACTCAGCTTTTTTACCTCCTCCAATGTGGTGCTCTTATTGTGAAACTTAAAATTGAGGAAAGTAACACATGGGTCAAAACCAAAGCAATGCATGCTGGGATATGTAGTATTTCAGTATTTTATGTCGTTGGTCGATACAAAACGCACCCGAGGTTTTTTTGTCGTCGCTTAATGATCAAAATAATTGAATATGTTGACAAATTTTAAATAATAGATTGATATTTACTTGTTTTTGATGGAGACATAACAATTCATTGGAATTAGAACAAAAATTATTAAAAGAAAATCACCACTTGGTAAAGGATTTGTTGCCCCTGAGTCACGTGACGTTTCAGGGAGTCGACCAGCTGACTACTTCCTGTTTAGGTTCCAGGCGGAACTGAACCGAGGAGCTTTGACAAACTCGTCCTCTGTGAAACATTTAGCGTCAATTTGACTTTAACAAACAATCACACACGCGACAGGAGATGTCGGAAACCGGAAACCGGCTCCGGAAGCTGCTGGAGTCGCCGAACTTCGAGCCGCAGAACTACGTGAAGCATCTGTCGCAGCAGTCCGATGGCGACCGGGACCTGCAGGAGCATCGCCAGAAGATCCAGAACCTGGCGGACGAGACGGCGCAGAACCTGAAGAAGAACGTCTACAAGAACTACCGCCAGTTCATCGAGACGGCCAAGGAGATCTCGTACCTGGAGAGCGAGATGTACCAGCTGAGCCACATCCTCACCGAGCAGAAGAGCATCATGGAGAGCATCACCCAGGCGCTGCTGTCCACGGACAAGGACGAGACCTCCAAGGAGATGCAGGCTGCTTTCCCCAAGGAGACCGAGGAGCTGAAGCAGAGGACGCTCACCTCCCTGCTGGAGAAGGTGGAGGGGGCGAAGACCATCATGGACACCCCGGGGAGGCACCTCGTCTACAACGGAGACCTGGTGGAGTTTGACGTGGACAACATGTCCCCCATCCAGAAGGTGCACGCTTTCCTCATGAACGACTGTCTGCTGATCGCCACCTGGCTGCCGAACCGCAGGGGCACCGTGAAGTACAAGTACAACGCCCTGTACGACCTGGAGAGCTTCGCCGTGGTCAACGTGAAGGACAACCCCCCCATGAAGGACATGTTCAAGATCCTCATGTTCCCCGACAGCCGCATCTTCCAGGCGGAGAACAGCAAGGTCAAGAAGGAGTGGCTGGAGATCCTGGACGAAACCAAGAAGAGCAAGGTCACCAAGGAGCGGCACAAGAAAGAGGAGGAGGTCCCCACCTCCCCGGTGAGAGCAGAGGTGTCCACCAACCCCTTCGACGAGGACGAGCCGGTGGACGCCCAGGAAGGCGTGGACCTCAGCCTGGAGTGGATCCAGGAGCTGCCCGAGGATCTGGACGTCTGCATCGCCCAGAGAGACTTCGAGGGCGCCGTGGACCTGCTGGACAAACTCAACGGGTATCTGAAGGACCAGCCGGTCACCCAGAAGGTCAAGGAGCTCCGGCTGACGGTGGAGGAGCGCGTGCGGCAGCTGACGGAGGTCCTGGTGTTCGAGTTGTCTCCGGATCGGTCCCTTCGTGGAGGACCTAAAGCCACCAGGCGGGCTGTGTCCCAGCTGATCAGACTAGGTCCTTTGTCTTTCAAGTTACTCATTCACTTCCCTCATATAAGCTACAGACATTTTGCATCCAGTCATTAAATAATATTAAAGGAGACATGTTCTGAATCATAGAACAACATTAAAAGTTTTACATGTTAAGAACACATCACTTTCCTCAGACTCTCCATTGCTGCAGCTCCTCTTTTCAGCCTCTGTCTCACACACTTGGTTTTATCTCCTGTCTCTATCAGCCTTTTCCACTCTTGTTGAATTGTTCCCCCCCCCGCGCTGTGTTTCAGGCCAGTCCACCAAAGCCTGCGAGCTGTTCCTGAAGAACCGAGCTGCCGCGGTGCAGACGGCCATCCGGCAGCTCCGCATCGAGGGAGCCACGCTGCTCTACATCCACAAGCTCTGCAACATCTTCTTCACCAGCCTGCTGGAGACGGCCAAGGAGTTCGAAATGGATTTTGCAGGAAACACGGGCTGCTACTCGGCCTTCGTGGTCTGGTCCAAGTCGGCCATGAGGATGTTCGTGGACGCCTTCACCAAACAGGTAGAGGAAGAGGAGACGAGCTGCAAAGTCAAAAAGGAAATCCACAGGCTCCAATAATGTGACACTTATCCTGAAAATGACTTTTCACTGTCTTCCCCAGGTGTTTGACAGTAAGGAGAGTCTGTCCACGGCAGCCGAGTGTGTCAAAGTGGCTAAAGAGCACTGTCAGCAGCTGACGGAGATCGGCCTGGACCTGACCTTCACCTTGCAGTCGCTGCTGGTCAAAGACATCAAGGCGGCGCTGCAGAACTACAACGACATCATCATGGAAGCCACCAAGCACCGCAACTCGGAGGAGATGTGGAGGAGGATGAACCTCATGACCCCCGAGGCTCTGGCTAAACTCAAGGTGCGTTTTGTAAACTTTTCTGTTCCTCCTTCTCAGGTCATCTGTGTTTCCAGCGCTGCAAAGCAAAGAAACACGTTTGACCCCTCACCTGGGGTCATGACCTTTGGGTAGAGACCTGGACAATGAGGTCACAGACACATGATCATGTTTGTCTGTTTCTCTGCAGGACGAGATGTGCAGCTGCGGCATCGGCAGCTTCGAGCAGTACACCGGTGACGACTGCTGGGTGAACCTGAGCTACACCATCGTGGCCTTCACCAAGCAGATGATGAGCTTCCTGGAGGAAGGACTGAAGCTCTACTTCCCCGAGCTGCACATGGTGCTGCTGGAGAGCCTGAGGGAGATCATCCTGGTGGCCGTGCAGCACGTGGACTACAGCCTCCGCTGCGAGCAGGACCCCGAGAAGAAGGCCTTCATCCTGCAGAACGCCAGCTTCCTCCACGACACGGTGCTGCCCGTGGTGGAGCGCAGGTTCGAGGAGGGCGTGGGCAAGCCGGCCAAACAGCTGCAGGACCTGAGGAAGAGCACGAGGCCGGTTCGGGTCAACCCGGAGAGCACCACGTCGATGGTCTGATTCCAGCTTCTTCAAGACATTTGAACAAAGTAAGAAACTGAAATAAAGCCGTCACAGAATGTCCTGGTAATTTCAGCTGGACATCAGGACAAGGATCAAACAGATGAATCAGAGGACACGTAAGTATGTGAGAAAAGATACTTTGGAGTCCCATTAAAACACTTATGATATTGGCTAATACTGAAAAGTAAAATGATCTATATGCTGAGCAGGTTTTGGGCACGTTGTGTTCTCTGAAATTTAGTAACACAACATTTACTTTGTGGAGTATCTGTGTACTCACAAAATGTTGTGATGTTTGATCCACTGGATCATTACAGGAATGAAATAGTGTCCTAACATACCAGGACTGATTGAAAAGGGATGACTGAAAAGAAAATGCACTGTTTTACTGTAAAATTTCAAAAATTGTTTGTTTGACAGCAACATAAGAAATGTATTAAAACCCATAATGCACAAATACAACCTTTTATCTCTTTATTGGTTTAATAACTTCCACTGGATTATCAGCTGTTGTGTCTGTGTTCATCCAGATCTGAGCTTTGTATCATTACACACTGAAGACACACAACTCTCCTGCTATATAGACATTTATCACAGCAGCCACAAAAAGCACATGTGTAATTAATAACACTAACAAGGGCTCAGTTGTCAGGAAGCTGCTCCAGTGAGCCTGCCTTCACAAAACAAAGACCCAGAGACTGAGTCCCTGAGTGGGAGTAGCTCCGTTGTTCTCTGCTGTAAAACGGGCTTATTACATTTCCACATTTAAATCATATAATAATAAAAACCTTTTGAGAGTTGCCAAGTGCGTAACAGTAATGACAAATGGAAATTAAAACGGCAATTTAATTAAGAGAGACAATAAAACGAGAATGGCTCTCAGCAGAGCACATTCCTCCACCATGGCCCAACAGTTCCCTGTATCATCACTGTCAGATTCAAGTGAACCAGATTTTAATTTCACAAACTCATCGGTGTTAGTTCCCTAAATGTGGCAGATTTGTCTTTTTCAAGATCCAGGAATTATTCCCATAATTTGTCCCATCTCACAAAGTCAATATGTCGACTGCTCCTCAGTTGAGGCTGTTCAGCAAAGACCTGGTCACCTTTAGTCACCAGATCAAACACTCCGGCACATGGAGGGAATAATAAGTTCCTAATGGAGCGTGGGCTGAGGCCTCTCATTGCTTTAAAAGTAGAATTTTAAAATCAATGCAGATGCACATCACTGTCTTTTTTCCTCCCTGTCTCTCCATCTACTTTATCTCAATGTATTTTTCAAACGTGCGTCAGAGCGCTTTATTTATTCTCTATCATTTATTATTCTTTATCATTTCCAGATGAGTCACATTAAAGACGTCTTCTCTTTTCATTTTTTTTCCCAGCAGCCATTTTGACTGAGTCCCAGGAGGAAGTAGTTATTTCAGTGTGATGCAGAGAGTGAAGTTATTCCACCTGTGTGATGTGTGTGTTCAACCTGAGACTGTTTCAGGATCAGATTTAGTTCTTGATCCTTATTTCATGACTCCATTGCCCTCTTGTGGCAGCTTTCAATCAGGAAGTATTGATAAGATGATGTCAATTTTCTTTAATATTTTTGTGAAACCTAATTATTCTACTTATAATCAAAGTAAAACCTGTTTTTTTGACTATTCATCGCAGTGGCTGTATTTATAAATACTTCTTATGAGTTCTATTGAAGATACAATTCTGACTTCAATCGTCTGACCAGCAACAACCATTATTAAAACCCAGTAAAACCAGTCTGGATCCCGTGACTGGAACAAACAGATGCTCCTCTCCTGCTGTAAAACAGCAACAGGAACTGACGACGCAGATATTTATAGACGCACGATTGTTCTCTCTGCTTCACAGCTCATCTCGTTATAATCACTGATGTGATCGAGGGCTCGGGGAAAAGCCTCGGGTGAAGCTATCAGCTTAGAGAGAGAGAGAGGACAGTGGGCGAGGCGGGGGGGATTCTTCAAGAGGAATTCACTCAGTCAACACATAGGAAATATAGATAGTAACGGTCATGGGTTTAGGTCTTGGTCAGCAAACATTGAGAATAGCTTGAACTCATCAGTGTTTACCAACGTGTGAAATTCTCCAGGGTTAACAGATGAAGATTAATTACCTTTGCATAATTTTCAAGATCAATGGATCAAAATCCAAAACATTTACTGTTATTTACCAGTTTATCTTTGTTCTTCCCATCAACCACATTTTGGACATAAATATTTGACCCTTTATTCCCCTTTATTTACCTGATAACTGCAAATACTAATAACTGATTATGATACAAAATGGATTCAACTCAGAGGATTTCATTGTTTGTTTTATGTTAACATGAGATATAATTTGACTTTATTGATCCGTGGAGGGAAATGACTCAGCAAAGCATTTACCATCAACCCCTTTGTTCCAACTGAAGCGATGCACTCATGTGTCAATAATTATAATCCAATAAAACATAGCCTATAGGTGAATGGATTCTGATGAATTGGTACTTTTACCATTTGTACTTAAAATAAATGCTGATACTAATACCTTAACATTTTCACTTGCAGCTGAGTATCTGTAGACTATATTAAGATCTGAGTATCTCTTTAAACTCCTGTTTTCATTTGTTAAAACCTCAACGTGTAGGATTTTAAATGTTTTTAATGCAGCACAACCACTTGGTACTTGGTAATAACCCCAATTTCAAAAATACAAACAAAATCTCTGGATAATTAATGTATCCATCATCATTTGATATATGGAAGCTCTATGCATTTTCCGGCAGAAGTGTCTCATTTTGCTGCAGAAAAACTTGCCCACACTGTCCTTTGAGAATCATCATTCTATGCACGATAACCTTAACTTTTTAATTAACAGATAAGCAGCCGAGTCTTGGATTCAGTGAAATCTAAATGTTGAGCCTCTTCATTGTGTTTGTCTCGTCTGCAGAGCCGACTGCAGGAAAGAGAACATGAAATGGGAGGAAGTACACAATGTGTGTAGTGGATTTTTCAGCACAATGTTTGTAAAACTAACTCTGGCTGTGATGTTGTGCGGACGGTGCTGCTGGGTGTTTGGATTTTCTTCCGGATGCAAGAAGAGAGCTTCACTTTCAAAAAAGCCATTTCCACTCCAGCCGTGTAACTCGAGCTTTCATGTCCTACAGTGATGATATTAAATGTTTTAAAAGGACGTGTCCTCACAATGAGCGAAACAAGAGCCTCAAGGTGAAGTCGTGCAGTGAAAGCAAAGGAAATACTGCAGATTTGAGTGTGTTTGTGTGTAGATGCACAATATTGTACAGTATGTTTACAAGACTCGCTCTCATCTCACCACAGAACACATCATCTAATTGACAGGTAATGAAACTAACGGGGCTGATAAATGGGAAGCTGTCCCAGTGGGGGGTGGGGTGGGGGGGGGATTAATGCTCCACCCTGAGGGGCCTCAGTCACGGCGGCTGTCTGGTCAATTAGATGCTGAGCTAACACAGAGGGCTTAACAACGTTTAATGGATCAAAAAACTCTTCTCCCACGTGACCCGAGCATCAGCAAACTCCTCAAGTCACCTCAACAACTTTCTCTTTTCAATTTTTTAACGCTGTCGTGTTTCAAAATGTTTCTCGATCCATCTCTGTTTGGTTTGTGTGCTGCGTCTGATCCGTCTCAAGCTGACAGGCAGAACAAATGCAGATAATTAGGAAGTCAGATAAATGATGGTCGTTATAATCGTCCTGACCACCGTTACTCTCGACTTGATGATGGATGATCATGGACCAACATCAAAGGATTTATTCTCCTTCATTAGATTCCCCTTGAAAATATAATTCAATTTGGAAATGACATATTTTCTGATTTCCATTTTATTCTACTGAATCATTCTAATAGGTTCTGATTATTTTACAGATTAAACCACAAAACAGTAAATGATTAATGCAACCGCAAACACGTACAATATTAAATCCCTGTCATATGTTAAAGGATGAAGAATATTATCTAAAAAATATTTTAATTGATGATTAAATTAATATACACACTTAGTTTTAATCCTGGCAGTGGTGTATGATTTTAAATGAGTAGAAATAAACAGTTAAGTGAATGAAGAAAATATAAACAACCCAAAGCCTAATAAATAAAAAACACCCAGCTCGGATTCGACCCTGTGAACAAATCATGACAGTGTGGGTGTGTCAGAGCCTTTCAATGAACCCGTCACTCACAGCACACAGTCCCCGCCCCCCCTGCAGCGCATGCGCACAGCGGCTTTGGGGAGCTGTCCGCCTCAGTCGGTGCTGAAGTGTTTTCTCCGGAGCGTCTCCCTCCTCTTCGCCGACACACGCACGATGGAGGAAGAGTTAAAATGTCCCGTGTGCGGTTCCCTGTTCCGGGAGCCCGTCCTGCTGCCGTGCTCCCACAACGTGTGCCTGGCCTGCGCCCGCAACATCACGGTGCAGACCCCGGAGGGGGAGACCCCGGTGCAGAGCCGAGCCTCGGGCAGCTCGGACTACGACTACCTGGACATGGACAAGATGAGTCTGTACAGTGAGACGGACAGCGGGTACGGATCCTACACCCCGTGTCAGCTCAAGTCCCCCAACGGGGTGCGGGTGTTTCCTCCGTCCGCCGCGCACCGGCACTGCTCGCTCACCTGCCCGCTGTGCCACCGGAGCGTGTCCCTGGACGAGCGGGGGCTCCGGGGCTTCCCTCGGAACCGGCTGCTGGAGGCCATCGTGGCGCGGTACCAGCAGAACCGCGCCAACGCCGCTGCCGCCGCCGCCGCAGCCTCCTCCTCCACGGCGGTGAAGTGTCAGCTGTGCGACCGCAACCCGGCGGACGCGGCGGTGATGTGCGAGCAGTGCGACGTCTTCTACTGTCACTCCTGCCAGCAGCGGTGCCACCCATCCCGGGGTCCGCTGGCCAAGCACCGCCTGGTGCCGCCGCGGAACCCAGCGGCAGGTGGCGGTGCGGCAGGCGGAGGAGGAGGAACCGGGGGACAGCAGCCGCCCGCCACCGCGCGGAAACCGGCGACCTGCGTGGACCACGAAGCGGAGAACTTCAGCATGTTCTGCTGCAGCTGCAAAGCTCCGGTGTGCGTCAAGTGTCTGGAGGAAGGGAAACACAACAAGCACGATGTCAAACCACTGGCGGTGATGTGGAAGCAACACAAGGTGAGGTCACACACACACACACACACACACACACACACACACACACACACACACACACACACACACACACACACACACACACACACACACACACACACACACACACACACACACACACACACACACACACACTCACACACACACACACACACACATTCCCCAGCCCCTATCCCTCACCCTAACCCTAACCAGCCAACTATATAACTAACCCAAACATAAAGCTCATACTAAAACATCAGAAAGTGAGAAAAGAGCTAAAATGTCCTCATAAGGTCTTCAGATGGTCCTCAGAAATACATCTAAACAAGGTTTAACACACACACAGTCCCAGTGTCTCCATGACTTCCGGGGACATTATTACCACATTGATTTCCAACATTAACCACAGTTACCACTTGTCCTCCCTTAACCCCTTAACCTGAACCCAACCTTAAAACATGAGTTCACCTTAAACTTGAATGATTTACGATAAGAGGACTGACCTTTGACCCCATGAGGAAGACAAGTCAACCCAACGTGACGGGTTCGGGCTGCTATTGACTTCCATTCATCCTGGACAGCCTAACCACAACCTTATCACCGACCTTAACCATCACAACTAAATACGTAAGCCGTCCCCGTATACCAACATGTCCCCACTGTCCCTCTCTCCATCGGGTCTATGCTCAGAATGGTCCTCACAAAGATACAACACACATACACATGAGGCTCGAAGCCATTTAGGCATCTGTGTGTCTGTGTGTGTGTGTGTGTGTGTGTGTGTGTGTGTGTGTAGCCTGATGTGGCCTCTGTGGAATTGAAAACCTTGAATCAATCACGTTTCTCATTCTAACCTGCTTGTTTCTTATGGTTATGTAAATGTGTGCTCAGCCATCTCGCCACAAACCCCCCCCCCCCAGCACCTCCGTGGTTTCCCTGTGTTCACACGTCTGATCGTGAACGTCGAAGCGTCTGCGGCTGTTTGTGTTGAATTCTTAACGGCACAGGAAGCTGGAGCCTGAGCTGGAAACGTTGATCACAGAAAGCAGGGATGTGTGTGCGGTTGTGTTTCAGTGTATGTGGGGCAAATCGTAAAATTAGAGAACTCTGTGCGAATAATCAGAATTCACGCATTACAAGATAATTACTGAAGGCGCAAAATCCCATGTGTGTGTGTGTGTGTTTGTGTCAGTGCTTGTGTGGATACAATGTGAGTCATCGCTTGAGTAGGTCACACAAACCCCCGTCTGGCTATTTCACATTTTAGCAGCGCACATCTGTGTGTGTGTGTGTGTGTGTGTGTGTGTGTGTGAACAGTGGAGGAGGAAGAGGTCAGTGCTCTTCCTCAGGCAGCAGCAGGACACAGATAATAATGTTGGTTTAAGTCAGCTACTTTAATCCTCACAACAACACGGTTAAAATGAATGTTTTTTAGAAGTAAGGTTGGAAAAATACCTAATTTAAAAGATCATATCTGCACATCACTATCTGAAGTATACTGTATTCATGCCTATTTCATGGTACTTGTACTTTACCTGAGTTTTTCCATTTTATGCTGGGTTATACTTTTCATATCAAGATTTTATGTTAAATTGATAATGACGTGATGAAATATTAATTGTTACAGATTGAACTACGTTCTACTTCATCAGCATTTACTCTCATGCAGATCTTTTGAATCACTGATCATATTACAGTAATATAAAGTATATATTTTAAATGTTACATGCAGAATTGAGGTGAAGTGAGGCTGTGAGTACTTTCTATTATGTGAGACTGTGAAAAGGCTTTTCCTCCTTAATGTCGTTGTGTTGTGTTCATACTTAAGTAAAACATCTCAGTACTTTAGTTGAACAAAAGCATGGCGCTGCATTTCATAATCTACAATTTGTTTATACTCCTGCCAAATACTTGTTTCATGCACGGTCGAGAGCTGCTGCTGAGGTTTGTAGATTAAAACTATTCTGGGGGGAAAACAGATTTATGTTATTGTCCGTAACGACTACAGGGAGTTGATTTAAAATGAAATGGCTCAACATGAGAGAAGAAGTCATAAAAGGGATCTCGTATAGTTGTGTAAGTTTCCTAACTTTGGTTCAGATCGTGGAAAAGGAGGCGAAGTGGATGATTTCAATTGTTATTGATTGAGTGATTTGTGTATTTAAAGCTGGTGTAGGTTTGTTTTTGCCACTATTGAGCAGTAACTCTGTCCATCCATCCATCCATCCATCCATTCATCCATCCATCCATTCATCCATCCATTCATCTGATTGATGGACTTCCGCTTAACCGGGCTCGGATCATACAGGAAGTAGGGTATTCCAGGAGTCCGGTCCCTCCTGAGACATTCCCCCGCCAGATGGGACGTGTAAACATGTCAGTGAGCCCTGGATCTCCCTCCCGGTCGGGGCATACCCAGTCAGCCTTTAACAGACGGCCCCCAGGAGACATACCTGAACTACCTCATCTGTCCCCTTTGGACACGAAGACCCAGCGGTTCTACTCTGATCTCCCCCCAGAGTCCAGACTCCTCACCCTGTCTCTAAGGCTGAGCTTATATTCTTGATCCTGTTCTTTCCCTACAAAAAGCTTGTGACCATATGTGAAGGTTGGAACGTAGATTGACTAGTGAATCAAAAGATCTGCCTTGCAGCTCATCTCCTTCTTCACCACAACACAACCTGCATCACTGCTGAAGCCACATTGTCCATCTCACGCTCCATCTTTCAAGAAGAAGACACTGAGATACTAAAACTCCTTCATCTCAGGGTCCATGATAACCTTTCAGCATCATGTAAATCAAAGGATCTGAGAGGAAACTAGACTTCCGCACTTCCTCCGGGCTCTGATTCTAGCCACGGGGAAATCTGGCCCGGGATAGGAGTCTTCGACCAATCACAGGGCAGATCAGAGAGAGGCTGCTCCTATTGGCTGCTCGGTGCCAGTCCCTGTGGTGGAAAGCCTGCCCTGAATCAATGGCAGAAGATGCCACAGGCAAAGGTCACTATTCCAGCAACTGATCCCACTGAAAAACAACCTAACGGTGGAATTATCGAAACATGAGATACACGATGATACAATGAACGAGCAGAATGTTCAGATGTTTGAAATCAGTCGACTTGTGAAGGAGTCGTTGGCGATCGAAGCCCAAAAGCTGCAGGAAAAGTTGAAATATTTCAAGAGGAAGTTGGAAAATGAAACATATGAATCATGATAAAGAAACGACAGCATGAAATCAGTCGACTGGAGCAAAATATTGTTCCTCCTAGATTCCCCTCGCCTGCCAAACGATGATCAAAGTGATTTTATGATTTAATTAATTTTTTAATGACTCTTTCATTAATAGTAAGGTTAATCCTGCTCCAGGGTTCGATTCAGGTTCACTCTTCTCAGTGTGACCTGATTTATCTGTCTTTTGTAAAAAAGAAATCATCTGTTAAGTGAATGAAATGGAAGATTTTACTAGTTTTTTTGGTATTGTATTATTTTAACTGAAGGAAAACCCAGATTTCATTGCAAAGCATTGCAATGCATTAAATCTTTACACATTTTTAACATTAAACTACCTTTATTAACATATTGATGATAGTGGTTAAAAGAGAACTCCCTGGGGGCAGGAAGGAAAAGGGTTTAAATGAAAACTCTCCTCAGCTGCTGGTCCAGTCAGAGTCTGATATTGTAGAATCCTCGTCTGCTTCCTGTGTTAAATAAAACATTTCATAAGGCCGTCGTCATCTCGCCCGTCCTCACACCCACACCTCACACATGTAAATTAAAAGCCATTTCCGTCCGTGTCCTGCTAAGTGGGTCATTGGGACTAATCTCCACGTCTCTGTCTCTTGGTTTTTGTGAGACTCGACGCCTCCAGCCATCCCATTCATCATTTATCCATCAACACAGACTCTCTCTCTTCTTGTCCTGCTTATCGTTCACCTTTTGTGTGCATGTGTCTTTCTATACCTCCGTCTCTTATCAACGCTCCCTCCTCCCCTTCATTCCCCCCCCCCCCCCCCCCTCTGTGTTCTCCTGCCCTTCCTCCATCTTTCCCCCTATCCCCCTGTCTCATAAATGGACCGTGAAAATCCCATCAGAGTGCAGGAGCGTGAGGGCGTTGATAAGTAATGAGCGAGTGGATGAATAAGAGATGGCCGCCACTTAGTTAATATGGTGTCCTTCTTGTTGAGGGGAGATCGATGCTCGTCTGTCTTCGTCCTCTCGCTCGCGCTCGCACTCGACACGGGCAACAGACGTCACGTTGCCGAGCTGTTGAGTTTCTGAAACGTGGCTCGGTGAGGTCAGTACTGCAGGGCGGGTGTTTGAGGTGTTTTTATGTCTTATCTCACTTCCTCCTTCTCCCAGTCCTCTACGTCTTCTTGCATTTATCGAAAACAAGTTGCCTCTCCTTCTGTGTGCACCTTCTTTTCTCAGGGAAGGACCAGATATGAACAGAAAACTAACAACCGTATTCTGACAGTCAATTAATCAGCAATGATTTGGATAATTTAAAACATACCAAACACTCACTGCTTCCAGCTCCTGGAATGTGTTGGTTTGATGCTTTTCCTGGCTGTTAATGATAGTAAATGGAATATGTTTGGATTTTGAATTGTTGATCTGACGTGAGCTGGAGGAGCAGATCTGAAAGCTGAACAGAATCTGAACGTGAGATCAATAAGTCCTGCTCTCGAACTGAAAGATCAAAAACAAGAAGCTTTGCTGATGAGGTCTCTCAGGAGTCAGAGGATGGTTGGTTAGGTCTGATTGAATTCAGAAGAGCAGTGTCCAACAGGAAGAGTCCAGATAGCTGAGAAATGGACAAAGGGACGAAGACAAAATCTGGAGTTTTAAGGACTTGGGTTTGAGGCTCAGGATTCAACACTCAAAGTTAGACGACTAGCTGGAAGATGTGAGTTCATCCTTGAGAGACCAACTCTATTTGAAAGACCAAAACCCAAACCCTGAGACGTACTGAGGGTCCCCGGAGGGAAGCGGACTTGGTGGCCACTGCAGTGGTTTGAATCCTGTCCGGTTTATCTAAAAGCATCTAAATGGCTCCCCACCACAGAGGGTTACAGGGAAGCTGCTGAGCTGGAAGAACTTTCACTACAGGAAGACACACTGATCCAGTTTCCTCTAATCAGTGGAGCAGAAAACACACTGTCTATTTAAAGCATGTGTGTGCACGTGTGACCCAGCTCCGTGCAGTGAACCGCTCCTGGCTCTGGCTCTGCTCTTAGTTAAATATTAAAATGCACAAATGCAGAGTTGCTGCTTCTGCTGCCGCTGCTGTGAGTGGATCAGTGTTTGCAGAGTCATCGTAATTATATTCATATTTTAGATTTGCAATGGGACAGATATGACTTTTATTTAAACCATAAAGATATAAGAAATATGCAGCATCATTTAAAGTCTTAAGATCAGAGGATGAATCAGAGTAATTCATCCATCAGAGCAGTTTTACAGGACGTCTTCTACGAGGAGGGATGTTCCTGAGTAGGATGTTTAAATCTGAGTGATTTTGAGTCTCTGCTTCCTTTCCCTTCTGATTATGTTCTTTATATTCTGCTGGGGCTTGTTCTCACTATTCTAAAACATGTTAACATTGTTATCTAGTTGTGTAGACAGTGAAACAGCTGTTTCTGTTGCTGCTGTTGTCAGTTTTCTGACGTTCAGCTTTACATACGTCCACATCCACTGTTTCCTATTCTAGTCCCCAGCTCATATTTCTGCGTCTGATTTATAATAAGTCTCACAGGTCATCGGTTTGTTTAGTTGTAGTAATTTTTCCTTCATATTCGAAATCATTGTTTTGTTTCAGTCCCAAGAAATATTTGAATCCAAATGAATCATCACACGTTGATCAAAAGGACTTGGAATTGATATTTAATGATATTAGATGAACCAGTTGTGATGTTTATTGTTGAAATCAAACTTCTAATTGTTCCTGATTGGGTTGAAACATTCGATTTGACTGTGTTTTGAACAAATTGCCACCAGACATTCTCAACCTGTTTATGAGCTCTTCATTCACAATCCAGCCACTCAGGGCATTTCCTACAAAACCTATCTGTTGCAGCACTTTAGCTGAATGGAAACTAATGAATTCTTAGGAGATGAGATGCAGGAAAAAACAACATCTTTGATTTAAGTGATTTGTGAAACTGGGCGATCTCAGATGTTCTGGACCCATTTGGGGAAACATGCGTAATTAGTCGATTTCCAGTGTAATGTCTAGTTTGAGGTTGTGCTGCAGAACAGGGAATTAGGGAGAAGTGGATTCTCAGAGGATGCAATGACACAACCAATAATATGTAAGTGGTAAATTATCACTTGGGATGTTAGTCTCAAATTAAAACGTTAACGCAGTGTGTGTGTGTGTGTGTGTGTGTGTGTGTGTGTGTGTGTGAGCAGCAGAGGAAGGCAGATGGTCAGTGGGTGGGGGTGGGGGGGTCTCTCAATAAAACTGCAGATGATGAAGATTATTTCCGGTGTAGTAACTTGACTCACGGCTGTTACCAGGGTAATAAGAAGGCTGTACACACGTGTTCCCCTGCAACATGTGCAGGACGTCACATGACCCCAGTGGATGTTGGTCACATGATGAAGACCCCGTGGATCATCCTCCTTCTTTTAATTTACCACATCTCGAGTTGGACTTTGATCCACTGAAAGAAACTGAATAACCTGGCTTTGATCAGTCTCCTCTCTGCTGTGGCGTTTACCTACTGTGTCGTGGTTTTGTTAAATCTCTGGATATGAATCATTTACATTCACTGGCAGCGTCGGCTTTGCCAGAATCGTGGGTTTGCCTCTTGTTCCTTCATCTGATATTGACAGTTAACACTTTGTCTCGCTTGTCTCTCGTCCGCCGGGACTCTGACAAAACGATTTGACAAGCATGTTGCTGTCGGTGTGTTGTTGTTGTTGTTGTTGTGAACTGAGCTGCCGTCTATTTCTGCCCATGAAGCTTTTATGTTTAATCCAAAACACGGTCGTACGATGTTTAGAATATCTGAATCAGTTTATATATCTATGTGCCATCCTTTTAAAACTGTATTACTATTTTATATCATGATTATTTTCACATATTTTGATTTATTTGATCTATTTATCTATTTGAATTAGCTTTACAGAATTCACATTGGTGAAAATGAATGTCTTTGGATTTTGGATACTTGGTCAGAACGTCAGCTTTAATTTCTCAGAGGAAATGATAAATCAGTTATTTATTGGAATCCCTGGTGGATCGATCGACCATGAGAAGAACAGCTGCAGCCTGAGTTATTATGAGAGTTGAAATCTATTCTCACACTTCTGTCTCATTTACGACCCCTAACAAAGTCAAGCGAGAGTCTCAGGAACATCAGAGCATTAAACCTTTTATTGTTATAACACAGGTTAGAACTATGAGCCTGGATATGAGCAGAATCTCATTTAAGTGTCTTCTATTATAGAAATAAACAGCTTTTGTTTTCAGTAGATTATTAAATGTTTTTTATCGTTGTATTTGGTGCGATACTATCATTGTGAGGACATTATTTGCTTTTAGGATTTTTTTTAATCAAATTGTAAATCCCTCCATTAACCTTGACAGTCCTCACAGCAGGTGAAGAAGGTGAAGTCAGCTCAGTTGCTGGGGGATGTTGGCGCCGCTGAGTTCTTCTGCTTCCTGCACAACCCCAAAAGGTGACGGACTCTCTTACACAATGAAGCCTTCTTTGGTTTCTCAGGCCGCCCTGTCTCCTTGGGTTTGGGATCAGGGAGAACATTGGAGAGAACCTCTTCCTCAGTGAGCTCAGGTCTGGAAACATAAGGTTTATATATTTGAAAGACCTCATCAGAAGTAATCCTGAACTTCTCCAGATTTTTTAGGAGAACATTCTTCTTCTTCTTCTCCTCCTGGAGCTCGCTGTTAAACTTCTCCTGGTTGGCTGCATGACTTTGGCAGACCTCGTGATAAGAAGCTTTGAGCTTCTCCAGCTCTTCTTGGAGATTGTTGTTCTTCTTCTTCTCCTCCTGGAGCTCGATGTTGAACTTCTCCTGGTTGTTCTCAACTCTTTGCCAGGCCTCTTGACAAGAAGCTTTGAGCTTCTCCAGCTCTTCTTGGAGATTGTTGTTCTTCTTCTTCTCCTCCTGGAGCTCGGTGTTAAACTTCTCCTGGTTGGTTGTATGACTTTCGCAGACCTCGTGATAAGAAGCTTTGAGTTTATCCAGCTCTTCTTGGAGATTGTTGTTCTTCTTCTTCTCCTCCTGGAGCTCGATGTTGAACTTCTCCTGGTTGTTCTCAACTCTTTGCCAGGCCTCTTGACAAGAAGCTTTGAGATTCTCAAGCTCTTCTTGGAGAATGTTCTTCATCCTCTTCTCCTCCTGGAGCACTGTGTTGAACTTCTCCTGTTTGGTTGCATGACTTTGGTAGACCTCCTGATGAGAAGCTTTGAGCTTCTCCAGCTCTTCTTGGAGAAGGTTCTTCATACTCTTCTCCTCCTGGAGCTCGGTTTTCAACTTCTCCTGATTGGTTGCATGACTTTGGTAGACCTCCTGATGAGAAGATTTTAGCTTATCCAGCTCTTCTTGGAGAAGGTTCTTCATACTCTTCTCCTCCTGGAGCTCGGTTTTCAACTTCTCCTGATTGGATGCATGACTTTGGTAGACCTCCTGATGAGAAGATTTTAGCTTATCCAGCTCTTCTTGGAGAAGGTTCTTTTTAGTCTTCTCCTCCTGGAACTCGGTGTCCTTCTTGGCCAGCAGGTCTATGAGGTGCCTTATTTGTTCAGAAATACAAATAGAGTTCTGCAGAATCGTTGCTGGGCCTTGAACAGTCCCCACGTTTTGTTGAAAAAAACCTTCCATCACTAGTTTAATCTATTAGTTTTAAATAGAAAGTTAGAATTATTATGGAGAGATTTCTGAATAAGTTAAAGTTTATTCCCTTAGTCTTATTTTGCTATAAAGGACCTATCAAAGGAACCTCTAAGATAAAGGAGCATGAGCCTTCGATATATAGAACATTGAACGTGTCTTTAATCTTTAACATTAAACGTGTCTGTGATCTTAATGAGTCCTATTCCTTTACATGTATTTTTGGGTCGTTTTATAACCTTTATGTTGTTTTTTATAGGACATAGGCTTTGTTGTGAAAGTAGTCAGCTGCAAATATGACTTGACCTCAAAAAAATTCTAACAAAAGGTTTCTCAGTGGTTTACAGTAGTATCAGATGTACTTAAAAACATACTAAAAGTTTACCAAAGTTTGACTCCAAGAAAGGCCCCATTTTCAAGATGGCCGCCGTCAGGTCCTTTAAAATGACCATTACTCCTTTGTTAACCTCCTAGACCAGGAATACTGGTGCCTGATACATGTTTTGGCCATTTAATATTCTAATTAGCATATTTGCATGATAGATGAGTGAAAACAAGTACATTTATATATTAAAGTAATTGGTTACAAGCATATATATGCGAAAAATAAGTCAAATTCCACTTAAGTAATTGCATATTTCTCTTTTTTCATATTGTTTTGCCTTGTGTTGGTGGTTTCTGTGGTACATAACCATTTTTTTTATTCCAATAAACACTAAACTAATAAGAACTGTGTGGTACTGTAAAAATTAGTCAAAACAGGGCTGCCACGTGAAGGCTCAGTACCGCTAACCCCTTTTCATTTTGTGTGTTTTATTTTTTTATTTTACCTTTTTTATAATGCTTTTTTTTTGTCTTTTGTTTTTTATATATTTTTTAAATACTTTTCTTATTTATACACCTTGCAGTGTTACCTTAATTCACCATTAGTCGTCACACTCTTCCTCCCATTGAGGTTGATTATAGTGATTCTCACAATTCCCAATTTGACATGGTCCACAAGCAGGCATGCATGGTAGTCCATATGCCCTGCAACTGCACCGTTGTGTTTTGCAGGCAGTTGTGCAATTACAGTGTATCATCTGCAGGAGGCTTTCTGGGGCAGCAGTCTTACTAGTCATAACTGGCAGGAATCGGTTGTCCACCAGTTTCCATCCCCAATCCACTGGGTTCAGGTCACCTTCCTTTCCAATCCACACCATGATCTGGAAATAAACCCTTTGGCAGTGGTATTTGGTTGCGGACTCAGTTGGAGGCAGACGTTCTGGGCCAACAAATGATTTGGCAGTGGCGATTTTCTTGCTAAAAAGATTGTAACGCAAAGAGGCAAGTGAATCGCTACTCTTTCCGCCAAACAACACTGCCATTGCCTTGGTCCCATGGTCCTCTATGACATTCCTTGCTTGATGTTTGAGCAGAAACACATTTGCACAGGACTGGATGGTTGACTCGCCATTCACGAGTTTCTGGAATGCTGTCTGTTTGCCAACACTAAAAATGCGTGAAGTTGTATCACATCCTGTGAAGGCGTGAACAAACAG
The DNA here is from genome assembly GCF_947347685.1 of Pleuronectes platessa. NCBI lineage: Eukaryota > Metazoa > Chordata > Actinopteri > Pleuronectiformes > Pleuronectidae > Pleuronectes > Pleuronectes platessa. Next base: position 20,838,658 of record NC_070642.1, on the reverse strand, counting down.
CAACTGGGAACACAAGTCACTATCCAGGACTTGTTTCATCTCACTGATGTTGTACACCTTAGTAGCTTTGGACTTGTCTGAACGAAAATAGAGGCCTCTATTTTTCGTCCCAGCATAGAAGAGGAGAAGAATTAGTAAATCTGTATCCTCCCCTATCAAGGTTGTGGGCTGATGTTCTGAGGCCTTGACTGCAGCTTTGACAATGTCCACGTCTGCGTCACCTGGAGCATTGATAACAGAGCAGCCCTTCTTCTCCAGCTCCTCGGTCATAAGATGGATAAGTCCTTGTTTGTTGCAAGATCTGGAAAGGAAATCATCCTTTCTTCCCACAAAGTCAGTCTCTGCATTGAAGTTAACAATGGGGTGAGTGTTTTCACCACGTCTCTGATGCGTATTGTCTTTGATGGATGGACCTTCTCTATAACCATCAAAAACAACTGTTGCTTTACCGTAAAGGCGTATGGTAAAGTCTGCATATGACTGTGCAATGGCACCGTAACTGTCACCCTTTTTCCATGCCAAGCGGTGAACCAGGGAACCACCATCAAGGACATAATGCTCAGTTGCTGGGATGGAATCCAGGACCGTTTTGTTTGATTTCTTGCTTGAGAACTCAATGATAGCCTGCGCTAGTTGGGGCTTGTTGGCTTTACGGAAGATGTCCCTGCCTTCAAACAGGGCTGCAGGAAATGAGCAGAGCTCATAGCTCATTACATCTTCCAGTGAAAACTGCCCAGTTTTCGACATGATCAGGAACCGTTGGAACAGCAAAGCAGGATCAATGGTTCGGTCTTGGGCAACTTTGACACTGGAGTCATCTGCAAGGGTTTTTGCCAGGTCTTTCCGTTTAAAGGATATTCCAAAAACAGGTTTTCCAATCATCAAGCTATTAAATCCGGTTAGCATCATTAGCATTTGTTTAAAACTCTTGCGTTCAAGTTGACTGATCATCTCAATATCAATGTTTTCCCAGACTTAAAAGTCTTGCACATGCCCCCCCCCCCCCCCCCCCAAAAAAAAACCCATTAAGGTAGGCCTATGTATCGAACTGTGGGTCAAACATTGTGATACAAACCAAATTGTGAGATTGGTGTACCGTTACAGCCCTAGTAATCTCATAAAATCATGTATTCCATAGGTATATAATTATGCCAGGGCAATTTAAACAAGTCCAATGAATTCCTAGACCCAAAAAACATGGGATTAGACACCAAGATTACTTTGCTAGGTAAAAAAATGAAGCAGTTAGGATATTTCAAGGACTTCCTGCCCATCTTGGACGCCATCTTGAAATTTACAACTTTCTAGTGGTCAAACTTTGGTAAACTCTTAGTATGTTACTAAGGACACCTAATACTACAAGAAATAGCTGAGAAACCTTTTGTTAGAATTTTTTTGAGGTTAGGTGTTTTTTTTTCATATATGCAGCCGCCTAAAGGGGAACACAGAGAGTGGGGGAGCACATGCATAAATGGCCGCCAATTCTCTTCTTCCGGAACATTCCATTTATTCCTTGATTTCTTTATTTTTACATGTTTCCTTTCAATAGTCATATTTCATCACAAAATGCAAAAATCTAGATTAATAATCGTGGATTTCGGCACTCCCCTCAATTTATTATTATTCTCATCAAGATCCATAAATTATTCTCTGTGAAATCAGTGAAAATGTAAAATAAATATTTTGACTCACATTGTTTAAGACAATGAAATAAAACTGTGAATCCACAATTACTGCTGGTTGGCAAAGTTTCATAAGAGGTTCAGCAGGTTAAAGCCTCAAAAGCAAATTCAGTTTCGTCACAATGATAAGATGAATCCTTACAATTTCAATAGGGCCTCTTACCATTCGGTGCTCGCCCTAAATAGCTTATTTATGATCAATAACTGATATAATGATGACAATAAGAACATTATTAAAGATGACAGAGATATTCATTTATTATTGTGAGATGTTGGATGTGACGTGGTGGAGGGGGATTTGCAGTCACATTTTTTTATTTTCACTGTATTCACATCTCTTCATGTAAAAAGCACTGGTGTGACCGAGTTAACCAGTAACTGGTCCCAGTTTAAGTTGTGTATTTGAGTTATGTGTTATGGTCCCTTTATGCTGTGCAGCCGGGAACATCCACGTTTTAATGTCGTTACCGAGTCACCTCGTGTGATGTGAGGACCAAACCCTGCACTGACTTTGTTAGTGTCTCTCTATCTACTAATGGATAGATCCTCTGAAAGGGAACTCGGAGCCTGATGAAGATTATTTCCGGTGTAGTAACTTGACTCACGGCTGTTACCAGGGTAATAAGAAGGCTGTACACACGTGTTCCTCTGCAACATGTGCAGGACGTCACATGACACCAGTGGATGTTGGTCACGTGATGAAGACCCTGTGGATCTTCTTCCTTCTTTTCATTTACCACAGCTCGTGTTGGACTTTGATCCACTGAAAGAAACTGAATAACCAGGATTTGATCAGTCTCCTCTCTGCTGTGGCGTTTACCTGCTGTGTCGTGGTTTCGTTAAATCTCTCGTTATGAATCATTTACATTCACCGGCAGCGTCGGCTTTGCCAGAATCGTGGGTTTGCCTCTTGTTCCTTCATCTGATATTGACAGTTAACACTTTGTCTCGCTTGTCTCTCGTCCGCCGGGACTCTGACAAAACGATTTGACAAGCATGTTGCTGTCGGTGTGTTGTTGTTGTTGTTGTTGTGAACTGAGCTGCCGTCTATTTCTGCCCATGGAGCTTTTATGTTTAATCCAAAACACGGTCATAGGATGTTTAGAATATCTGAATCAGTTTATATATCTATGTGCCATCCTTTTAAAACTGTATTACTATTTTATATTATGATTATTTTCACATATTTTAATTTATTTGATCTATTTATCTATTTGAATTAGCTTTACAGAATTCACATTGGTGAAAATGAATGTCTTTGGATTTTGGATACTTGGTCAGAACGTCAGCTTTAATTTCTCAGAGGAAATGATAAATCAGTTATTTGTTGGAATCCCTGGTGGATCGATCGACCATGAGAAGAACAGCTGCAGCCTGAGTTATTATGAGAGTTGAAATCTATTCTCACACTTCTGTCTCATTTACGACCCCTAACAAAGCCAAGCTAGAGTCTCAGGAACATCAGAGCATTAAACCTTTTTTATTGTTATAACACAGGTTAGAACTATGAGCCTGGATATGAGCAGAATCTCATTTAAGTGTCTTCTATTATAGAAATAAACAGCTTGTGTTTTCAGTAGATTATTAAATGTTTTTTTATCGTTTTATTTGGTGCGATACAATCATTGTGAGGACATTATTTGTTTTTAGGATTTTTTTTAATCAAATTGTAAATCCCTCCATTAACCTTGACAGTCCTCACAGCAGGTGAAGAAGGTGAAGTCAGCTCAGTTGCTGGGGGATGTTGGCGCCGCTGACTTCTTCTGCTTCCTGCACAACCCCAAAAGGTGACGGACTCTCTTACACAATGAAGCCTTCTTTGGTTTCTCAGGCCGCCCTGTCTCCTTGGGTTTGGGATCAGGGAGAACATTGGAGAGAACCTCTTCCTCAGTGAGCTCAGGTCTGGAAACATAAGGTTTATATCTTTGAAAGACCTCATCAGAAGTAATCCTGAACTTCTCCAGATTTTTTAAGAGAACATTGTTCTTCTTCTTCTCCTCCTGGAGCTCGCTGTTAAACTTCTCCTGGTTGGTTGCATGACTTTGGCAGACCTCGTGATAAGAAGCTTTGAGCTTCTCCAGCTCTTCTTGGAGATTGTTGTTCTTCTTCTTCTCCTCCTGGAGCTCGATGTTGAACTTCTCCTGGTTGTTCTCAACTCTTTGCCAGGCCTCTTGACAAGAAGCTTTGAGATTCTCAAGCTCTTCTTGGAGAATGTTCTTCATCCTCTTCTCCTCCTGGAGCTCGGTTTTCAACTTCTCCTGATTGGTTGCATGACTTTGGTAGACCTCCTGATGAGAAGATTTGAGCTTCTCCAGCTCTTCTTGGAGAAGGTTCTTCATACTCTTCTCCTCCTGGAGCTCGGTTTTCAACTTCTCCTGATTGGTTGCATGACTTTGGTAGACCTCCTGATGAGAAGATTTTAGCTTCTCCAGCTCTTCTTGGAGAAGGTTCTTCATACTCTTCTCCTCCTGGAGCTCGGTTTTCAACTTCTCCTGGTTGGTTGTATGACTTTGCCAGACCTTTTGATAAGAAGCTTTGAGCTTCTCCAGCTCTTCTTGGAGAAGGTTCTTTTTAGTCTTCTCCTCCTGGAGCTCGGTTTTCAACTTCTCCTGGTTGGTTGTATGACTTTGCCAGACCTTTTGATAAGAAGATTTGAGCTTCTCCAGCTCTTCTTGGAGAAGGTTCTTCATACTCTTCTCCTCCTGGAGCTCGGTTTTCAACTTCTCCTGATTGGTTGCATGACTTTGGTAGACCTCCTGATGAGAAGATTTTAGCTTATCCAGCTCTTCTTGGAGAAGGTTCTTCATACTCTTCTCCTCCTGGAGCTCGGTTTTCAACTTCTCCTGATTGGTTGCATGACTTTGGTAGACCTCCTGATGAGAAGATTTTAGCTTCTCCAGCTCTTCTTGGAGAAGGTTATTTTTAGTCTTCTCCTCCTGGAACTCGGTGTCCTTCTTGGCCAGCAGGTCTATGAGGTGCCTTATTTGTTCAGAAATACAAATAGAATTCTGCAGAATCGTTGCTGGGCCTTGAACAGTCCCCACGTTTTGTTGAAAAAAACCTTCCATCACTAGTTTAATCTATTAGTTTTAAATAGAAAGTTAGAATTATTATGGAGAGATTTCTGAATAAGTTAAAATGTATTCCCTTAGTCTTATTTTGCTATAAAGGACCTATCAAAGGAACCTCTAAGATAAAGGAGCATGAGCCTTCGATATATAGAACATTGAACGTGTCTTTAATCTTTAACATTAAACGTGTCTGTGATCTTAATGAGTCCTATTCCTTTACATGTATTTTTGGGTCGTTTTATAACCTTTATGTTGTTTTTTATAGGACATAGGCTTTGTTGTGAAAGGGGAACACAGAGAGTGGGGGAGCACATGCATAAATGGCCGCCAATTCTCTTCTTCCGGAACATTCCATGTATTCCTTGATTTCTTTATTTTTACATGTTTCCTTTCAATAGTCATATTTCATCACAAAATGCAAAAATCTAGATTAATAATCGTGGATCTCGGCACTCCCCTAAATTTATTATTATTCTCATCAAGATCCATAAATTATTCTCTGTGAAATCAGTGAAAATGTAAAATAAATATTTTGACTCACATTGTTTAAGACAATGAAATAAAACTGTGAATCCACAATTACTGCTGGTTGGCAAAGTTTCATAAGAGGTTCAGCAGGTTAAAGCCTCAAAAGCAAATTCAGTTTCGTCACAATGATAAGATGAATCCTTACAATTTCAATAGGGCCTCTTACCATTCGGTGCTCGCCCTAAATAGCTTATTTATGATCAATAACTGATATTATGATGACAATAAGAACATCAGCCGGGAACATCCACGTTTTAATGTCGTTACCAAGTCACCTCGTGTGATGTGAGGACCAAACCCTGCACCGACTTTGTTAGTGTCTCTCTATCTACTAATGGATAGATCCTCTGAAAGGGAACTCGGAGCCTCGGGTCACATTACCAGAAAGTACACAACACGCTTATCAGCAGAAGACGGAGCTTTCATCTCTGTCACTGGAGCGATTCGGAGGCGGAGCCGAGCGCGGCTGTCGTCATCCCAGATGGAAGCTCGCCGACCATGACAAGTCGTCCTCGCTCTGCTCTGTCCTCAGGCCCAGCGTGCACACACACACACACACACACGCACACACACACACACACACACACACACACACACACACACACACACACATACACATAAAACAAGATGCACAATGCTTGTAAGGACACTCTTGCCTTACATCGTTACTCTGATGCCATGTTTGAAGTCTGATTATAAATTAAAAACCTATTAACCTTAATTATGTCCCAGATTTTTCTCCTATTAAAACTGATATTCTATTTATTTCCGTCTCAGCGTCTTATTCATGGCAGCACGTTGTCTTTATTCAGGTTCCAGCCGCCTTTCTATATAAAGTATTTACTCAATGTAAAAATATGGCTTAGAAGAAGGAGGAAAAAGGTCAAATCTCACTCATATAAAAAGGAATTCATCAGTTACATATCTTTTACATATATTCATTCATCTGGCAGATGCTTCTCTCTGAAGTCCAGCAGCAACATGCATGAAGCTGCTGCATCTACTAGAACATGCAGGTCCACTCAAAGGGGCTCTGCTCCATGGGAGAGTAACTCAAGGTTCTTTGGAGGCCCCCAGGCAAACTGTAGCAGACGATCAAGCCTTCAACCAAATCTCTAGTACTTAGTGGAAAGCTAGTGGAGTGGGGGGGGGGGGGGTCTCACAAGATTGTCGTAGCTGTGGACTGACGTAATCATCCATCCTCAGGGCCCCCCCCCCCCCTCAGCTGAGGGCTCCAGGCAGCTGCCCACTTTCTCTTTACCTTGTTGCGACACCCTCCATTTAAAATCCCTTTAAGCTGAACCAGTGATGAACCTTCACTCGTGCTCGGCTGTGTTTGAAGATGACGAGTCTGAAAATGGAACAAAATCCTCGAAGGCTCAACGGACTCGTCCTCAGCGTCGCTCGAGGCTGTAACAGCTCGAGGCTGCATCAGCTGCTACCTGCTCCTGAACCACTGGTCACAACGTCAGCCTGGGAGCTGCCCTGTGGGGTATTGTCGGGTTCTGACGCTGTAGAAGATGTGTGGAACGAGCACGGCCACGATTCTGAAATTGGTTGGGTACGGGTTAGGAAGGGGGAATTCTGACTGTCGCCCTAAAACCAAAGATTTAAGCCTCAAACAAAATGTCCACCCTCCAGGTTCTGGTCCCCACACGGGAGACGAGCCCCCAGAGTGAAAAGTGTGTTTGCAGATTTCCATCCTCACAGCGTCACGACTACACAAACACACACAGCGTGACATGTTTTAACTCAAGGCAGTGCTGCTGGACTGGAAGCTCTGGATGTAGGTTAATGCACTTTACTTCACTTTGTCTCCTCGGGCTGCGGCAGACATCCTCTGCAGAGAGGGATTCAGGCTGAGTGTGACTGTGTGTGTGTGTGTGTGTGTGTGTGTGTAGCTGTACCACTATAGTGCAGTGTGTCTGTGTGTGTGTCTGTGTGTGTGTGTGAGAATTTGTGATCTATTTTTGGTAACAAGTCAGAGCTGATGCCAGACCTCTGCGGAGAGTTTGGGCATCCTATAGTGGAACAATGAGCATTGTTACCATGGTTGCAAGCGGCCACTCATTCACCAGTATAGGCCCAGTGAGTGTGTGATGTCCTGTGAGTGTGTGTTGTCTTGTGAGTGTGTGTTGTCTTGTGAGTGTGTGATTGTCCTGTGCACGTGCCAGCGTCTATTTCTCAGCTCCACAAACGTTTTCTTGTCACGTGGGAGCAAAGGAATCTTCACCCAGTAGATTACGCAGTTTCCCATGATAACCAGTAACACATTCATCATCCTCCACGAAGCTAATTTGCACTTGTTTCATGACAATGGCGCCCTCGGCGGTTTACCTGTGCTCTGCATTCATTAGTGTGGAAGATGCCCTGATCAATTATTGAGGAGAGGGACTGCTCCCCTTTGCTCTGCTGCACTTTTGTTGCCTCCCTCTTCTCTGAAGCTACCCCCCCCCCCCCCCCCCCCCCCCCCACCCAACCCTCTCTAGCTGTGACCACTGATCCCAGTCACGGTTTATCTAAGACGAGTGGCAAGGGATTTATTTTGTGCTGGGCGGCAAACTGTGAAACATCTCACCACAGGAGAAGAAGTGTCTTTGATCTTTACTGTGATCCTGCTGCTGATTTACTGATGAACAGGTCAAACTTCACACTCACACAACATGGAGGGCAGCCACAGTCAGGTGAAAAGTTTACGACTCGGTCACACGCGTCGACTCTCGGGTGTGAAATACGTTTGCAAATCAATATCTGCACCGACAGGAGAGTAAATTAACACTTCCTCTCTGCACGGCAGCACCGGACACGTTCGGGCGCTGAACCTCGCACCATAAATATTGATGGTTTGTATATTGATGCTGAAAAGGCTCCATGCAGCAGTTTTCACTGAGTTGAAGCTCAGCTCCACACACTGGTTCTGTTCTCTGGTCATTTTACACTTTGGGTCAGATTGTTTATTTATTAAAGCTTTAGAGTTCAGTGAAGCTGTTTCACGATGCAAAACCTGAACCTGAGAATCAGTCATCGTTGACATTGCATCTGCAGAGTTTCATATTGTGTTAATATTGAATATATTGTGCGTTCAAATTGCATCAAATTTGACACTTGCACTTCTTTGGACCCTGAACAATAGACTTCCCAAGAGTGAAGATGATGAGATGGTTGTGGAGATACACGAGCCACACACAGACACACAGATTCATGGAATAAATAGATTTGATCATTTATTACAAAGCTTTTTTAGTAAAAATAAGAGTGATTGTTTGATTAGTGAAGGAAATGTTGATGAACTGTGATGAAATCTCATGTGAATTCAGTCGTATAAAATAATTGTGCTATTTATTTATGGTGTAGTCCGGTTTATATGTGGTATTAAACATTCTGCGATAAATAACACACATAAAGCTGCTGTTGCCTTTTTATTCACTTCTCTCCAGGTAGGACTGAAGCTGTTGTGTAGCACTTCACTGTGTGTTAGTACTTCACTGTGTGTTAGTACTTCGCTGTGTAGCCGAGCAGCAGAGGATTGGTAGATGGTGGGCGAGAGGATGAGGAGGTGGAGGAGGAGGAGGAGGAGGAGGAGGAAGGGGAGAGGAGATTGGTTTTGACCTCCACCAGATGTGAAACACTAATTCTTCAGCACAACTGGCTGATTGTTCTGCTGCAGCCCTTCCATGTTGTGTGTGGATTGTGCACAAAGCTCCAGTTTGAAGATGAACACACGTTTAGATCAGTTTTAATGGGAATTGATGCTTTTGGAAACACAATTATACAAACGTCTGGTGACTAGATGGGATTTTCCGGTGGTCAAGTCTGTTTCTGTGTCTCTCGTGGTGATTTTAATTTTCAGGTGAATGAATGAACGTGATTGTTTCCCATTCCTCTTCAGTTCTTCTCTCCCACAAAGCAGCGCGAGCTATTTCTGTTTAGACCTTTGTGTTTCCACCGGAGCATTCATACGGGAGCAGACTCGTTAAAATATGAAAACACGGAGGAGGAGGATGAGGAGGAGGCAAAAAAATATTATATTTTTACACATCAATGTGGAGTAAGTGTTTGACAGACAGTGAGCGAGCACGATGACGAGCAGAGAGGAGCCTGTGGAGGCGGCTGGAACAGGAAGTGACTCTCACCCTGCAGGCTGCCAGCCCTGCTGTTCGGCTCCGGGTGGTTTCACTGCTTCTTCTCTTTCACTGGATGATGATGATGAGTTTCTCAAGAACTGAGCCGCACGAGAACCAAACGTGCATTTTTCATTTACGGTGCTTGGCTCTGTGTTTACGTCTGAGGACTCAACAGCACAGGGAGGTTCACTCTCTGTCAGGGGGAACTCGGGGGAGAGCTCGGTTACTCGTGCTGAACCCTGCTTACATGTTTTTATATGTCATTAAAGTTTAAAGATATCAGAACCCGTTGAAAACTGCTGTGTGTTGGTGGTGAATGGAAACCAGAGGACGTGAAGGCTTATGAATGTAAACGAGATGGGGGGGGGGGGAAGAGGAGGTGAAGGATTGGGTTCAGCCCCTCCTCCTCCCGCTCCTCTCAATGTCCCATGGGAATAATTTTGACAAGGTCAACGCCACCAGCAGCCAATCACCGGGGTGTCAGCCCAACACAGAAGAGCCGCCTATTGTTCTGCTCTTGTCCACATTTACCATATCCCCCACCACCCCCCCACCCCCTCTCTCCACAAAAACTCACCAACACTGTTTTAAAAGGTCTCTGAAGTATTTTGGACCTCATCTCTCTCCGTCTGGCCGTTATCAGCCGCCTGCTCATTGAAAACCACTGGATCTTCAACCTGAGGTGTTTCCAGCTGTGACCTAAATATAGATGAGCTGCTGGAGCCATGTGAGAATTACACATTCAGTGATAACGTCTGGTGGAAATGATCTTTTAAGTGAAAAGGAAAACAGTTTTTTGATGTGAAAGGAAATAAAAAGATTACTGCAGGATGGGATTACAACTTGAAAGATACTTTTTGTTGTTCTTGTTGCAGTACTTTAATATATTCACTGTGTTTTCACTGACTAGGTCAAATCTACGTAGGCGACAAATTCAAAAAGCTGGTTTCTTGTTTTTTTCGTTTGATGTCCCGGCCGATGTCCTGGTTCCAGTGGACTCCTGCACAGTCGGTTGCTAGAAACTGGAAATGGAGAAGTTGTTATACTAATGGTGATGCTTGTTTTATAAAACAATACGCTGCCAGACTTCAAACTAGAGCGTCACTTTAAAAGACCTCATTTCCCTCTTCCTCTTCTTCTAACTCTTCCTCTTCCTCTCTATTTGATTCATTACCCTCATTGCACCTTATCAGTCTCATCCTCTTTTCTGTGCTCAGTCTGGAGCAGCTGAAAAACTAATGTCATCTTCCCTTTAACATCCATCATCCTTTATGTTAAAGATTAAAACCGCCCTCAGCAGGATTAGCGACTCTATTAACCATATTATCACTGAGTCTTCTTAATGGAGCGGATCTCCACTGGAGGAATCCAAGGTTGGAAAGTCTTTCTCTCCAGACTTCCTCCAGGTTCCTCTCTCCTCCTGACTCTGTTTTCCTGTAGCATCCTGAGATCTGTTGAGCCGAACCTCCATGAATGTCAGCGCTCTCTGTGAATGTCACAGACCGAACAAATAACTCCTGTAATAAGATAATGAGATAATAGCACTTGTCTCTGAGAGGTGTGCTGAAGGGCGCTGACAATGGGGGGGGGGGGGGGGGGGGGGGATATAAATGGCACTCCACCGTCTGCTGGAGTAATAAGGAGAAAGAAAAAGGTCAAGGAGAGAGGAAGAAGAGACACAAAGGAGAAGAGCTTGGATGCTGCTTCAGATGAATTCTGTTAGTTTTCAGTTTCCGTCTCCTCTCCGTGACTTTCCTCTCTCGCTCCACATCTCGTCAGCGTCCCACTGCCCACTGGTCCTGCTCCTGCAGGGCGGACGAGTCACACTTCAACACTGTGCTACAGTTTCCCTGGAGTCTGAGGGTTGACTCATCGGGAGCGCTGCCAAGTTTAGACACGGAAGTGATTCAGCCTGTGGATGAGTGGGACTCTTTGAACTGGTGTCTTCAGGCCTCGAGACAACGAGTCTGAAGGACAAGTTACTTTTCATTGTCGTTGTTGGTGCAGCTCATTTTGGGAGTTGAGCAAATCTCCACAAGATCTACATTTTAAGTTGGATCATCACCAAATATCACACATCAAACATCAGGAAATTGTCAAAAATCCATATTTAAAGTTAAATAAACAAATTCAGATCTGCACCACGATTCAATGGCTTCCTTCTTGGCCCACATCTCTTCTTTATGCCAAGTTTCCTATTTGCATAATCCTGCTGAACGACCAACCAATCAACCCATCAACCAACCAATCAAACCAGCAAACAACCGACCAGATGGACGGGGTGAAAACATAACCTCCTTGGCAGAGCAACACGCTATTTATGGGTTTCAGTGAAACGGATGGGAAGAGATTGGAACAGCAATAAGAGTTTATTGGTTTCTGGCCCTTTTTTTTCCAATAACCAGAAAACACACAAATAATTTTTTTTTCCAATATGTTCATATTTGAAACTCTCTGATCTGCAGCGAGAGCAGATTCAGCCCGGAGACACATTTTGGCAACAAGACGATCTTACTGCAAAATGAATGACTGAGAGAGAATCAGTCACTGTGGAGAGAGCTGTTAGTGATTATGAGAAATAGGTTAATTACTGCAGATTGTGATGAGCTGGGTGTGGAGAGTAAAACCCAGTGTTCCCAGTTGGGAGTTGAACCTTTGCAATTGTTTCTGATATTTTGAGTGAGCCAGACAAATTAGATAAAACTAATATTTATACATTTAAACACAGTGTTCTTGGTTTTGTTTTGTTATTTATATTAGATTTATTGTTGTTTCCTTATTGACCAGGTTTCCCTTGAAAAAGAGTTGTGACCCTTTAGCTGGTTAAATGTGGGACAGAGAGAAAAACTGCATTCTTGGCTCCAACCACCTCTTTGTGTCAAACTCCTCCCTCAAGCTTGTTTCTGCTTTTATGCCTTCCACACAATGCATGCTGGGACATGCTCCACAATGCATGCTGGGACACGCTCCAGCTCCACGCCACACTGACAGAAGAGCGAGTGCTCGGAGAAAATCAATGAAGGAGTAAAAGAGGTGTGTAAGGGAAGCGTCAGACAAGCAGATGGGTGGATGTGGAGATGGAAATGAGGAATCACATTAGAGACGAGGGGGCGGGGCCAGGAGAGCACATGAACGGCTCATCCGTCATCCCCTCGTTAGCATTTTTGGCAAACACACCCACACACAGACACACTTACACACACATACACACACACACACACACACAGACACACACACACACAAAGCTTGCTGGGCCAGATGGCCTCTTGGTGTGGAGCAGGGAGAAGCTCCACAGAAGGGTTGGTTTGATTTGTGAACCATGACCTCCACGCGTCCCTCCTCCTGACTCCGGACAGCGGGGATGGTCCGGGATAAGATCAGTGTGTGTCTGTGTGTGTGTGTGTGATGTGTGGGGGTGGAGTGGTTATTGTGGAGATGTAGAAAGGAGATTATACTTACAGTTCATTGACGTTGTGCTATGGACATTTGATTTCACATATAACTGCAGGACTGGGAGACGGAGGGTTTTTAGATGCACTTATGCATCGTGAATTTAATATTACTCAATGTTTTATGTTTCATTGGCAATACACTTTAACCTGATCTGTACATTTCCTCCATTATTGAATTGAAATGCATATTGCCAAATAAACCACAAAATCCTAATATCTTCAATTCTTCTCCTTGCAATTTAAATAAATTATGTTTATTTCTTCTTTTTACCTTTTAGTTTTCTTCCAGTTGAGCTGGTTCAGTTAAACTAGCTTTATTTTTTATTTTTTTAAATCACTCCTCACAAATGTGAACATTTCTATCCTTTGCTCTCTGATATAAATAAGGAAAACCTGGAAATAAAAGCAGGAACCTCAGGAAGTGAGAGAGCGATTCTCCTTTCACGATATCAAACATTGAGAAGATGTTAAAAATAAACTTGATATTCTTTTTTTTGTCTGAGTGGCTGAGTGTTTGTTCTTTTCCAGCATCACATTTCACAACCAGCAGCTGAGTTTAGAACCAGATCATGACTCTGACCTTTGCCCCTTCTATTGAATACAGCTGTTATTTATGATTAACATAGATTTACATGTTAATATAAACTTCCTTTAGAATGAATATTAGTAAACAGTCTCAAACATGCAGGTGTAGTGGACTCTTATCCTTCCTGTGATTTTCATTGGCTGAGACGAGACCTTTGTAACATGCAGACGAGCTGCGGGGGTTAAACATGTTAATTAACCCGTGTTTATAGTTTGCTCATCTTTAATATCAGTAATTCATTCACGCTCGCAGCTGCAGGACGGAGATAAACCCGACATCAGCTTCCTCTTCATCGTCCTAACTGCTCCTCATCCTCACCGGTGAATTCAGAAGGAGAATAAACCGTTGTATGAAATCTTCCACCGCTCGATTTTAATTCCTGAAAACAAAGTAACGCACAGGATGAGATTATAATGTGGTCAATCAAATTAAAGGCTGGTCTCATCTCATGGGTTATTTCCATCACATCACATCGGGCAGAAGATGCAAACAGCTGCTGACATTTAGAATATTTGACGATGATGAATTCATGTTCTCTATAAAGCTGTTAAATGGAAATTAGAAAAACTGAGTGGAGGGTAAACAGAGACAGATTAACGAGGGTGAAAGAGAGTCAAACACATTAATCCTCAGATTTAAGAACAGGCTGACAAAAGATAATTTATATAATTCATATTAAAGTGACTTTTTTCTGGAAATCTTCTTGCAATTCTTGAATTTTAAATGATTCTGAGGTATTTTACTTTTGATAAATCAGGTTTTGGTGCAAATTGGTGAAAGTTCCACTGCACAAGCTCAACACAGAAATATATTTTTATAAATTTCCCTGACACCAGCGCATCAAGAGTCTAAAAGTTCTTTAAAATAATCGTTTTATCATCATTAATTTCCTCATTTGTTAAATTCTCCCTTTTTGCCTTTCGTCTCATCCAGATCAGTTTCTAATCTAGATTAAGAAACCTAATCCACCGTCATTAAGACAATGCAGCGTTTCAGCCAATGAGAGGAGGCGGCCGTTAATTTGCTTCAGGCCGGGGATCAGTAATCTGAGCATCCAGTGAGAGTCTGTTACATAACCAGCGCATAAGGAAAAGCCTTCCATGGATTACTGCTCCCTGGTTATTTATTGTTTCCTGCTGAAATGTTTTATTTTGATGACGTCAGTGGCTCTAAATGCACAAACCTTAATATTAATGTGTGTTTTTCCTGTTTTGTTGTTGCAGTGTCAGATCTCTCAGGCCCTGAACGGAGTCTCTGACAAGGCTAAAGATGCAAAGGAGTTCCTGATGCAGCTGAAGAACATGCTCCAGCAGATCCAGGTACAGTTCTTCTACTGACACCCACGTCTCCTGAGCAGCCCCGAGTGCCACACACCTGCATACATCTGATGGTCTATGTTCTTCTCTTTGTTTTTCCTCATAAAGCAGCTGGTGTTATTATTCAGATATTCAGGTGTTACAGAGCAACAAGGTCCGTTCAGGGAGGAGGTGGATGGAGACAGTATATATTCAAATGCAGCCTCTGAAGGATGTGGCCCCTAACTTGAGATACTTGTAGGGAAAGAAGCTCCAGAGTTAAAAAGAAAATAATAAACTGGAAGCACAAACAATGGAGATATGAATCCAAACATCCAAATACAGAAAACCAGAGTCCTAACAAGGAGATTACAAATCCTAACAGAGCATGAAAAAGTTCACCAAGTCTCTAAATTCCAACACAAAGTTTCACAAATAAACCCAAAGCACACAACAAGCGTTGAACTCAGGCCAGAATCAGGACAAGAGGCAGGACACAAAGAGGAGGAGGAGAGAAAGAGGAACTCTGCTGCTCCTGGACCGGTTCCCTCAGATTCTCTCTGGTTGTCCAGGAGGAGCACGGTGAGAACCGGGTCTGGATGAGAGGACGGAGATCCGTGACTGATCGGGTTCCTCGACACGTAGACGTCTTTACATAACTTAGAGGAATCTTGTTTGGGAGAAATGGCCGATAATGGACATGAGGCTAAATGAATCAGTCACAGAGGAAGATTTGGACCCGACACACACAGCAGCAGGAAATCCACTGAATCGCTAAAACAAGCTATACCAGTGTGTGTGTGTGTGTGTGTGTGTGTGTGTGTGTGTGTTTCCCCTCTGGCAGCATTACTGTGCAGCTGATCTCTCCCACAGCATCTGCCAGTCATGCACACACACACACACACACACACACACACACACACAAACACACACACAAGCACACACCCACACTGTCTGCTCCGTCATATTGTGTAGGCAGGAGCTTTTTCGAGCCAACATTCAGAGTCTGATCGTAAATGAAGTGGGCTGCATTACAAAATAGAGAAAGACCATCAGGCTCACTTGCTCAGAGAGCATCCAGAGATGGGAGGATGAAGAGAAAGAGAAGTGTGGGAGTCGGGGAATAAAAGAAGAACGCTCATCCTCTTAGAGGTCCGTCCCTCAGCGGAGGAGGCTTGATTGGAAATCGCTGCAATCTAAGACTCTTCATCTCTTCTCTTCATCTCTTCATCATGTGGACGCGGATGAAACGTCCCCGAGTGGATCCTCAACTTCCAGATTCTGCACAGAAACAAAGTGCACTGGGGTTTCCCTTCAGAGAGGCTGCTCAGAGTACTCACCACACTACTACAGCTCACTTTTAAAATACATCATCCTGGTTTTTACATCTACTGTCCACTCTACTCTGGAGTTTCAGTTCCTTAAAGAAATCCCTCGTCTTCCTCTTCAGAGCTGTGGGTTCTCGTTTGTAGTATTTGCTGCTGATGATCACATGGTATATGTTTTCATGTGTTGTAGCCTATAGGATTAAACCATTCTGTGGAAGGAGATCCTCAAAGCACCATACCTAAAAAGACTTAATGTGTTTTTTAACATATTTTATCTGTACATTTTACGTAGCTCTTTTATTTTTCATCCTGTAGAACACATTAAAAGCAAACTGTCAGCTCAGAGGACAAAGTGCACATATTAGTCTGTACAATGACTTAAATGTCCCCAAGCAGATTGAGAGTCTCATGAGGTCGAGGAGAGACCAAGACAAAAGCCAGAGAACAGACAACCTCTCGGATGATGGAAGGAATATGAGTTTTTTTGGGGGGATTCATGTTGAAATGCAGACAGTGGAGTCAGGAGCTGGAATCAGACTCCATCACACAGAGCGACTTGTCCAGGATTAACCGTCTGCTCTGCACGTCTCTGTGCAAATGAAATATGTCAGAGCATAACTCTTAAGCTTGTGGGTGCAGGATCATAACAGATGACCTAGAGCGCCATCACTCAACCTCAGCACATCACAGGTAACAGGGACGCAGTGAATCATCTGCACGGACACTTACAGCTGCTACAAACATTTACTCTTAATATTTGATTTAATGTTTAATTCAATATTAATGCCTTTCTATTTCTTTTCACCCTTTTTGATTTTATATATATACTCATAAACCCAACATAAATAGGCCTAAATAATTGATTAGCAATGCAGCAGAAAAGGCATCAAGCTGTTTTAGCTTTTTTAAAACAGTAAAATAAGGATATTTAAACCAAAGTGTGTATCTACTTATACATGTGTGTATGTGTTGTGTCTATATACAATTATCTATTTAATGTTTTCCTTTATTTCTCCGCTAAGTTTATGTCTTAATTTAATTGTGCTGCTATTTCAGCGAGCAGACATTAGATTGTAAAACCACAAACACAAACCTGTGGCCTGCAGCTTTATCTCTCACAGCTCAGACACTTTCACCAGATTACAGCCATAAAACCACGGCAATAAAAATAAAAACACGTTAAAACCACATTATAATTTCCTCTGTGCTGCACTTTGGTATCGTGACAAACCGCAGCCCACCTTGAAATGATGTCTTTGTGTTATTCTAGTATTAAAGTACATTTCTGACTGTGTGTGTGGGGGGGGGGGGGGGGGGGGGTGAAATGTGTCAGATGCACAGATGGTAAAGTTGCTATTAACTATGTTTTTGTCCAGGTCTGTCATAACAACAATTATTCACATTTTATTCTCACGTTTGTGCAGCCGAGACACAAATAGACTGAAGATCTCACAGATACATGAACACATGAGCTCTGTGCTGCTGAATGAAGCAAACCGCTCCAGCAGATCTATTTCAGGACGCTGGTGATTTGTCTGTTGTGTTGGAGGCAGCGGGGAAACGGATGGTTATCATTTTTTCTGTTTCAGTTATGATTCTTCTTTGTGCTGTGTGCAGGAGGGGGGGGTGGAGTTCGAGGCGTGTCTCGTGGCTCAGTGCGATTCGCTGATCGAGGCGCTGACCAGACAGAAAGCCAAACTGCTCACCAAGGTCACCAAGGAGAAGGAGTACAAGCTGAAGGTGAGGCCCTGTGTGTGTGTCTGTGTGTTTGTGTGTGTGTGCGTGGGTGTGTGTGTGTGTGTGTGTGTGTGGGTGTGTGTGTGTGTCTCCATCAAAATGTGCATCGCTCTGGTTCCATCAGCTGGATTCAGATAAGAAGCATCAAGTTCATTAAAGTCATTGAATCTAAAACGACATTAAACTTGTTGATTTTCTATTAAGCATCATGTGACCTTTCTTGGTGATTGATATTTAAAAAAAACTTTTAAAATAAACGTATCCGTCCTTCCACTCCCATCAATTAGTCTCTGTCTTCCCCATACTGCACTTATACCAATACTACTGCTACAACTACTATTACTACTAATAATAATGGGTGAAATAAACTCATAAACAAAGTTAACATTGTGTTCCAGTAGATTTTAGAAAATAAGCTTCTGAAAACATTGTTTCACCCACTATGAATATTTATCTTAATCATTTAATGTGTCCAACAGTAAATTAAGAAAGAACCATGTGAGAAATAAACATTAGTCTTAGATTAATAAATAGAAACTTACACAACAACTAACAGCCGTCATCAGATATGGTTTCAGATATATATTTATAGCTCTCAAACATGTTTTAATTGAAACATTAAAACACATAAGTGAAATAAATCAATTCTGTTCTTTACCTGAAATCATTTCTATAGCAGCGTTTTCTTTTTATATATATATATATATATACTGTACTTTGTGATTCCACCGCTGGGGGGGAAGGGGGGGGGGGGGGGGTTCTTAAGTCCCAGTGTGTCACATGGCCTCGTGCCCGGCCTCCACGTGCCCACCGACCGACTGACCGTCTGGATGTCGGCAGGAGGGGGGGGGGGGGGGGGGGTGTTTGGACGGACGCCCCAAGGACAGCTGTTGTCATTATCTGCCGGTCGGGGATTGAGACTGAGCCAGAGGGCGAAGAGCTTCAGGGAGAGAGAGATAGAGAGAAAGAGAGAGAGAGAGAGAGAGAGAGAGAGAGAGAGAGAGAGAGAGAGAGAGAGTAACGGCTGCTCAACATCATCTTTCCACCAATCACTGTTCATTCAGTCAGTGACAGAAACATCAGGTGAAACCATTTCACTGCAGGATCCCACTCAGAGGGAGAGGAGGGGGAAATAAAAATGAAAGCAGCTGCAACACAATGTTTCATCCATGTGGACAGATGTTTTCACGGTTGAGTGTAAAACCAGATGTGCACGTTGCATCAGTCACACAACATCTACACACGATTAATGACATCACACACAAATAGATCTCTAGTTATTTAATCACACAACTATTTTTCAAAGTTTTCTCATTCTCACATTTGCAGATTTTCCTGCGACTCAGAAACAAACTTTCACAGGTTTCATAGCGTTTGCTTTCAGGACGACTTCATGTTTGAAATTTACGTTATTGCACTTTCAATTAATCATTTAAATGCTTCATTTAAAGTCCCAGCAGAATCTTCATATGTTCTGTGAGTGAACTCAGCCTTTGGCCTCTTTGTTTTTGAGAGCACTCACAAGGCTTGGATTGTGTGTTTGGAGATAAAGCTCTGACCAGACCCAACACACGCACACAATAAATACATGAAAGACTGTTTACACAACAAGGAAGCAGCTGTTTTCACCAAATTCACCAAAGCCAAAGCGTAATCCCTTAAAAGCAACATGTATTTCAGTTTCCTCTTTCAAAGAACTTGCAGAAATACTTGTGGTGTTTGTGTCTATGATTCAACACAACACAATCATCACAGCTAGTGAGAATCAATGCAAACATTATTCTGAACAGTTAATACAGTCAAACTGAATAAATAATGAGGATATTGGATGTAAATGACCACATATTGCGATTTAAGATGTTTTGCAGCCAGTAGAGCAGATTGTGAGTCAGTGTGGTTACAGGGTTGTGTAGTTTAATCTCTTCTGGGCCAAACTGGGTTAGATTCACACACTTTCATCTCCTGTGACGTGCTTTGCCCCTCGGGGTCGTGACCTGTCGACTTTAACCTGAACGTCTCACACCTCGTTTTCCCTCAGCTGCACCATCTCATCCTGGTTTCTCCTCCATAAAGTTCCATGTGCAGCTTTAAATAAAGTATTCCAGATGATATTTCTTTGTCTATAACTTCTCTCTAACTCGTACGGATGCAGATGTGTGTCTGAGTTAATCTGTAATTAAGATTTATGTTTTTAAACAGTTTATTTAGTAGAAAACACAGATTCTGGGACATCATGAATTCAAACTAAAAGCAGAGGAACAAGCTCCTGGAGGATTTAAACATATTTTAAATTCCTTCATCTCCTATTCTGCTTAATTAATGCCGTATATCAAGATTTATGTGCTGCACCATTCCGTGTTCAGGACTGTGTGTGGTCACGCTCCACAACCCGCCAGAGATAAGAAATATCAACCCCCCAAACTGTGGCTGTAACGTGAAGTGAAATGTGCTGCAGAGTGTGATGTGGAGCCAGTGAGTCACACTGGGACTGAGCCTGTGGTATCTCCGATCTGAGCTCCCATTAACATGCTCCAGTATTCGCACCCTGGACGTTTCATCCCGGGTGGAAGTGGAACGTAATGGAAAAGCCCTGGAACCAGGAGAGGGGGGGGGGGGGGCGGCCAGGCTCAGCGGGACAGAGGGAAATTGAAATAAATCTGAGATTCACTCGCTCTTCATGCGTCGTGCTGTTTACACGGGAGATGAACGCTGCCGGGTTTTGGCCGAACTCAATTGAAAAGCAACTTTTCTCTTGGTAAATATTTTGAGTGTCTGTGTCTGTGTGTGTGTGTGTGCGTGTGTGTGTGTGTGTGTGTGTGTGTGTGTGTGTGTTTTGGGGGTTTGAGTGAATTCCAGCTGCAAGAAAAATACATAATCTCATATTTATTGATCTTTCACTGACCTGCAACTCTTTAAAACAAACCTTTTTATAAATACAAGAAACAAAACAATATGAATAGTATAAATAACAATAATGATATTTACACAACCTGCTAAACAAACTTGTACACATTGAAGTTCACCAGTATTTGTGTTGTAAGTTATTAATCAATTAAAAAACTCACATATAGTTTAGACCTTTGATGAATGAAAACTTTGATTTGTCCGGTTAAAGCCGATAACGTAACATTTCTGTATTTCACACACTTCCCCTCGATTGTTCTCTGTTCTTCTACCTTTTCGATGTCGGTCCATCACATCACATGTTGAACCAGGGTCTCTGCCGGTGCGTCAGGAATATAACTCACCTGGTTTCTATATCCACATGTTCTCCTCACCCACCTCTGCACGCCTGCACACGCTCCCTCTATAGATATATGAGGTTAAACAGCAGAGTGATACAGAGATGGTGCCGCTTCCTCCTGTGTTCTTCTCGCGGTCGGATTTGTCATATTTCATTTACATCAACATAAGGGCAGATATGCAGTTTTATAAAACAAGGGATAAACCAGTGTGACCATTGCCAGTAGAAAAGTTTGTCTTTCTCTGTTTTGTGTCGTGTTCTTAAGTTTAACTCATTCATCCAAATGGAGCCGGAGCAAATAAAAACCAAATAAAAACCATATAAATATAAAGACTCTAATCTAGCAGCTGTTAGTGGATTTTTAAACCACTATTTATTGAGCTGTTTCACTTTTTCTTTTCCGTATAAAGTTCAGAAAACACTGCGGCTCCTGAATCGATTAAAAACATCCAATAAGAAATATCTGTGATCCGTGTCTTTGCCAGGTGGTGCGTGACCAGATCACCCACTGCACCATGAAGCTCCGTCAGACCACTGGCATGATGGAGTTCTGTCTGGAGGTCCTGAAAGAGAACGACCCCAGTGGATTCCTGCAGGTACGTGTGTGTTCCACCTGCAGAACATCTTCATAAAGGACAAGAAGACCTTATTGAATCAGGATCTGTGAAGATGACTTCCTAGAAAATAAGAGGTTTGATCAGCCTGGTTTTTAACAGAAGAATTTGGAGAATTTCTCTCGGATCAACAAGAGACGTCTCATCTTTGCATTTATCTGAGAAATTCAACTTCAAAGAATAAAGTATGGAAGGAAAAGGTCGACCCCACTTTTATATATTTATCTCAATATCTCTGAAGACTTTATAACGTAACTTTCAAACAACAACAATTAAAAAGACGTATAATTCACGTTCTATGGCACGGATGCATGAACGATACTAAACTGCTGCTGAATGAATTTCACTTTTTCTGTTGTAGCCTCTTTAGGGAAATTATTAAACACCATAAAACAAAAGCTTCCCTCTCCCTTTTAAAAACAGTTTCAATTTAAGTTTCTGGGATTATAGACGAGGCAAAACTCAGCATGGGGTCTCACGCTGAGGAGCGGGCACAACTTTTTCTGAAGTATTTACAACCCAAAAATTTAAATGTGGAAGTTGAAAGGATGGAAAGAAATGGGGGGAGGAGGGGAGGTGGGGGGGGGGGATGCTTAGTTCCTTTGAGCTCACGAGCAGACAGACACTTTGCAGGGAGCTTGTGATGTTTCTGAAGCCAGCGCAGGAAAAGAAAAATCAAAACTCACTGCAGAGTCAGAGGAGGAAAACTTCACAGAGCTGAAAAGTGAGAGAAGCAATAGAAACCCATCGTGCACCAAGTCAGAGCAGCACGAGTGTGAAGTCACAGATTCTGCTTCATAACTTCCATTGATCCCAGAGGTTCAGTTATTAGCAGGTTCAGGAGATCAATGGTCGATCACTGGGTTCTGATCCGTGCATGTTGAGGACAAGCAGGGAAAGAAGGTTTGACCCTGATGTTGTGTTTAGGGTCCTGGAGATGTTGGGACTTTTCTCTCACCTTCACACGTCATGAAAAATGCTTATAAACATAATTTTGAACACATGACGGCAGATTTCAGAAAAAGAAAAACCTCTCAACATGTTTTTTCTTAAACTCTCTTTATCTCAAATCCATATTTACTGCACTTTTATTAAAACACTTCTTATCATGGAGATTCAAACATCTAAGGACCTAAACATAAGGATCATGACTACGTGATCACATTCTATACCTGTTTGTAAAAGTGTATTTGTCCCATAGGCTGTTGATAAAGATGGACGACTTGTTGATTTTGCAATTCGAATTTACACAATACAAGAGAGAAGAAATATGTTTCTACAAAAACTGAGAGCAAAGAACACTCTGGACGGCAGAAAGGGGGGATCAAACCACCGACCCTCTGGTCAGGGGACAACCCGCTCCACCTCAGTTACTGTACATGCACAGTATGTTGTGTTTCTGCTTCTGGTTATGAATGATTTCTACTCCTGAAGAGAAGAGAGATGGAAGTAAGGTGAAGGGGGGGGGGGGAGAGAAAATGCAGATCAAAGATTCTCCCGAGACACACACACACACCAACACACACACACACACACACACACACACACACACACAAACACCTTCCCCTCTCTTCTGTTTCATCTGAATATTTCATAAAGTATTGATTTTGTGGTTCTATATTACCGACGCCTACATCAAAGCCGGCTGTTAAAGGTTGGATCTTTTAAATCTAAAATAATTAATCCAAATGAAACGATCTGTGTTTTTAATGCTCGCGGCTGAATTTCCAAACCTTCAGCCACTGTTTTTTTAATAAAACACTAATCTCCCGTTTCTGCTCAGTTAGATGAAGTTTAATGTAATGATTTCATTTAGTTTCTTTTTTCCTGAGGCGGTGAAGCTCTTAGCGGCAGATGAGGCCTCTTAATTCCTTCCCTTAAATATTTGAGCTGCACTAATGCGAGCCTCATTCCACTTGTCAGGGACGATGTGACGGAGCTGCGGACGGAGCAGATCCCAGAGCAGTGGAGCTGCTCTGGGATCTGCTCTGTATGCAGCGAGCGTATCGCAGCCCTGAGAGCGTATTCAAATGTGGAGAGTGAAAGCATGTGCTCTAATTTCCTGTGTGTGTGTGAACGCCTCTTTCCCTCTGCTAATTACCCCATCACTATGTGTGTGTGTTTGTTTTCAAGCTGTTCTACATGTATTTCTTTTCTGTGTGTGTGTGTGTGCAGATCTCAGACCCACTCATCAAGCGGGTGACCTCGTCTCAGGACCAGTGGGTGAAAGGGGCCCTGGAGCCAAAGGTCGGCCCCGACTATGACCTCACCCTCAACACCGACTCGCTGATGCAGACCATCCAGCAGCTGGACTTCTGCCCGGGCAACGGTAAACCAACCAGATCTCACACGTCCTGTTCCCTCAGCACCTCTCAGACCCACAGGATCCATTTATTACAATATGCCTTTAAATTATAATTCCATAAACCTCCCAGTATGAGCACTGGGAGTTAACATGTATAAAGCAGTGTTCAGTGTTCGACTCAGAAAGATTTGTGTCTCACAAGACGCAGGAAAAGGTAAAAATCAATGCTTGACCTTTCGCAGATCCAACATTTCCCATCATGCAACCTGATAGCGTCGCTAAGCCACAGACATTAGTACAGTCGATGTCAAAGCAGTTTACATACAGTGTTCTTTCCTACGTGCTGTCATTTGATGATTCAGATCTATAAATATAAATGTCAAGTTCTTCCTGCACAAGAGACACACATGAAGAGCCAGCGTGTTTCAGATCTGCTGCATCGTGGTTCTTTGGCTTCGCTCGAGTTGTGTGTATCAGCCGATTGTTCAAATTGGTGGAATGCTCCTTTAGAGGTTAGATTGTGTTTGTGTATATCGAGCGGTGGCGGTTGGAGTTATTGCTAAATGTGTTGTGTTCATGGAGGAGGAACAGAAATATAATTCTTTGTGTGTGAAACTGAGGAGACGAAGGAGGGGAGGAAAATGAAAACCAGATGAGGATATAGATAGTTTTTAATTTTCCATAGGCTGAGCATCCATGATGATTAGTACCCATGACGAGTAATGATCCATAAATAAGTTAACGAGCTCCAACACGCAAACATCCTGCTCATTAGAATAAAATCCCTCTTTGACGATACATACTTGACTTGTTCGTTAACGTGCATGAGTAAACCACAGCGTCCTTCACATTCCTTCTGCTGCCGTCCCACAGATTACCCAGATGTATTGTTAATGTACATTAAATATGTAATCAGCTCCATGTTTTATTCCCATAAGGCTCCAGTGAGGCAGAGAGTGGGCGTTTGCATGAGCTGGTGTGGAATCAACCTCCAGTTCACTTTCTCTAAAAAGAGAACCTCATTATTCTCTTCATGGACACATCATGAATATATTGTTTTATACACGGCATGTCATTAAAAGGCTTGGTAATCCAATGCAGTTATTACAAATTCAATAGAGACACAAGCAGCAGAGGATTTATATGAGGAAATTAATCTAGTTTAGTGCCGTGTAGTTAATGATGGTGTAACATGGTGCAGTTGTGTCCATTGATGATGGTTCTTTACACCTTCTGGTTCCTCATGGGAGAGACTTCAAGTTCGGTGTTGAGCTTTTAAGATATTTCTCAAATACAAGATGACATCGTCCCTCAGAGAAACTCCATCTTCTCCACCTTCAGTCTCCATACACAAGTGTTTTAATAACATATCTTTGTGTATTTACTCAGATGAGATATTGTTTTATGACCAAACCTTCAAGTTTAGACTTTGAAGTCTCTCTAGTTGCAGCATTTTCTCATCTATTCTCAAATAAAACACTTCACTAACAGGGTTTCCATCAAAAAACTGTGCCAATATGCAGATAACACTGTGTTTTACAATGATGAACTTAGCACGACACCTGTGAAGTGTTGTGCATCATATTCACAAGTCAATAGTGAAAATTGTGCAACTTTTACTTCCTTTTAACCACCGTATAAGGAGAAGGATCTTTCAGACTCTCCCCGGTCTCACTCCAGATGTTTTTGATGTGGCCTTCTGTCCGTGTGCTCTTGTATCAAAACACTCAAACCAACGTCGTACTTCCAGATGTGCAGGAGAATCCATTATTGAAACAAATGCAGGCTGAAGACAGTGGTGAGGCTGAGATGGAGGCCGAGAGCCCCGGAGGTATTTGGGAGAATCTACATTTTTTAAAGTGAACCTCTGTCTTCCTCCCCTGAATGGATTCTGTCACTCCCTCCTGCCCCCCCGACCCCCCGACCCCCCCCCCCCCTCAGTCCCACTGGCCCTCACTGACTCTCTGGTTTGAGGCTCATCGGCCTTTTGGTCCCTCAGCTTCTTTCTGGTCTCCTTCCTCCGCATGGTTCTTGTCCTCCAGCTCGTCTCCAGTGAATGGTACCTCTGCAGAGTCGTGCTGCCGTCACTGCAGCACTAAGTTTCCCCCCAAAAAATACCGTTATAGAAATTTGTGGCCTAAAGTAGTCATTGTTTTCATTGTTGGCTTTTCATAAACATAATTAAAATAATAATTAATTATAAAGCAACAAATTAAACATAATTAATCCTAAATCAAATGTTTTATTATGTCAAGACAATGCATTTGATCAAATTAAGCTAAATACATTAAAAAAAAATCAACACTAGATTTGGTTCTATTTTAAAATATATAAATAATTCCACATTTTATAATAGTTAAGAAAATATTGAAAATACTGTATTTTATGATATTTGAGAAATATTTTAAAGTAATGCAATTGAGTTGGATAAAAAGACATTTGAAGTATTGTATTTAACAATAATTTATTAAACATATTTTCTTGCATGAATCAAAGATCTCCTTTGGCCACAGATGCTGTAAA
Source organism: Pleuronectes platessa (assembly GCF_947347685.1). NCBI lineage: Eukaryota > Metazoa > Chordata > Actinopteri > Pleuronectiformes > Pleuronectidae > Pleuronectes > Pleuronectes platessa. Next base: position 20,812,169 of record NC_070642.1, on the reverse strand, counting down.
GCGTATTGAATATGTAAGATATTAACATCGATCGACACGTGGACTGCAAAGATCCTACGACACTGTTCTTGTCCTGACTGCTGCCTCACCCTTGTGTCCTCACTGCCGTTGTGTGGTTTATATTTTGTTATGTGTGTGTCTTCAAAGATTCAACAAGTGTCTATAAAGACAAAATGTTTGTCACTGGTTTTATTTGTGTTATGTTTGTGTTCCAGCTCCTTTTGGAATTCAGTTTTGTCTCGTTTGTTTGGAGGTTTGACAGATTTATTGCTTTTAATCTAAAAGTCTGTCACACAGCGCTGGTTCCTTCCTGTCTTCACTTCCCCAGCAGACGAGAAACCGTCCTAAATTAATAAATCACTATGAACAGATGCAGCAGCTTGTCCCTCTGTGTGGAGTTTACCTCAGGACAGACTGAATCCCTCCTAGTTCAGAGATGACGAGAACATAAAGGGCACAAACCAGAAGCCAAGCTGTGTTCAAACCATTCCTGCTGGAAGCTTTGGTTCTCACACCTTCTACCAGCAGCACCAGCACCTCACACCAGGGGGCGTGGCGTCCTGACGTGGCCCAGTTAGAGCCTCCACTGGTTCCCAGCTGCTGCCCTGTAGATGAACCTGCAGCTCTCTCTCCCTTTACGCCTCGTTAGATCCACAGTAAAGCTCCTGTTTCTGTTTAAAACACAACCACACCACATCCCCCTGTTTCCTCCTCCTCCTCATCCCTCCATCTTCCACAACCCCCCCCTACCAATGATCTCAATCTCCACGTCTCATCCATCCATTCATCTCTCCTCCTCCACAGCTGAGTCTGGGACGTCTGTGCCGGTGGCGCCGCTCCTGCAGCTGGAGAAGTGCTGCACCAGGAACAACAGCGCCACGCTGGCCTGGAGGGTGACAGCGCCCCCTGGAAGCCCCATCGAGGGCTACATCCTGGAGCTGGACGACGGCAACGGAGGACAGTACAGGGTCGGTAGAAAAACACATTCTGAATACAAACTTATATGAAGAATACTTTGTCCATTCAGCTTTTCTGTAGCTTTGGAATTTTATCATAGAGCCTGAACGATATGGATTTAAGAGGTTTTATCTAATTAAAGCTTGATATTTACAGTTTAACCATAAAACTGAGTAAATATATACAATGAAAACTGAGCTGTATGTATATAGGGCTTGAATTAAGGAAATATAAATGCACATATTAACTACATTAGAGGGAGAAGTTCTGGATTGTATTTGTCCAATCAGCATTTCTGTAAAAATATAAATATAAATGCACATATTTTTCTGTAAAGTTAAAATAATAGTTTTCATATTGACGCATATCAGCGAATGTAAAAGCTGATACTCAGACTTTGTTGATTTCAGTCGGGTTCCATCAATAATCCATATGCTGCTCAACTCTCCTGATGCCCAGATGTTTGTGTGTTTGGTTGTTTGTGTGAGAGTGTGTATGCTGTGTGTGTGTGTGTGTGTGTGTGTGTGCAGTTAAACATATGTGTCGTCATGCATTTTAAGTGTGCAAGTGCTTGACCTACATTTGTAATTACTGTCACTTCCGTGTGTGTATAGCTCGTGACTTTAAGCGGCAAACAAACGTATAGGACCCTGCACTTAACCTGCATGTGTAATGATGCTGTGTGTGTGTCTGTGTGTGTGTATGTGTGTGTGTCCCAGGAGGTTTATGTGGGGAAGGAGACAGTGTGCACGGTGGACGGCCTCCATTTCAACAGCTCCTACAACGCCAGGGTGAAGGCCTACAATGCAGTCGGTGTGGGGCCGTACAGCAAGACCGTGGTGCTGAGGACCTCTGATGGTAGGTACTACCTTTGTTTGTGTGTGTGTGTGTGTGTGTGTGTGTGTGTGTGTGTGTGTGTGTGTGTGTGCTCAGGGTTTGCCAAATTGGCACCGAGTGGCTCCAACACAAACACAGTGTCTCTGTGTGTGTGTCTGTTGTGTTTCTCTTGTGCTTGCGATGGTCTTTGCTGAACAGGTTTCATCATATTATTCCTTTTGTTCTGAGAAACAATGACAAGCTTCTCAGGAGAGGAGGAGCACGGTGCTTCATATTCAGGGGGGGGGAGGCGAGGAAGAGAGATGAGGAGAAGATGAAGGGGAAAGGAAGGGACAGGCGGAGAAGAGCAAGGAAAGGAGAGGAGGGAAAGGGAAGGGATGGAGAAGAGGAAAGCTGAGAAACAGATGTGAGAAATAAAGGAGGCAGAGCAGAGGAAGGAAAGGAAAGGAAAGAAAATCACACACACACAAACACACAAACACAACAATGGGCATCACAGTCTGCTTTCGGACTGATAACCGCTCATCCCTCCGCCCTCTGTTTGTTTTTCTGTCTGCTCTCTTCCTGCCTCCTCTCCTTCCTTCCTTTCCTCCTCTGTCCTCCCTCGTTCTGTCAAAACTGACAAAGAGCATCAAAGGCTGGAAAACAAACTTAGCCCTACAACCTTTTTAGAAAATGTACATGTGTGTGTCTGTCTTATTTTGTCCTAAAAACATGAAAATAAGAAACCTGCTGTCTCAAGCCTGTTGTTTTGTCTTACTGCAGTGGCCTGGTTCACCTTTGACCCGTCCTCGGCTCACCGGGACATAGTTCTGACCAACGAGAACCTGACCGTCTCCTGTAACAGCTACGATGACCGCGTGGTGCTGGGGACCGCCGCGTTCTCCAAGGTAAACGTCCACACACACATAACGGTTCCATCACCAGTAATGGAACCTGATTTCTGATGTATTAATCACATTTGTTCTGTTTCTCCTTGAATTCCAGGGCATCCACTACTGGGAGATCTGCGTCGACCGATATGACAACCACCCGGACCCGGCGTTCGGCGTGGCGAGGATCAACACCATGAAGGACATGATGCTGGGGAAGGACGACAAGGCGTGGGCCATGTACGTGGACAACAACCGCTCCTGGTTCATGCACAACAACTCCCACACCAACAGGTAAGTGTGAACTGGGACAAATCCCACATGCTCATAGCAAATCCATCTCCTCAATATTTCTGACGTTCTTCATCAAGATGCTGGAATTATTCCCTGAGATCTCAAGTTGTTAAAGTTAAAAAAAATTTTTTGGTTCATCCATCATCTCTACCAAGTTGGGTGGAAAGCAGTTCACCATCTTCAAACAATAAAAACAAGTTAAAAACTAAACCAACAAACCGAATCTCCTCTGAACCGTTGCGATATTCAAAAGTGAGAAAAATATTAAAAGAAGTTTGCAGCTGAATGAAACCAAAATCATTCTTAGAATTCAAAAGTTGTATTTACAGATGTGTTTGCACTTTAACCAACAAAACAAACCGGTTGGTTCCAACTTGTAAACTTGAGCCTCATTAGAAAACTATTCATCTTTTGAACTCATCCACAAAACTGCACTTGTGTGTCAATAAAAACCACAGGAGACTTTGCCCCCCCCCCCCCCCCCCCCCTCCTCCCTGTCCTCTGCATCAAAACCTCACACATCTAAGAGGCACGTGCACGCTCTAACACACGTGCACACCCTCCCTCACACACACACACACACACACAGTATAATGAAGCTTGCGCTCGGTGACAGGCGGCCCCCATGAGGCTCGTACAATACCAACTAACAAACCCACCGGGGAGCAGCCGCAGTGGAAGAAGGAGAAGACTGCCGGCTGCTGGAGACATCAAACCGTCTCCCTGCACCGTCCCTCCCGTGTCACAGGGACGCCGTCAAGCTCTCATCAAACATTCAGCTACAAGGAAATGTCTTTTTTCTTTATGAGAGGAAAAAGTCGACTCCACGCAAGAGAAATGAGAACTAATGTTTCTTTCCTTTCTCTGGTCGTTCATCATCTCCTGTGTCACACGGTGGTGAACTCAGATCGATTCCTATGTGTCTCTCTCTCTCTCTCTCTCTCTCTCTCTCTCTCTCTCTCTCTCTCTCTCTCTAGGCAGACATCTCATTGTGTAGAGTACTTCACACTATAGCTTTCTAAGCAAAAACACATCTGACACACACAGGGATCCAGGACACGTAGTCCAGCTTCCAAGAGAATAATGCATGAATAGTGATGGAACTTATGTACAGTATAAGTTTGCCTTTATATTCACACTGTCTGTGTTTGTGTGTGTGTGTGTGTGTGTGTGTGTGTGTGTAGGGCGGAGGGCGGCATCGCTAAGGGCTCGACCGTGGGCATCCTGCTGGATCTGAACAACCACACTCTGACCTTCTTCGTGAACAAGGAGCAGCACGGGCCGACCGCCTTCGCCAACCTGGAGGGCGTCTTCGTGCCGGCGGTCAGCATCAACCGGAACGTGCAGGTCAGTGTGGAGCCGCATCGGGGGTTTGATCCCCCCCCCTGAAACCCACCTCCTCCGTGTGAGTGGATGGGACACAGGCCAAAGTAAAAAGTCACTTTACCGCTCGACACCGCGGATTTACTCTAAAAAGATGGCCGCTCCTTTTAACCTCCTTGTTTTTGTACGACTGGAGAAGGTAGAGGTGTGTCGTCCATGTTGTGTGTCTCAGAAAGTGTGTTGTCTCTTCATTAAACTACATTAAGTCCCTTTAAACCCTCCTGTCTGTCTGTCTCCACGCCGCGTCCTCGGCCCCACTCAGCGATGCAGGGCTCTCATTGGCTGGTTTGTCTGTTTCAGGTGACCTTGCTGACGGGCCTGGACATTCCAAAGACTATCAAACAGTAGGAGCCCCCCCCCCCCACCCCACCCCTTTGTGTCTCTGCACGTGCTCTGGATACAAACACACAAAGTCGTACGCAGCCTCGGTTCGATCCCCACGTGAACGTTTTCCAGTAACATCAGCTGGGACTTCAACTCCTCTCCCATCAAGGTGTCCTTTGTCTCGGATACACTTCAGCGTCCGATCATGGGACAAAGGGACAAATCTATTGGTTATAAAGACAGTGATTGACGCTTGTGGACGGACGGATTTACTGTGGATCGTCCCACTCTTTTCATGTCCCGTGGTTTTCCCCTGTGACCTCCAGGACTCACGTGTGTTCATATTCCAGCTGCTATCGTTCCACTGATCTCCACCTGAAGGAGCCTGAAGCTTCTCCTGGAGGCCGGAGACCAAACACATCGACTCTCTCTCGCTCCCACCGACGTCTACACTGTGCAGTCAAATCGTTTTCTACTGAAAAAGACATTAAAAGAAAAACACAACGCACCAAATCACCGATAAAACGTGGAACCATAATTCTTCAGGAGATTCCAGAGCGGCTTTCAGGAGATGATGAACGAGGGAGAAGTGATGGAGCGGTGATTCTCTCTCAGGTGTGTTTACAGCCTGCGAGTTCAAACCAGGCCCTCTCCCTGAGTTACAGTTGCATTGTGGGTCGTTCACGCTCATTGTTCGGCTCCTGGGTTCTGCTCCTGGGTTCTGCTTCTCATAATTGGTTGGAGTTTAATAGAGAGGTGATTTGTTACCTGTGGGCAGGAACACGACAGCCATTAAGAACTCAGTGAGGTGAAGCTGGGAAGAGTTGAGCTTTAATTCATTTCATTTCCTCGGTAGCTGTATAACAGATCAATGGAGTCAGGGAGGCGCCATAAGGAAATGTCAAAATCTTTTATCTTAAATTAATTTTGATGCATTTTTTGGGGTCAAACTTTTGCAGACGATTAGGTTTTAATTTGGTTGTGTCAGAGTTTCTTGTGGACCGATTTACCAGCTGAGATCTCAGACTTAGTTTAGTTATTGAAAGTGGCCAAATATACTTTAATATTTAGAGAATTAATACAATTTTCTTTTCCTGCTGAGAGTTAAATGAGATAAATATCTTTCTTGTGTCTGATTACAAGTAACGCTGCAGATACTTGAAATATAGAGATTAAACCATTCTAACATTTCAATTTGTGATCCTTAGATGTTCTGGTTTCAAAATCCATTCAAAATCTTATTATTGAATCTCTTATTGTTATTATTATTATTATTGGCCTGAAGACTCCCTGCAGCTCCTCCCAGGCTCTTCACACCCAGAACCTGATGATGTGTTGTTTTTCACTTTGACACATTCATATCAGAATCTGCTGAAATGAGATGGAAATGAGCCCGACACTGTTTTTATTCCTTTTTCAGTCGTTCGAGGCCAACACATAAAACGATGCAGATCAGAAAGTGGAGAAAGAGAAAACCGTGGTTGTCTCATTGTGATTTAATTCTGTGCTCATCTGTGAGTCTCTCTGTCGAGCTTCAGTCTCATTTCACATCTGTGGAAGTGAAGCTGAGAACGTGAGGAGCTTTGAAATCCAACCACACCACTGTGACTAACGCTATTACATCACTTTGACACGTGTACCCCTGGATGTGATCATTTATCCGGATGCAGCAGAGGAAAGGTTCATTTTTAAATTTAAAAAATATTTAACCCGGAATTTTATGATATTTAAATATTTATATAATGTGTGTGTGTGTGTGAGAATCCACAAACTGTAAATACTGAGTTATGATAACGACGTGTAATATGAAGCATGGATTAAGCATCGAACAAGTTTACAAGAATATCTGAAGCTGTACTGTAAATACTGAACATTATTATTGTCTTTGCAACGAGTGACGTTCAAGCCAACTGCTGCGACAGCGCGCCCCCTGCTGTTCAAACCGCGCCAACAACAGTATTCATGTGTTTCTCTCATCTTTCATTATCTTGGTCCATTTAAACCAACTATGATTTATTTTAACTTTCGAGTTAGTCAGAATATCTGCTCCATTTTGTACCATAACTTTCATAATATTCAAACATGCAATCAGGGACATTACATATCATTTGCATTGTAACAGTTGATGTCGTCAAATTATTGTTATTAATCTTTAAAGATCTTTTTATTATGTGGGACTCCAATAAACTATATGACTGAAAAGAGAAACAGTGCAACCGTAAAATACTGAAGGTTTTTCTTTTCAATACGACACCTATTTTAAAGTAATTTAGGGATTAGTAAATTTATGGAGTATCAAACTGGGAATATCTGTACATTCTGTGCTTTTCTTATCATTTTAGGTTTACTCTATTTAAAAATAATGAGTGAGCCTTTTTAGGAGATGGGATCCTATAAATTTAGTTATGTAGAATGTTACATCTGTGACATTTACATCATTTTAAATATGCAGCAAGTGTTTTTGCACCAGATGCTACAGTCAAATTAATCTGAAATATAATCAAGTGTCCATAATCAATACTCTAAGTATGACACTGCTTGACTTTGTGTATATTTGGCAGAAACTGATGCAACATCACAAACAAACTTTCCTTTTCCCAGTAGAACCAATGCCGACTTAGTTTTTAACGAGGATTTGAACCAGTTTTCTCCCGACGCAGAAATCAAATCCAACTTTCTGCCAAAGGGGATTCTATTTCTTCCTGACATGTGACAGACTGCCAGTTACCACCTAAGGGCTGCATTTGCATCATGTGAGGCTTCCTGGTTGTTCTGCTCCACAACAGTCAGTGCCCCCCCCCCCCATCAGAGGAGAAACCTGCCCTGAGGTTCACTTCTCTGTGACCAGGAATAGATTCTAGAGCCCACGAGCAAAGTGAGACATCAATCATGAAATCTGGGTGATCTCTCTCTCTCTCTCTCTCTCTCTCTCTCCTTAGATTCTGCACGTCCGGGTGTTTTGAGGTGACGTGTCTTCACTGGTGGAAATCAAACTTTAAACTGAGCCATAATGCTGCAGCTTCAGGAAGTCAGAGTTTCTTATGTGAAATTTATATTAAAACAATATCACATATTTAAAATGATTCACTATTGTACGGCATGTCCCTTTACCCCCCCCCCCCCTCATGAATGTGACATATTTGACCTCTACATGTGGTGCAGGGACAATACAGCATGTCACGATTATTTATTTACTGTTAACACATCAGAAGAAAAAATATATCTACGCTTGACTATGTAAATATACTGAATTACATATTTATTTTTCTGTTTGTATGATGCTCGCTGGCTGCAGAACCTCCTGGAAAATCAAACGTGCTGCAGATAAACTTCAGATTTCCTCCTGCTCCTCTCCGGTGAAATGTCCACATGCAAAAAGCTGCTTTTAGAGAAACGGTGTGAGAAGTTGTGACCTCACCCAGACGCACACGGTCAGATCGCAGGTTCCGTTTGTCGCCACAAGTCTTTATTGAGTCTGTGAAGACTTCAATGTTTACATCTAGAACAACGGAGAATCTGCTGCACTGGCATGAGCCCTCCTCTTTCTCATGGGCAAAGTGTTTATGTGTGTCTTTCTTCATGGAACAACATGTGTGTACATTTCTAATTTGACTATTTCCCCTCCACCGTGTCCCTCCCCTGCTGCCAATATAAATGTTTTGTAAGACTGAAATGGTTTGTATATGAGAAATGCATCGTTTAAAAAAAACAGCGAGACGCAAATGTCTTTCTTTATCTTTTTGTGGTCATTTATAAAAACAAAAAATAAATAAATTGTGATGGAATATGATTCAACAGAGTCTCTGGTCTCGTGCATTAACGTGCCGCCCCACCCAGGAACGCTCCGGCTCCGTTTCAGGGGGAGTCGATAGATTGGATTTCTGACTCAGCGGTCGGTCGCCAGTCGGGCCGTCGCCATGTTCCCACCGCGACCAGCGACACGTCAGGGAATCAACCTCCCGGGTCACATCAGGAGCAGCTCTCGTCCACTTCCTCTTCATCCTTGTGCTTCAGTTCCTCAGCAGAAGCACATGAACAAACCTATTTGCGTCTCTTGTTGCCTTTAATTGTCTGGATCTCCTTGGAGCTCAGGACCAGCAGCCCGTCCTTAAAGCGCCCCACCTGACCCGAGGGGCCGGCGCCAGAGCCGGACGACGCCTTCTTCCTGTCCCTGGGGACGAGAGAGCAGCGACACACAGATTCAGATCCTGAAGAATCACTGTTCAGGCCAACTTGGATCATAACGGTTATGTTATTATATCATAAAGAACAGATTCACTTCATTCACTCACCTCTGATTATTTATCTTCTTCTTTTTCTTCAAGTCAGACTACAAGGCAGAGAAACACAGTCAGAATTTACATGATCATAATATTACTTGAACCTGTTGTTTCTGTTATTTGGTCCAGACTATTAACCCCTTATTGACTGAATTAATTTCCAATTATATAAAAAAAAATATTTTTGGTGTTTTTGGCCTGTCATACAGATGCTAAATTAATTGGAGATTTTTTATTTCAATATAGCATATACAATAGATATCAATTTAGGCATGAGGCAAATTAGCGACATTAGGCATAATGGGGCATAACCTTAATTTAACTAATTTTGGCATGTAGATTATTATATTGATGCTGCTTTTGCTTAAAATTGAATAACAACATATGTTTTCTGTACAATCATTGCTGTTCCAAAATCACAGTATTTCAAATACAGCTTAATACCTCAAACAATTTTGCTGCACAGTCCCAAGGGGCTAGTATGTATTTTCCACTCCGACCACTAGATGGAGGCAGAGTGCTTCCAATACCTTCCTTGGTATGTGTAGTATTTGCACCATCAGGCACAATCATCACCTCGGAGGCATTGGAATGGGTTTTTGAGGCAAATTTGCGACATTCGTCTACAAGGGGTTAATAACAGTGATGCATCTGTTTGATTCACACACTTTCACGTCTTACCGGCTGAACGTCCTCTTTGGCTTTCTGCTTCTTCTCTTGAATCTGTCGCTGCATCAGCTTGTAGTTGACGTAGTCTTTCTTCGGAGGCTGAAGATGAAACAATAAATCAAACTGTCACTCAGACAGTTCTGATACCGAGGACAGAACTTCAGAGTAAGAGTAATGAAGGGTCCTTACCCGGGCTCCGAGCATGATGGCTCTGTCCTTCTCAAAGACACGCTGCTGCTCCTTCTTATATCCGGTGATTCCGAACCGATGGACCTCCAGCCGAGCCTGATGTGCACAGTCACAAACACTGTTTATTAATAAACCTGTTATCATAAATTAGCTCCTGCTCGTTTGTCGAAATAAATCTCACACTTAATATTTCAACTAAAGAGTAAAATTGTACCTTTTCTAAATTGATTTCGTCCATCGGGTCGCTTTGTGTCTTCTCTGGGATCTGAGGAGCCTTGAAGTGGGAACAGTGGGTGAGTGACGACAAGAAGGTTTTAAAGATATCAACTGGAAAAAAACAAAAGTTCATCACATCCTCTGATTAATTCTACGTTTTTAAGCCTCATCTGTACTTTTATTATGAAGAACACAGAGAAAAGACTCTTTGACTCACAGGTGTTTTGTTTGAAGCCGGCGTCTGATTGGTCTTCAGTTTCTTTCTGTAATCTTGATAAGTCACGACCTCGACCTGACTCACCTGCCGGACGGCTGCACCTGCGTGACACGATAAAACAATTAGAAACACAACAGGGGAAGTGGAGGAATGAGTTATTAAATCATCTGAGAACTCGTGGTATGATCCTTGAAATCAAAAGAGGAGAATATTAAAATGAATTTCCCAGGCTTCTCACCTGTCTGTGGTTGTTGTTGTTGTTGCTGCTGTTCAGTGACAGTATTTGTTGCTTGCTCATCTTTAGTGTCAACGCAAACATCCTTCACTGCAGTGACCTGATCTTCCTCCTCCTCCTCTTCTTCCTCAGGCCGGTTTCTCTTCTTCTTCTTCTTGAGCTTCTTTTTTGATGCAGGTCCATTATCTGCAAGCAGCGGTGTCAGATGTCAGTATTGATCTCTGCATTTAGACATAATCGAATATACACAAATCTAAGCAATCAACACATGTGTGTGTATAGTTATTCCACACGTCTACCAATGTTTATTGCACATGTGTTGATATAGTTATTGCACATGTGTACGTAACAGGTGTTTCACATTGAGGGAAATAGAACCAGCTAATATTTGTAACGTGCTAACTTGAGGTATTGTTAAATCCAGCTGTTTTAAATAAGCTAACACATCATTCATAGATCATAAGCTCGGTTAGCCCCCGTTAGCCACGTCGCTAACTCACGTCCCACTCACCAAACTCGTAAAACTTGTCCAACAACTGTTCGAGAAACAATTGATCTTCGTCCTTTTCCCCATTTGACTTGGAGTTCATTTTAAACTACGTGTAAATCCCAGTTTCACGACGACAGGACGACAGGACCAGTTCAGACGTTCACAGCTCAACGTGACAACAAACCGGGGCAGGCACATGCGGCTCGACTTCCGGGTTGGACCTCCCCGCCCACCGTACGTGCGGAAATGCTAAGGAACACGCCTGAAGTGTTTTGTTTTAAAGAAGTCGGAACTGTTCACACGTTCGAGTCCGGACCACTTCACCGGACACGACGTCAATGTGCTGATAAAGTGGGATAAAACATGGCGTCCACATCTGGTTATTCGGTATGTTTGCCTTTGCTGCAGGCGGCTAAGCTAACTCCAAGCTAACTGGGGCTGTGGCTGGTTCCACACGTTGCATTTGACATTTCCTTCAAACAGCTGATTGACAGGTGGACACTGGTGTAACAACACGTTGACAAACTCACAGGTCACATATTTATATATCTGTGATTCAATGATTCATCAGAAACACGTTATTTGATCAGATGTAAAGTGACAAACTAAAGTGAAGGACATGTAAACACCTCCAGTTACTGTTAGATCTGCTTTGCATGTTTATTCTCTGCAGGTAAAGGTGTATTAAAGTGTGTTGTGGTTGTAGTGGGTTCATGCATGTGTCTGACTCTGGGTTGTGTGTCCTGCTCTGCAGCACAGAGACCCCATGCTGAAGAAGAGGGACGAGTTCGAGGACCTTCTGGAGGAGAGGAGGAACTCCAGTGACCTGAGATACGCCTTCAGGTGCTACAGCCCGGTTCTGTACAAAGCTCTCTCTCCCTGCACGGCCTCCTCGCTGAAGATCATGGTGCTGCGGTCCGATCAGCTGCGCTTTGTCATGAGCCAGGTAACACACAGAGGGGGTGAGACACAAGTTTGTGTTTCTGGTTGTGACCCGACTGACGCTTGGTTGTGATTTTACACTGTAAACATGGCAGGTTAGCACAGAATCAGGTTTATTAAGTACACATACTTGGACTCCGGTGTACTGGCGCTCAGTGGACTTACACAAATAGACACACAATTAACAAGCTGCGGCAAAGAAAACACAACCTCCTTGGTGGAGATAAATATACATTAATTTCTTTAAAAGTACACAAATAAATTGAAATACACACTTGACAATCTTTAAAGTTTTCCTCTCTAGGTTTCATAGTGTTATATTATGAACGAGAGGGTTGGAGAAATAGGCCTTTGTCAAATGTAAAGTAAAAAAAGCTTTAAAACTATATTATTCTATTATTATAGTGTTATATTTATGTTTTGTTTTGTAAAGGTTTGCCAGGAGACGGGCCGAGCTGTCGTCGACATCCAGGAGGAGGCGTCGGCCATCTTGGAGGAGATGGCTCACAACCTGCAGCTCAGCACCGTTCGCTTCTTCGCCTTCACACTCTGCAAAGTCTTCAAAACCCTGTTCAGGAGCATCTGTGTCAACGAGGAGGGGATCCAGAGGGTGAGCGCACACACACACAGACACACACAACCGAGACACACAACGACAACGTGTCAGAGAGAGGTCACACACATCGTTAAGGTTGACTGACACACAACCTGTGTTTGAATTGTCTTCAGCTCCAACAGGCGATTCAGGAGCACCCGGTCGTCCTGCTGCCCAGTCACCGGAGCTACATGGACTTCCTGCTGATGTCATACATCATGTACACCTATGACGTGGCTCTACCTGTCATCGCTGCTGGAATGGGTAAACACAAAGATTATAAGTTGATTCAATCCAACACCACAACTATTTGCACATGGAATAAACAGGATTTTTCCCCTGCAGATTTCATGGGAATGAAGTTTGTCGGGGAGATGCTGCGGATGTCTGGAGCCTTCTTCATCCGACGATCCTTCGGTGCTGACAAGCTGTACTGGGCCATCTTCTCAGAATATGTCAAGACGATAGTTAAGGTGAGGAAACCGTTTGAAAACATTTAGCTGTGGTTCAGATGGAGTGTGTAGGGTTTTTCAAAGCACTCTTCTGTAATTATTACACAGCTACACACAGTTTTTCTGTTCTCTGCCATTTCACCTTATCTCTGATTATGGAGAAGTTTAAGTAAACGTCTTTAATTTCATTCATTATGGTCTTAACGAGGTTCTTGTCTCCAGAATGGATTTGCACCCGTTGAGTTTTTCCTGGAAGGAACCAGAAGTCGAACGAGCAAATCTTTGACTCCAAAGTTAGGTAAGGAACAAACAAGCAACAGTTATCTCTCACCTATTTACTCTTTGTTTTGTTATTATATACAATTTCTCATAGGTTCTTATTAAAACATACAGTTTATATCAAGGATATAAAGTTGGAGAGTTGTACATATATTAAAGCTTGTATTCTTAAGATTGTAAAACCCTTTGAGGTAAATTTGTTGTTAGTAGAGTCAAATTCAGTTGTGTTTTTTGACAGTGATTTGAATCCTCGTCTTCCTCCAGGTCTGTTGAATATAGTGATGGATCCGTTCTTTAAGGGGGAAGTGTTTGACCTGAACTTGGTCCCAGTCAGCATCAGCTATGAGAGGATCCTAGAGGAGTCGCTCTATGCCAGAGAACTGCTGGGTGTTCCCAAACCGAAAGAGTCCACTTCAGTGAGTCCCTTACACATTTGTGTTTGTTTACAGTAACCCTGCAGTCATCAGAAGTTATATTTCATACCGATTCCCCTCTCTGTGCTCTGTAGGGTCTGATTAAAGCCAGGAAGGTCCTCAGTGAAGACTACGGCAGTATCCACGTGTACTTCGGTGAACCCGTGTCGGTCAGGAGTTTGTCCCAGGGCAAAATCGACCGCAGCCAGTTCAACCTCCTGCCAAGGTCCGACAGTCAGACACTAAACAACAAGAATCTGACGCAGATGTAAATGAAGAAACATGCTCTTGACCGTGACCTGTTCACTTTCAGACACATCCCCAGGAGGCCCAGTGAGGAGATCTCCAACCTGGTGAACGACTCGGCCTACAGGCTGGTTCGGGCTCAGGAGGAGAACATGGTCCTGATGCCCTGGGTCCTTCTGGCCTCCCTGCTGCTCCAGAGCCACCATCAGAACCAGGTGACCGCACTGGACGAGCTGACTGAACAAGCCGTGTGGCTCAGGGATCTTTCACGACAGTATGGAGCCTTCCTGCACTGGCCTGGTACAGTATGAGTCCGACCCCCCCGTCCCCCCCTCCCCCCATTAGACAGATTCTTTGTGTTCTCAGCGACACTGAGACTCTGTTCTGATTTACAGAAGACGTTATTCTGTGGTGTTGGATCCAGTTAAAGCTTCTGTTTCCTTTTCTTCATCTCTTCTTCATCCACTTCTCCCGTTCAGACCACGTGCTTCCTTCAGAAGTCGTCTCCTCAAGTCTCTCCTTGCATCGGGGTCTGGTGAAAATCTCTGAGGGAAGAGTTCAGCTGGCGTTGGATCAAGGTTTGTGTTTACTTATGTTTGTTAATGTTCCTTGTCGCATCTGCACAATCCTACATTGCTGCCACTCTACAAAAATGCAGGAACAGATAAAAACTGTTTTCCACCTCCTGCCTGCAGCAGAACAATCAGACCCGGGGGAGCCTCCCAGAGCCGTTACCCCAGAAGAGGAGCTCTTGAGCCAGGCAGTCACCGTCCTCTCCTGCGCCTCCTACAGGAACCAGGCTCTGCACATCTTCCTCCGACCGGCGCTGCTCGCCTCGGCTCTCCACACCGCCTCATCCAACAACAAGCGTAAGACTGACTGACTACCTGCTCACATGTGCCGGCAGCAGGTTGTTAAATATTTAAGACACAGAACATGTTGGTTTCTTCTGCTGCATGTGAACCTTTGTGTGTTTTTCAGAGGAGGTTTTCAACAGCTTCAGCTTCCTCAGAAACATGTTTTCCAACGAGTTCATCCTCTGTCCTGGAGCCACCGTGCAGGTGATGAACTCCATCTATACACTGAATTAATCTTTGGCCCTTTTATCGCGGCCGGTGCAATAAGTTGCTGTTTGTCCTGCAGGACTTCGAGGACGCCTGTTTCCTTCTGGTGAAGACTGGAGCTCTGCAGGTTTCCCAGCAGGAGGTGGTGGTGACGGAAACAGGACACAGAACACTGGCCTTCCTCACCAGTATGCTGGACCCCTTCCTACAGGGATACCAGGTGAGGGAGACACACACAGTGGTTTTACACAGTGATACGATCCTAAAGCTTGACAAGAGCAAACTATTTCTTCTATTTAAAAGTTTATCAGGGTTGATGACTCTCCAGTGGAGTTGGAATTTAACTTGCTGGAGTCTACATATTATTTGTGAACCAAAAACCCTTAAATGTAAATCCATCAGTTTGTTTTGTGCATCACGTAATCGCATAAGAACTCTCGTTAGTGAAGGTTTGTGTGTGTGTGCTGACTGCTGATGTCCTCTAGAGGGTGCTGTTAACTCAGCATTAACTGTACAGCTGTTTCTATTTGTGTGTGTGTGTCTGTGTGTGTGTGTGTGTGTGTGTGTCTCAGGTGGTGTGCAGGTTCCTGTGTGAAGAGGCCACAGAGGCTCTGACAGAGAAACAGTTTGTTCCTGCCGTCCGGACGTTCATCCTCAAACTTCTCCTCGCAGGTTTCTCACGTTTTATCGCCTCTGGTCTGTGTTTTCACCTCAGCTGTCGACTAGATGAAAACAGTTTTGTGTGTCTGTGTGTGTGTTTGTGTGTGTGTGTGTGTTCTCCAGGTAGACTAAGATACACTGAGGTGTTGTCCTCCGACCTCCAGAAGAACTCTCTGGCAGCTTTGATGAGACTCGGAGCCGTACGGAAAATCAAAGGGTGCGTTGGTTTTAATCATCCTTCTGTCCCCGGTCGGTTTGATGCAGGATAATCCTTCATATGTTGAGTAATGATGTTGAGATATTAAGAAGCTAAATGAGTGATTTTTTTTTAAAGTCTTAAGCTTTGGATCTGCAGAGAGTGTTTGGTTCTCAAAGTGACTTCAATGTTTCTCCTCCAGGGCGGAGCCGGGAACTCTCAAGGTCAACAAGGTGATGGTGAACTCACTGGAAGACACTCTAGGTAAGGAACCCGCTGTGTGATGGCGCCTGAACAAACCGACAGGAACACAAAGAGTTCAGGATCCTCCCTCAAGGTCTTTTAAACACAACATCTCAAACTCATCTGTTTGTCCAGGAGGGAAACTTCCGACTCAGAAAGCCGCCGTCGCTCGCCTGTAGTCCAGCGACCTCGTCAGCCAAAGGAGATTCAGAAGGTCAAAGGTCTTCTCCCCCCCCCCCCCCGACGCCTCGGCTTCGAACAAAAGCCATGTGGAGACGGCACAACCGCTTTTAATCTTTATTTTCTCTCTCTTCTCCTCACCTCTCCTTCTCTTCCTTAGACTCTTCTATTGAAAGTCTTTTTAAACGTGTACGTTAAACCAGAGGATGAGCCAGGCCTGTGAGGGTTCTTTGCTTTCGGCTCATTCTGAATAACTAACCAGCCTTTGGAGCCTCGTGATAAGCTTCTGATCGTGTGACGGGCTCCTCTCAGGATCGTGGACGGTTTCCATTAATGCATTTGATTATGTATCCTCGTAATAATCAGCGTGGCTTTTCCCTCGGTGGTGTTCTCCCTCTTCTCCCTCAGCTCCAGTTTGTCTGTTAATCACCGTCTGTCTTTATTTTGAGCACTTTAATGAATTGTGGTGTGGAGCTTTCGATCCTAAATGTCTTTTGCTATTGTTTTCTTCTTTTTGCACTCATTTTTTTTTTGGTGTGTGTGTGTGTGAAACAAAAGGTGCTAAAATGGATGAATACCAACATTTTAATTCATATCTTTGAGTTGAACTTCAAACTCGAGGCCTTTTGCTTGTTGCAGGCGTTTTGCCAGCAGCAGCTCGTCCGTCTCTGTTTACTCTGCAGAGACGATGCTGTGAGTCTAATGTCGTGTATTGTCGCCAAACTCCAGAGGACAGAGCGTTAATTTATACTGCAGCACTACCAGCTCCACCAAAGGAATATGTTTTTGTGTTGAATATGAATTCTGGGTTTTCTTTATCCGTTTTCTCACGTTCTTGTTACTGAACTCGCGTACTGAGTTGTTTTTCACAATAAGTTTAGAAGTTGCTCGACGCTGAACCTTTATTTATACTCACAGAAACTCTACAGGCCTCGTATAAGCTTGTTACGAGGGAGAGAAGATGAGACAGAATAAATGAGAGCAGGAGCAGGAGCTGTGACACCGGAACTCAGAGGAACAAAGCTCATAAAAGCAGAAGAACAACACGTCAGGACTTTGTGTAGACGGAGTTAAACAAGTACAAGTGGGCCGGTGGGTGCTTCTTATTTTAAGTGTGTAGTTTCTTGTTAGTAACACATCTAAATTAAAACTAGAGGAGTTTAAAAATCCTTATATTAAAGCTATTTATTTTTTGTGGCTATAAGCAGCAATGCAGAGGAGTATAAGCTCTTGGTCGTGGAGGAAATTATCCCAACGAGCCAAATTCTCCTGTAAGGACTCGAGTGTCAAATCATAAATCACCACTTCTTTTATAAAGCGCTACCTCCGGCTTCTTCGTTTGACAAATTTGCACGAAGCTCGTTTGTTTACGTTCAAAGAGTCAAAAAGAAAAAACAACTCAGCATTAAAAAGAATCTTGAACAACATTAATCTGCTTGTTAACACGTCACCCAGAGTGTGAGTCGACACTTTAACTGTGTTTGTGGTTCAAAAAGGTTTTCAAACAACTTTTATATGACGTGTCAATAATTCTCTCCTTTGTGTCTTTGTGTGTGTGTGTGTGTGTGTGCTTTGATGCATGTAACCATGTTACTGTGTGTGTGTGTGTGTGTGTTGGGTGAAGCCTTTCAGTACAGGCTGATGAGTTAAAGAGCAAATTAATAAAAGGTTTTGAAATACGAATTGTTTGTTGTTTTGTGTTGACGACACGATGATCAGACTGATTCAGATTCCCTCCATCGTCCTCTTTGTGTGATGGTCGAGGTTCTTGGGAGAAAACCGGGAGAAACTGTCTGATGTTAATTAGTTTAAAACATGAAGTGATGGTGTTTAATCATCTTGTTTACACCAACAGAGACAACTGGCAAGATCGAAACTTTAAATTTAACCTGCACACGTCATCAAGGCTAGAAAAGTGCTAAATAAAGACCATTTACAAGTCTTTCTTTAAAATAACTAATTCTATGGTCATTAAAGTTTTAGTCCCAGGTCGGTCTGAAGCTGCTAAGATGCTTAAATATACATTTTCAACCTCCTCACTTTAAAAAACATCCTCTAGGTGTCAGACTTGCCTCTCTGAGCTCTCAGTTCATGGCAAGTTGTTCACACACACAGACACACACACTCAGAGGCATTTTTCATCATGCTTTGTGGCTCCTCTGCTGAGTAAGAGACTGCTGCCAGCAAATCCGCCACTTTCCCTCCATATTGCCCTTTCTCTCACTCTCACTCAGCCGCTGACAAATAATAGGTTCATCTAAAGTTGCCACACCAAATTGCTTATACACACACACACAAACACACACACACATACACACACACACAAGTCCATCCTCCCATCCATCCCTCCACCCACTTGTTCTCTCCTCTCTCTCTCTCCATCCATACCCGTCTCCCTGGTGGGGGGTGTATAATAGTGTCAGCTGCAGCCGTATCAGCACTTTATCTGCTACATTATGACGAGCTGGTTTGAGGGCGGGGGGGGGGGGGGGGGGGGGGTATATGCACGTACATACACACACCCATAGGAAGGCAACACCTTTATAAACTGGTCTCTGACCTGTGGCAGCCGCCGGGAAACCAAACCAGTGTCTTTAGGTGCGTTTGCTCTCTACTCTGTTATTTGGTTATTTCTTATCAAGGCATTAATGTGCACGTGCATGTGTGCACCACAGGCCGGGTGTTGTGCCCTCAGGGGCTCGTGCTGGTCTATGTGCAGGGGATTGATTGAAAGAAAGAGGGACCCTGGTGTATAATGTGTCAGCAGCTAACCCTCGGTAATGGTGGCCCTGATGGATTCATCGCTTTTCCTCCAGCAGATCCTGTTTTATCAGGGCTTTGCAATGGAAGCTGGGACTTTTACATTTTGTAAGAGGAAAAAGAAATGTGGGGACAGTCGGGGGGTTTCCCTGAGGAGCGTCCTCCTCCACGAGATCCCCGGCGAGCAGGCTACAGGCTGAGCTGCAGTGTTTTGAGGATTCTCGTGGTGAAGCACATCTCGGCTCCGGATCTTTTCATTCCTCCCTGACGAGCCACAGAAGAAAAGGAGCTCGCACAGTGTTAAAAAAGGAAAAAGGGACTTTCCCAAGCCTCAGGAATCCAATATGATCCACAAGGCACACAAACAATTCAGCAGCGATTTCCAGCGGTTTGAGGCAAATTACACTCTCCTGACTGAAAGGCCTTTTTAAGAAAGTCCCGGAGGAGCGCGTTGGAAAGAGAAATGGACTCGAACCACTCAGCGTTTGTTTTTTTCTTCTCCTCTGCTCGTTTCCCCACCGGTCACTGAAGTCCTCGTATCGTTAATCCCCCGTGTAACCACTCCACGTCTCACGCCGAGTAATGGCCGGGCAAAATGCAAAATGTTTTATAAGATGACTGTTATTATATGTAATGGATATTTTTGTAGGGAGAGTGCAGCGGTTATCATCTCAGTGCGTCTGCAGAGAGGGACTTTATGTTGTGAAAGGCAGGAAAGTGGTGCAGATACTCAAGTACTGCACCTAAGGACAGTTTTTGAAGTACTTGTACTCCGAGGGTTTTGCTTGCTCCTACGAGTTTCAAGGGGGAAATGCACATATTTTTTTCTTTAAAAGCTGTCAGTAGTTTTTTACATTAACTTCTGACAGTAAAAATATCCTAAACTTTTAAAATCCAGTGCTTAGTTCAAAGTTAAACAGATTCACTGTTTGAGATCTGAGATTAGATAAAAGTTCTTTATTCAATCAATGATTTGATGATTTATCTTCTGACTCTAAATGAATCTTGATATTTTCAGCATTGCTTTGGATGGAATAACAACTTGTACTTTAAACTCCACCTGCTACTAATACTTCAATCTACTGCTCCTGTAGAGGTGTTTTCTCATTGGAAATCAAGAGACCCTGTGTACAAATATACAATTCAGGACAGACACAGACATTTCATACACACAAGTTCCAACAGTAATGATTGTGTGAATATATCAAGTAGTTTACATCCTTTTAATATGTAATTTTATTCACATTTTTAGTTTTGCTGTCATTGAGTAATTTCCTTCTGCTTTCAATCAATCAATCAATCACAAATGGCCTCACATTGAAAACAATCTGTACAAGGTTCTCATTGTGTTAAAAATGCAAATGTTCATGTTTTATTCAAACCTGCTGATTCCCATATTTAGTTGCTTTTGAATTAATTTTGTTTATGAATATCAGTACTTCTTCACCTCTCCTTGCCGAAGTGTCCATGGGCAAGACACTGACACCAGAGTTGCCTCTAAGCCTGTAAATGATGTGTGATAGAAAAAGTGCTGCAGTGAACACAACTTCTACTGCTAAACACTTTGAGTGGTTGTTAAGAGTCGGTTCATCTACACACACACACACACATACACACACACACACACACACACACACACACACACACAAACACACACACACACACACGCTGCTGTATCTTCATGCTGTGCTTTAGAACAGGAGGATATTTTATTCAGTGGGTTCAGAAAAAAACGTTCCAAAACTTTTTACTGCTTTGATTTTACACCTTAAAATGATTAGTCACATTAAAACACATCTGATGACAACATCTGTGCTGCAGCGTGGTCATGTGCCTCCGTGATGTGCTCAGCCTTTTGTCTGAGTGAAGCTCCGGTCACACATGAGACAGGGAGAGCAAACATTAACACACATAATCACAATATTGGTTTACAGCAATTATTGTTAATGTATTCTTCTTTCTGCTTCTATCATGCATCAAAGAGTCGCTCTGCTGAGATCAGTGATTAGTGCCGGCTGAGCACATTTGCATTTTTAACTATATTAGCATAATGCAGAAATGCATGGATCTAATAAAGTGAGTTAATGTCTGCAATTAGACAGAATGTGATTTCCCATTGTGAGCAAAGCATTTGCTTTAAATTTAACACAAGAGAGACACACACACAGTTTGCATACATCTATACACAGGAGTATGTCTATATGCAGTACAAATAATCATACACACACACACACACACACACACACATATATGTATACACACAACGATTACTCTCAGTCTTGCGGGATTCCACGAGCTGCCAGTTCTTGACAACAAGATAAATAATAAACCTCTGATGGATGCTGCTGTGAAGTGAAAGCTCAAGGAAGATTTAATCAAATCCAATAGAATCTAAGTGATGTGTGTGTGTGGGGGGGGGGGGGGGGGGGTTGTTTGCAGTGGAACTTCCTTTGTAGATCAAAGATTATTTGGATCAAGATCTGGGAACAGGAGATTTCCCTTCACAGAGAGGAGCAGGTTCAGTGAACACAACTGACAGACGTCTGTTGTCTCCTCTGTCTGTGTCTGTTATACAAAATACTCTTCAAATCATTTGACGTTCAATGGAAGACCCGTGTGTTCACTAAAGCTCTTTATACACACACACATCTTTGTTACTGTTCATTTTAAGAATTTAACAAAGAGTTTGACCTTTTAGGAAACACTATACACTTACACCTTAGATTTACCTTAAAATACCTTATATTTAGTTTTATTTATTTCATATGAAGGCAGAAAAGTAAAAAATAACTTGTTTCTGTTTGTTTGTGTGCCTGCATTTCGGTGCTAAGCTAACTTGTGTAAATTATTGTAAATAACTAGTTTTCACAATCAGGCCTAACTCGTAGCCCAGAGTTAATTGATATATGAAATGGGTTTTGTTTCAATTTCAACAATATCCTCAGACATGTGAATCATCGAGGAGGACGCTGCTTCTATTAAACTCCATACATCAGGGAAGACCTTTGCTGACACGTGGACTCATTCATAATTCTGCTTGGTTGAAAACTAAAGGCCAAGATGAGCTAAGTCAGATATAAAAACAACCTCTGCCTGGTGTAATAACAATGAAGAAATTCAGATTTAACAGGAGGAGTGCAGTTGATAATTCATTGAGCCTGGCAGCTTCCAGGCATGGGGGGGTAAAGTGAGTAGAAACCCTCTCGTGCAGCTTGTTGAACATCCGCTCTCTGAGCAAACTGAGGCTCAGACACAGAAACCGAAGCCAGTTGAACTTCTGCCGTCCTCCGTGGGGCCCTTGAAGATGGTGCAAGGTAAATCTGGATCTAATTAAAATGACAGGACGGGTAAATGTCCTCGCTCTCCTCTCAGTCCGAGGGCTCCCCGGGGCCGAAGCAACTTTCATAATTAGGACGACAGAGCAGAGCCACTTGTGAACGTATTGAGCCTTTTGTCTAGAAATGCAAAAGCACACATGACAGAGAAGTGAAGGAAAATTTACTTGAAGTCGACATTAGTTCCACTGGTGACCTTTAAAAAGACACAAGTGGAACTGGATATTTGTGGGATATTGGTTAATTTGGGGATATTTGCATCTGCTCAATAGCTTTCAAATCTAAGTATATGTAAGTATGTAAAACTAAAATGTGTCTTGGTTAAGTTCATGGAATGACTTCCCAGACATCAGCATTTTAAAACTTGTATTTGATTTATTTTCATGATAATATCTCTTTGCAGATGTTGGGTTAGGGTTAGGGTTAGGGTTAGGGTCAGCTGTCCTGAAATTGTAGATTGAACACAATTTAAATGCAAATTTAACTGAAAATTAGAAGTTTGTTTAACAGAGCACTTTTATTAGAACTTGAGTATTTTCATGATCTGCCCTGAAAAGACAGAGACTGAACATGAACACTGAGGTTTGTGGAGTTTCAGGAGGAAACTGCCTCAGTTCTTCTCTCACAGGAGTTTCACTTTGTCTCCATCAGCTTTGAATGAAGACAAAAGAACCGACTGGATTTATTCTTTATTTCAACTTTCAGCGTCTTCACACATTACATTTTTATGGCTTTATACATATATAAGAGATTTAAATGGATAAGAAACACATGTGATGAGAGCTGCAGGACAAACCCTCAGAGGGACTCGATCAGGACACTCTCCAGTGGAACTGCTGGTTCAGATCAGGAAAATCAGAAAGAACAGAAACCTACGCAGTGATTTCATGGACACACAATCAGTTTGTTTCACCTCCATCTCACATGTGAAAAAGAAAAGAACAAATAATCATCTCAAAATTACACAACCTGATTTCTACTTTGATTTAGAAAACAACAGCAACAATAGTTTTTAACACATTCATGTCAGTGTTATTATAGATTTCTGTCTTTACAAAGTGAGAACTGAATATGTGTGATAAAGGAAGGTCAGTGTTTGATTGACAGCTGATCTCTGTGCGGAGCAGAAACGTCACCACGACGAACTTTGATCAACAAACATGGAGACAAAAGAAGTTAAAGATTAACACACAGAATCTAAATCACTGCTTTTAATGACTCGAGTCTATTTGAGTTTACAGAACTCAGCTGTGTGTCCAGACCAATCAACCCTAACTCCAGCATAGAGAGGCTGAGTGAATGTGGTCTGGACTCTGTGGAGGAGAGTCATGGTGTCAGAGACTCTGTAGAAGGACAGAACACCTGCACTGTGATCCAGGTACACTCCTACTCTGGAGGACACAGGACCTGACACTGGAGTCATGATGCTGTTGTAATAAAAGTCATAACTGTTTCTATAACAATATAATGACCAAGATTTATCATTGAATCCAAATCTACATTCATCTGAGTTTCCTGCTCTGCGGATATTCTTGTATGTGACTGCTACAGCAACTGCTCCTCTCACCTTCACCTCCACCTCCCAGTAACAACGTCCAGTCAGACTCTCTCTACTCAGGACCTGAAGATAATCAGTGAATCTGTCTGGGTGATTAGAATAAGACTGATCTTTACTCATCCATTTTACTTTTCTGTTTCCTTCAGATAATAACAGATGTTTGTTTGTTGTGTTTTGATCCAGTGTGATTTCCTGTGAATATCTTAAGAAGTCAGCTCTGGTCTCTGGTTCTGGTTGTGGCAGTAAAACATCCACTTGAGACACAATCTGTAAAATCTCTGTCTCTGTCTCACTCAGAATGTCCTGTAGTCGACCTCTGACCTGGGACACAGCTGCTGTCACGTCCTCAAAGTTCCTCAGAGGACGGATCCTGATGCTGGATGAGTGTGTAGATCCACTGAGTGGTGACAGTGAGGGGTAGTTGTGTAGAAACTGGTTGTGGTCCTCTGTGTCTGAGAGCTGCTTCAGTTCCTGGTCTTTCCTCTTCAGCTCAGTGATCTCCTGCTCCAGTCTCTCCTGAAGCTCTCTGACTCGACTCACTTCAGTTTCCTGCTGGGATCTGATCTGCTGCTTCACATCAGAGCTTCTTTTCTCCAGCAGACGGATCATCTCAGTGAAGATCTCCTCACTCTCCTCCACTGCTTTATCAGCAGAGCCATTGAGGGCCTTCTCCTCCTGTTGAAGCAGCTTCACATCTTTCTCTGTGTCCTGGACTCTCTGCTGGATGGTTTGTCTCCTCAGCCCGAGCTCTCTCTGCCTCTCAGTCCTTTCTGCTGCAGCTGACACTGTGTCGTGGTCTTTATGTTCATCCACAGAGCAGAGATAACAGATACACTGCTGATCAGTGCGGCAGAACATCTTCATCACCTCGTCGTGACGAGAGCAGATGTTCTCCTGGAGCTTCTCCGAGGGCTCCACCAGCTTGTGCTTCTTCAATGCAGCTGATTCAAGATGACGCTGGAGATGTTTTTCACAATAAGAGGCCAAACAATTCAAACAGGACTTCAGAGCTTTCAGTTTTCTCCCAGTGCAGACATCACAGGCCACATCTTCAGGTCCAGCATAGCAGTGATCAGCAGGAGCAGCTTGGAGTCCAGTCTTCTTCAGCTCCTCCACTAAATCAGCTAACATGGTGTTTCTCACCAGGACAGGCCTCGGTGTGAAGGTCTGTCTACACTGAGGACAGCTGTAGCTTCCTCTCTCCTCCCCTTTGTCCCAGTGGGTGTTAATACAGCTCTTACAGAAGCTGTGTCCACAGCCAGTAACCACCGGATCCTTCAGTAGATCCAGACAGATCGAACAGTAGAATCTTTCCATAGTCAGTTGAATTTCTTTCTGCGCCATTTCAGCTGCTACCAGAGACTGAAGAACAGATTCACTTCCTCTGAACAGAAACAGATCTCTGCTCCTCCCTCTCTCGTTCACTCCCAGTAGTGACCCAGCTCCCACAGTTCCCAGCTTGTTGTTCACTGGTTCTCACACTGACACACCTGTGAAGGGAGGAGACACAGACATATCCTGACTGGGAGGAGCTGGTTGTGTTTGAGGAAGAAGTTGTTGGTGTTTCAGGATTTACTGTATTTCACAGCGGCCTGTTCTCACTTGGTGATAAGAGGAGATTCAGTGAGAGGCAGAGTGTGTGTTTCTTTCATTCACAACATACAGTAACAATTAAAGTCAAATCAAATAGATGCATTCAATATTAATAAATCACATCTTTATCTATAAAGCTCAAAAGCTTTAAAATGTAAGTAAATGTAAGTTTGTAAAAGTAAAATCTGTCTTGGTTAAGTTCATGAAATAACTTCCCAGATGTCAGCATTTTAAAACTTGTATTTGATTTATTGTCATGATAATATCTCTTTGCAGATGTTTGGCCTGCTGTCCTGAAATTATAGACCTTTAAATTTCAGTTTTAACACAATTTAAATGCAAATTTAACTGAAAATGAGAAGTGTGTCATTTTAACAGATCACTTTTATTAAAACTTGAGTATTTTCGTGATCTTTCCTGAAAAGACAGAGACTGAACATGAACACTGAGGTTTGTGGAGTTTCAGGAGGAAACTGCCTCAGTTCTTCTCTCACAGGAGTTTCACTTGGTCTCCATCAGCTTTGAATCAAGACAAAAGAACCGACTGGATTTATACTTTATTTCAACTTTCAGTGTCTTCACACATTACATTTTTATGGCTTTATACATATATAAGAGATTTAAATGAATAAGAAACCCATGTGATGAGAGCTGCAGAACAAACCCTCAGAGGGACTCGATCAGGACACTCTCCAGTGGAACTTCAGGTTCAGATCAGGAAAATCAGAAAGAACAGAAACCTACGCAGTGATTTCATGGACACACAATCAGTTTGTTTCACCTCCATCTCACATGTGGAAAAGAAAAGAACAAATAATCAGCTCATTGATGAGGATCAGGATCAACACAGGTTCTAAAACATCACAACACCTGATTTCTACTTTGATTAATAAAACAACAGCAACAATAGTTCTTAATACATTCATGTCAGTGTAATTATAGATTTCTGTTTTTACAAAGTGAGAACTGAATATGTGTGATAAAGGAAGGTCAGTGTTTGATTGACAGCTGATCTCTGTGCGGAGCAGAAACGTCACCACGACGAACTTTGATCAACAAACATGGAGACAAAAGAAGTTAAAGATTTACACACAGAATCTAAATCACTGCTTTTAATGACTGGAGTCTATTTGAGTTTACAGAACTCAGCTGTGTCTCCAGCATAAATAATCCTAACTCCAGCACAGAGAGGCTGAGTGAATGTGGTCTGGACTCTGTGGAGGAGAGTCATGGTGTCAGAGACTCTGTAGAAGGACAGAACACCTGCACTGTGATCCAGGTACACTCCTACTCTGGAGGACACAGGACCTGACACTGGAGTCTGGATGCTGTTGTGATAAAAGCTATAACTGGTTCCATAACAATATAATGACCAAGATTTATCATTTAATCCAAATCCACATTCACGTGAGTTTCCTGCTCTGCTGATATTCTTGTATGCGACTGCTACACCAACTCCTCCTCCCACCCCCACCTTCACCTCCACCTCCCAGTAACAACGTCCAGTCAGTCTCTCTCTACTCAGGACCTGTTCCCAAACAGTGAATCTGTCTGGGTGATCAGAATAACACTGTTCTAAACTCATCCATGTTACTTTTCTGTTTCCCTCAGATAATAACAGACGTTTGTTTACTGTGTTTGGATCCAGTGTGATTTCCTGTGAATATCTTAAGAAGTCAGCTCTGGTCTCTGGCTCTGGTTGTGGCAGTAAAACATCCACTTGAGACACAATCTGTAAAATCTCTGTCTCTGTCTCACTCAGAATGTCCTGTAGCCGACCTCTGACCTGGGACACAGCTGCTGTCACGTCCTCAAAGTTCCTCAGAGGACGGATCCTGAAGCTGGATGAGTGTGTAGATCCACTGAGTGGTGACAGTGAGGGGTAGTTGTGTAGAAACTGGTTGTGGTCCTCTGTGTCTGAGAGCTGCTTCAGTTCCTGGTCTTTCCTCTTCAGCTCAGTGATCTCCTGCTCCAGTCTCTCCTGAAGCTCTCTGACTCGACTCACTTCAGTTTCCTGCTGGGATCTGATCTGCTGCTTCACATCAGAGCTTCTTTTCTCCAGCAGACGGATCATCCCAGTGAAGATCTCCTCACTGTCCTCCACTGCTTTATCAGCAGAGCCATTGAGGGCCTCCTCCTCCTGTTGAAGCAGCTTCACGTCTTTCTCTGTGTCCTGGACTCTCTGCTGGATGGTTTGTCTCCTCAGCCCGAGCTCTCTCTGCCTCTCAGTCCTTTCTGCTGCAGCTGACACTGTGTCGTGGTCTTTATGTTCATCCACAGAGCAGAGATAACAGATACACTGCTGATCAGTGCGGCAGAACATCTTCATCACCTCGTCGTGACGAGAGCAGATGTTCTCCTGGAGCTTCTCCGAGGGCTCCACCAGCTTGTGCTTCTTCAATGCAGCTGACTGAAGATGAAGCTGGAGATGTTTTTCACAATAAGAGGCCAAACAATTCAAACAGGACTTCAGAGCTTTCAGTTTTCTCCCAGTGCAGACATCACAGGCCACATCTCCAGGTCCAGCATAGCAGTGATCAGCAGGAGCAGCTTGGAGTCCAGTCTTCTTCAGCTCCTCCACTAAATCAGCTAACATGGTGTTTCTCACCAGGACAGGCCTCGGTGTGAAGGTCTGTCTACACTGAGGACAGCTGTAGCTTCCTCTCTCCTCCCCTTTGTCCCAGTGGGTGTTAATACAGCTCTTACAGTAGCTGTGTCCACAGCCAGTCGTCACCGGATCCTTCAGTAGATCCAAACAGATCGAACAGCAGAATCTTTCCATGTCTAGTTGAATTTCTTTCTGCGCCATTTCAGCTGCTGCCAGAGACTGAAGAACAGATTCACTTCCTTTGAACACAATCAGATCTCTGCTCCTCCCTCTCTCGTTCACTCCCAGCAGTGACTCATCTCCCACAGTTCACAGCTTGTTGCTCACTGGTTCTCACACTGACACACCTGTGAAGGGAGGAGACACAGACATATCCTGACTGGGAGGAGCTGGTTGTGTTTGAGGAAGAAGTTGTTGGTGTTTCAGGATTTACTGCATTTCACAGCGGCCTGTTCTCACCTGGTGATAAGAGCAGATTCAGTGAGAGGCAGAGTGTTTGTTTCTTTCATTCACAACATACTGTAACAATTAAAGTCAAATCAAATAGATGCATTCAATAATAATAAATCACATCTTTATCTATAAAGCTCAATAGCTTTGAAATGTAAGTATATGTAAGTTTGTAAAAGTAAAATGTGTCTTGGTTAAATTCATGGAATGACTTTACAGATGTCAGCATTTTAAAACTTATATTTGACTTATTTTCATGATAATATCTCTTTGCAGATGTTTGGTCAGCTGTCCAGAAATTGTAGACGTTCAAATTTCAGTTTTAACACAATTTAAATACAAATTTAACTGAAAATGAGAAGTGTGTCAATTTAACAGAGCACTTTTATTAGAAATTGAGTATTTTCGTGATCTTTCCTGAAAAGACAGAGACTGAACATGAACACTGAGGTTTGTGGAGTTTCAGGAGGAAACTGCCTCAGTTCTTCTCTCACAGGAGTTTCACTCTGTCTCCATCAGCTTTGAATCAAGACAAAAGAACCGACTGGATTTATACTTTATTTCAACTTTCATCGTTTCACACATTACATTTTTATGGCTTTATACATATATAAGAGATTTAAATGAATAAGAAACCCATGTGATGAGAGCTGCAGAACAAACCCTCAGAGGGACTCGATCAGGACACTCTCCAGTGGAACTGCTGGTTCAGATCAGGAAAATCAAAAAGAACAGAAACCTATGCAGTGATTTCATGGACGCACAATCAGTTTGTTTCAGCTCCATCTCACATGTGGAAAAGAAAAGAACAAATAATCAGCTCATTGATGAGGATCAGGATCAACACAGGTTCTAAAAAAAATTACACAACCTGATTTCTACTTTGATTTAGAAAACAACAGCAACAATAGTTCTTAACACATTCATGTCAGTGTAATTATAGATTTCTGTCTTTACACAGTGAGAACTGAATATGTGTGATAAAGGAAGGTCAGTGTTTGAGTGACAGCTGATCTGTGCGGAGCAGAAACGTCACCACGAAGAACTTTGATCAACAAACATGGAGACAAAAGAAGTTAAAGATTTACACACAGAATCTAAATCACTGCTTTAATGACTCGAGTCTATTTGAGTTTACACAACTCAGCTGTGTCTCCATCATTATGAACCTTAACTCCAGAATAGAGAGGCTGAGTGAATGTGGTCTGGACTCTGTGGAGGAGAGTCATGGTGTCAGAGACTCTGTAGAAGGACAGAACACCTGCACTGTGATCCAGGTACACTCCTACTCTGGAGGACACAGGACCTGACACTGGAGTCTGGATGCTGTTGTGATAAAAGCTATAACTGGTTCCATAACAATATAATGACCAAGATTTATCATTTAATCCAAATATACATTCACGTGAGTTTCCTGCTCTGCGGATATTCTTGTATGTGACTGCTACAACAACTCCTCCTCTCACCCCCACCTCCAACTCCACCTCCCAGTAACCACGTCCAGTCAGACTCTCTCTACTCAGGACCTGAGGCCTATGAGTGAATCTGTCTGGGTGATTAGAATAAGACTGATCTTCTCTCATATATGTTACTTTTCTGTTTCCTTCAGATAATAACAGAAGTTTGTTTGCTGTGTTTGGATCCAGTGTGATTTCCTGTGAATATCTTAAGAAGTCAGCTCTGGTCTCTGGCTCTGGTTGTGGCAGTAAAACATCCACTTGAGACACAATCTGTAAAATCTCTGTCTCTGTCTCACTCAGTATGTCCTGTAGTCGACCTCTGACCTGGGACACAGCTGCTGTCACGTCTTCAAAGTTCCTCAGAGGACGGATCCTGATGCTGGATGAGTGTGTAGATCCACTGAGTGGTGACAGTGAGGGGTAGTTGTGTAGAAACTGGTTGTGGTCCTCTGTGTCTGAGAGCTGCTTCAGTTCATGGTCTTTCCTCTTCAGCTCAGTGATCTCCTGCTCCAGTCTCTCCTGAAGCTCTCTGACTCGACTCACTTCAGTTTCCTGCTGGGATCTGATCTGCTGCTTCACATCAGAGCTTCTTTTCTCCAGCAGACGGATCATCCCAGTGAAGATCTCCTCACTGTCCTCCACTGCTTTATCAGCAGAGCCATTGAGGGCCTCCTCCTCCTGTTGAAGCAGCTTCACGTCTTTCTCTGTGTCCTGGACTCTCTGCTGGATGGTTTGTCTCCTCAGCCCGAGCTCTCTCTGCCTCTCAGTCCTTTCTGCTGCAGCTGACACTGTGTCGTGGTCTTTATGTTCATCCACAGAGCAGAGATAACAGATACACTGCTGATCAGTGCGGCAGAACATCTTCATCACCTCGTCGTGACGAGAGCAGATGTTCTCCTGGAGCTTCTCCGAGGGCTCCACCAGCTTGTGCTTCTTCAATGCAGCTGACAGAAGATGAGGCTGGAGGTGTTTTTCACAATAAGAGGCCAAACAATTCAAACAGGACTTCAGAGCTTTCAGTTTTCTCCCAGTGCAGACATCACAGGCCACATCTTCAGGTCCAGCATAGCAGTGATCAGCAGGAGCAGCTTGGAGTCCAGTCTTCTTCAGCTCCTCCACTAAATTAGCTAACATGGTGTTTCTCACCAGAACAGGCCTCGGTGTGAAGGTCTGTCTACACTGAGGACAGCTGTAGCTTCCTCTCTCCTCCCCTTTGTCCCAGTGGGTGTTAATACAGCTCTTACAGAAGCTGTGTCCACAGACAGTAGCCACCGGATCCTTCAGTAGATCCAGACAGATCGAACAGCAGAATCTTTCTCTCTCCAGTTGATTTTCTTTCTGCGCCATTTCAGCTGCTGCCAGAGACTGAAGAACAGGTTCACTTCCTCTGAACACAATCAGATCTCTGCTCCTCCCTCTCTCGTTCACTCCCTGCAGTGACTCATCTCCCACAGTTCCCAGATTGTTGTTCACTGGTTCTCACACTGACACACCTGTGAAGGGAGGAGACACAGACATATCCTGACTGGGAGGAGCTGGTTGTGTTTGAGGAAGAAGTTGTTTGTGTTTCAGGATTTACTGCATTTCACAGCGGCCTGTTCTCACCTGGTGATAAGAGCAGATTCAGTGAGAGGCAGAGTGTGTGTTTCTTTCATTCACAACATACAGTAACAATTAAAGTCAAATCAAATAGATGCATTCAATAATAATAAATCACATCTTTATCTATAACGCTCAATAGCTTTAAAATGTAAATGTATGTAAGTTTGTAAAAGTAAAATGTGTCTTGGTTTAGTTCATGGAATGACTTTACAGATGTCAGCATTTAAAACTTGTATTTTATTTATTTTCATGATAATATCTCTTTGCAGATGTTTGGTCAGCTGTCCTGAAATTGTAGACGTTCACATTTCAGTTTTAACACAATTTAAATGCCAATTTAACTGAAAATTAGAAATTTGTTTCACAGAGCACTTTTATTAAAACTTGAGTATTTTCATGATCTGCCCTGAAAAGACAGAGACTGAACATGAACACTGAGGTTTGTGGAGTTTCAGGAGGAAACTGCCTCAGTTCTTCTCTCACAGGAGTTTCACTTTGTCTCCATCAGCTTTGAATGAAGACAAAAGAACCGACTGGATTTATTCTTTATTTCAACTTTCAGCGTCTTTACACATTTCATTTTTATGGCTTTATACATATATAAGAGATTTAAATGTATGTATAAGAAACACATGTGATGAGAGCTGCAGATCAAACCCTCAGAGGGACTCGATCAGGACACTCTCCAGTGGAATTGTTGGTTCAGATCAGGAAAATCAAAAAGAACAGAAACCTATGCAGTGATTTCATGGACACACAATCAGTTTGTTTCACCTCCATCTCACATGTGGAAAAGAAAAGAACAAATAATCAGCTCATTGATGAGGATCAGGATCAACACAGGTTCTAAAAAACATTACACAACTTGATTTCTACTTTGATTTAGAAAACAACAGCAACAATAGTTCTTAACACATTCATGTCAGTGTAATTATAGATTTCTGTCTTTACAAAGTGAGAACTGAATATGTGTGATAAAGGAAGGTCAGTGTTTGATTGACAGCTGATCTCTGTGCGGAGCAGAAACGTCACTATGATGAACTTTGATCAACAAACATGGAGACAAAAGAAGTTAAAGATTTACACACAGAATCTAAATCACTGCTTTTAATGACTCGAGTCTATTTGAGTTGACAGAACTCAGCTGTGTCTCTCTCATAACAAACCCTAACTCCACCATAGAGAGGCTGAGTGAATGTGGTCTGGACTCTGTGGAGGAGAGTCATGGTGTCAGAGACGCTGTAGAAGGACAGAACACCTGCACTGTGATCCAGGTACACTCCTACTCTGGAGGACACAGGACCTGACACTGGAGTCTGGATGCTGTTGTAAAAAAAGATATATCTGTTTCCATAACAATATAATGACCAAGATTTATCATTGAATCCAAATCCACATTCAGTTAAGTCTCCTGCTCTGCGGATATTCTTGTATGTGACTGCTACACCAACTCCTCCTCTCACCTCCACCTCCACCTCCCAGTAACAACGTCCAGTCAGACTCTCTCTACTCAGGACCTGTTCCCAATGAGTGAATCCGTCTGGATGATTAGAATAAGACTGATCTTCTCTCATACATGTTACTTTTCTGTTTCCTTCAGATAATAACAGACGTCTGTGTGCTGTGTTTGGATCCAGTGTGATTTCCTGTGAATAACTTAAGAAGTCAGCTCTGGTCTCTGGCTCTGGTTGTGGCAGTAAAACATCCACT
Source organism: Pleuronectes platessa (assembly GCF_947347685.1). Taxonomy (NCBI): domain Eukaryota; kingdom Metazoa; phylum Chordata; class Actinopteri; order Pleuronectiformes; family Pleuronectidae; genus Pleuronectes; species Pleuronectes platessa. The sequence goes on along the minus strand of NC_070642.1, from coordinate 20,778,860 downwards.
TGAGACACAATCTGTAAAATCTTTGTCTCTGTCTCACTCAGAATGTCCTGTAGTCGACCTCTGACCTTTGACACAGCTGCTGTCACGTCCTCAAAGTTCCTCAGAGGACGGATCCTGATGCTGGATGAGTGTGTAGATCCACTGAGTGGTGACAGTGAGGGGTAGTTGTGTAGAAACTGGTTGTGATCCTCTGTGTCTGAGAGCTGCTTCAGTTCATGGTCTTTCCTCTTCAGCTCAGTGATTTCCTGCTCCAGTCTCTCCTGAAGCTCTCTGACTCGACTCACTTCAGTTTGCTGCTGGGATCTGATCTGCTGCTTCACATCAGAGCTTCTTTTCTGCAGCAGACGGATCATCTCAGTGAAGATCTTCTCACTGTCCTTCACTGCTTTATCTGCAGAGCCATTGATGGCCTCCTCCTCCTGTTGAAGCAGCTTCAGGTCTTTCTCTGTGTCCTGGACTCTCTGCTGGATGGTTTGTCTCCTCAGCCCGAGCTCTCTCTGCCTCTCAGTCCTTTCTGCTGCAGCTGACACTGTGTCGTGGTCTTTATGTTCATCCACAGAGCAGAGATAACAGATACACTGCTGATCAGTGCGGCAGAACATCTTCATCACCTCGTCGTGACGAGAGCAGATGTTCTCCTGGAGCTTCTCCGAGGGCTCCACCAGCTTGTGCTTCTTAAATGCAGCTGACTGAAGATGAGGCTGGAGGTGTTTTTCACAATAAGAGGCCTTACAATTCGAACAGGACTTCAGAGCTTTCAGTTTTCTCCCAGTGCAGACATCACAGGCCACATCTTCAGGTCCAGTATAGCAGTGATCAGCAGGAGCAGCTTGGAGTCCAGTCTTCTTCAGCTCCTCCACTAAATCAGCTAACATGGTGTTTCTCACCAGGACAGGCCTCGGTGTGAAGGTCTGTCTACACTGAGGACAGCTGTAGCTTCCTCTCTCCTCCCCTTTGTCCCAGTGGGTGTTAATACAGCTCTTACAGAAGCTGTGTCCACAGCCAGTAGTCACCGGATCCTTCAGTAGATCCAGACAGATCGGACAGCAGAATCTTTCCATGTCTAGTTGAATTTCTTTCTGCGCCATTTCAGCTGCTGCCAGAGACTGAAGAACAGGTTCACTTCCTCTGAACAGAACAGATCTCTGCTCCTCCCTCTCTCGTTCACTCCCTGCAGTGACTCATCTCCCACAGTTCACAGCTTGTTGTTCACTGGTTCTCACACTGACACACCTGTGAAGGGAGGAGACACAGACATATCCTGACTGGGAGGAGCTGGTTGTGTTTGAGGAAGAAGTTGTTGGTGTTTCAGGATTTACTGCATTTCACAGCGGCCTGATCTCACCTGGTGTTAAGAGCAGATTCAGTGAGAGACAGAGTATGTGTTTCTTTCATTCACAACATACAGTAACAATTAAAGTCAATTGAAATAGATGCTTTTAATAATAATAAATCACATCTTTATCTATCAAGCACATCTCAGAACAAATAAAGAATAACTCGTAACAAATTCAAACTTACTCATAGAAAAAAGTAGAATAAAGGTTTAGTTAAGGTTAAGGTCGTCTTTATTGCCCCCGAGTGGCGATTTGTTTTGTAAACAGTAGTCACACACAATCCATACACATCATAACAATACATAAAAAGAGCGTTAAACATCCATTAGTCCTTTGTTAAAATACTAAAATATATTAAAATTAGGGCTGTGAAATGATTAAAATTTTTAATCAAATTAATCACAGGTTTCTATGGATTAATCATGATTAATCACATTACCGATTTTTTCGGAATATTTTTGTGAAAACAAGATTTATGACATTTAACTTTTCTTTTGTGCTGCAACTCAGCAGTTCTTCAGCAGTTATCATTGCTTTTCCATATGGAACATTAATATAATCTTCATCCTAAACAGAATTCGGGTTCCTTAGCCATTGTGTGGTTGAATAAAACTTTTTTTTTTTAATTAAACAGAAATTATTTGAGCTTCTTAGCCATAGGATGGTTGACATTTTTTATATTTTTTGTCACACAACCATTAACCACACCATGATACAATCTAATGCCTCTAAAGGCCATCTTAGCTACTCGGTCTTTAGCCAGTTGGTGAGGCAAACTAACTTGTTCAAATTCTCTGACAGTAAAGCTGACCGCTTCTTTTGCACAATGTGTCCGGCGAGTGAGTCTGGTTTGGCGCATTCCACTTGAACGCCCCTCGCCGACCAACACATGCTTCGCGTTGCGGTGGTTAGGCGGGTATTGCTACGGTGAAACGATAACGTCTTCTCGCAGAGTGTGCATATCACCTTGGTTTTACTGAATGTTCGATCTTTGTTTTTTTGGAACACGATCTTCCCGTCCAGAAGGTCCTCAGGTTCATCAGAATTATCCATGTTGCAGAGCTGCCAACTTTTCAAAAAACCTTGGAGTGAGATTTTGTCGGGGGTGACCAACATTTTGCCGCGCACACAGCCACACACGTTGGTGGCTCAAATATCAGGGAATTGTTGGAATTTGGCGTTGTATCCATGTTGTTCGCTGCATTCTGGTGGCCTTTGGGGCCCGAAGTCGTTGATAGGAGCGGCCGACTGGAGATGGACAACATTGGTTACATTCTGTGACGCAAAGACATAGCTGAAGGTCCACCCCCAGGAAATGTTGGTTTAAGTAGATGTTGTTTCCTGCATTCTAGTGGATTTTTGGGTGGTATGCTAAAGATGTGCAATACCTGAACTTCTTCTGATTCATGTTCCTCTGATCATGACTTGTAGGGCCTTCTAGCCTTGAGCTGAACATTCAACCAGAAAACTATTGTTGTGCCTCAATGACCACAATATAGCCTAATTAATAGACCTTTGTTTAAGATTTGACCAAGGTAGGTTGATTGACACTTTGATTACAATGGTTTTCAACTAATTCTGAACTGAAACCTAACCTATATTTTAAATAATTGTATTCTTAAGAGCAGTTAATGATTTATGTTCGCCTCCCACCACACTTTCCATCAGACAAAAAAGTGCAACAAATAAAGTGCTTAAACAGTAGCCTTTTTAAGCAACACAATGGACCCTCTTCCCCAAAATAAAATTTGTCTGGAGCCGCAAAACATATTTGATAACAAAGCTAATAAAGTTTTATATAAAGTTATATTATACTAAACTATGGTTTGTTGCATTTATGAAATTATCGAACAACAATAAAGAAAACTGTTGACATTTGATTGATATTTTTACCTGTTACAACAAAGGAAAAACCAAACGCTTATGAAGAGAAGAAAATACACAGGCAAGTGTCGGCCTACTTTGAAATAAATTAAACACAGACCTTTGTAGGGTTATTTGAGTCCTCCCCGTATTTGTGGAAAATGTATGAAATAAGAAGTACCCTATTTTTAAATAAATAAAAACATATAGCTGCAGCCTAATAGCTTAAAAATATATATTTTAGTTGGCGAAATATTTAAACGAAAAGTGAGAGCAGGTCAGGCTGGAGGCGGACACAGAAACTGCAGCTCGGTAGAAACCAACTGCAGCTTCTGCTCTGATCAAGACGCTGAGCTCTGATCAGCTGAGACCAGAGAAACTCCGTGTTTTCACTGTTTCCACTGAGCAGCCGGTGAGTCAGTGACCAGCTCCTTCACGTGAACGAGCTCTGGTCTTGTGTCTCTGAGCGAGTGCGCGGGGCGGGGGGCGGAGCCTCGGGACCGGTGCGCTATCTGGGGCACACACACACACACACACACACTCGCCCGCTCCTGGTACTTCATGACGGCCTGATACGATGATGTTTTAAAAAATGATCGTGACTTAGTCAACCACCAACATTTTCGTCTCGTCTCGTCAACAAGTTAAAATAGATTTAGTCATGCGCTTCACTTCAAAGATCCAGGTTTTTTTTGGCGTGAGAAATTGGATGTGTGGCGTGAGTGCGTGTGAAAACATGCAAAAGCGTGTGTCACACGGCGGAAGCGTGAGAGTTGGCAGCTCTGATGTTGTTTGTTTGTTTGAATGGCAGCTGCCGTCTGACTGCATTAGAGCGCGACTAGTGCAGAGGCGGCGGAATTGGAAGGTCCTTCTGCGCATGCGTTAAATGCGTTAAAAAAAAACGAATTAATCCTGTAATTTAATCATAACGCGTTAACGCGTTATTTTTCACAGCTCTAATTAAAATGTGTGTGTGCCATACACCAGTGCTACAGCTGGTTTAAAAGTCAGACTGCAGAGTGGACAAAGATCTTAAATATGACAGAAATTGAAGCAAGACAACACATTACAATAATAAAACCAGAAAAATGTATCCACGACACTCATCTCAATTTGAAGTTGATCTGATGTAAGCCCTGGAACAAGTACCTAAAAGTAAAAATGTGGAATATGGCCAAAATGGCGGGCTTCCTGATGCGTTTTTCCAATTGCACCGAAGACTTTTTTGTTTGTCTGGTCATGATACACCTGTGTATCGATTTTTGTGAAGTTCCGGGGGGACAGTTGAGCTGTTTTGCCTCGTCAATTTAAAATAACTCCAGAATGCGTACATTAACATCAATTTGAGCATGTTAAAGCCCTCAAAAAGCTAATTCATTCCCCAGGAAAAAAAACAAAATATATAATCCTTACAATTTAAATTGGGCCTCACTGTCTGTCAGTGCCTGTCAGTGATCGGGCCCTAATAATTAATACCACCAAACAACTACAGACAGAGACTAGGGAACTCATATTTAGCAGCTAAAGACTTTTCATCTTGTTGACAGTAACGCAACTTATACAAATATATGATAATGTTGGTCCACAAAAGTTTAGGTCTCAGGACATCTTGTCGATATAAAACTGGTTCTTGGTCTTAGAAATATCTTAGAAAAGAGTTGCGTGTCTCACAATCCAAAAACCCAATTAAAGATCTTTGTGTAAATAGCAGCACAGAAGGGATCCGTTGTAATGTTGACAGAAACGTATCCGCTGGCTGCACCAACAGCGTTTACTGTTCCACTTCACCACACACAGCGACTTGAGGAGGAGGCGTTTGGATTTTCCACATTTCTCCTGAAATCTCACTTGAAGGTTGGAGACGGCACTTAGCGGAGCCGGAGCTCTCGTGTCTGCCAGCGCTGTGCACCTGTCGACGGGAGCTGTCCACATGTGTCAGAACCTCGGATTGGATTTTGCACAAATTGTAATAATTCGCTCTCCTCCTCATAATGAGCTTGTTTCACAGCAGGAGGTCACGACTGCAGCTGAAATGTGACGAGCGACCCGACACTTCATCACTTCAGCCAATCAGCAGATATTTGTACCAATTAGCTCTGTGCAGAGACACGCTCTCCTCCGAAGCTGCGGCCACAGCAGAACAGTAGAAGTCAATTTAAATCAGCGACAATTAATCAATTAAACAATTAATCAGTTGGGTTTGATTGGCTGCTTCATGGCCCTCAGCAGCTCAATGAACTTCTCTCCAAAGTTCAGAAAGAAATCGCTGATGATGGAAACAAATAACTCGGTGTTCAGATTAAAAAAACGAGGAAAAAACGTGATGCAGAGGATTCAAGTTTCGCTCATGTTGTCGTTCTGCTGCAGGAAACAACAAGAGAATTGAAATGGTGCTCACTCAGATTTAAGAAAATGATACAAAAATAACAAAACACTACATAGAAACACAATATATACGATTAAAGAAATATACAAACGTAGAAAGATGAGATAGATTTGGATCAGGGGCCAGATGCAGGAGGTTTTATTCACATTTTAATGGATTTATAGGGAATAATTCACAGATCAAGATGAAAAATAACAATCAGGCACATTTACTGAGCCGATATCTACGAGTGTGTGTAGTTGATTGGATTTAAAGGGACTGTCGGGCCATTCATTCTGTGCTAATTGTCCACCCCTGCTTCCAGTCTTTGTGCTAAGCTAGGCTAATCATGTGCCAGCTGTTGCACAGATGTGAGAGAGATATAGATATAATATCATCTAACAGCTATTAAAGACAAATATGGAACCAGTCCTTTAATTGTCTGTTGTGCAGGTCTTAATTCATTATTTGAAATTAAAAAAAGTAGGTTGTTTGGAGGAAAAGCAGAAAAACACTTCTATAGATATACTTATATTTTCCAGTTTTCTTCCTCGGATCCATATCAGGGTATAACACGCCTCCACCGAGGGAGTAGAGTGACGTAGTGGAGCCTCATCAATAGCGCGGCGTGATCTCTCTGAGGTTTGTGCGACTCTCAGTCACACACGCTTTTATCTGGCGGCTGTCAGACTCCTGCAGTGATTCCAGTGCCGGAGCCACAGAGCTGACAGATGATTAGTTTGCCTTTTGTTCCTATGGACTTAATCACGTGTGTTTTCCATCAACGCTCAGAGCTTTGCACATACATATCTGATCTAAAATAGTAATGCAGAGCTGTCTTTGAATTTCTAACTAGGATGATCCCATTCTTAAACACAGATATACCTGATTTAGTTTTTCTCCACCAGAATCAGAACCTGGTATTCAAACAATGTAGGGAGTGAATAATCTTTGTTCAGGCTATGGAGGAAATAACACAATGGGGATCTTGTTGCTCGGCTGTCGGCAGTTTTCTACCTCCAGTGGTAGAAAATCATTTGCTAAAACCATTGCAATGTTATAAAAGAAAGAAAAATATTTTCTTTGTAAAGTGATTCAGCCTCTTTTGAGACTTTCTCTCCACCTTTTTCTTACCTTCTTCTTATTTTCCAAATTCAGAGACATTAGAAACTAAGTTACAGATAATGTTTTCATAGGATAACTGATTTACACCATTAATGTAACAAACCTTGGAGAAAAACATATTTGACAATTACGTTGACCTTCTACTTTGGCCCATGTCCCATCCACTGACATGGAGGAAGCAGGATTTTGTAGCTATACTGCAGTCAGCCTGTCATGTCGCCCATCGTCATGTACAGTTTATGAATTAGAGCTTGTACAGTTTATTTGAGGTGTGACGCTCACACAGTGAAACCCTCTCTCACCTCAGCAGCGAGTCTGAACAGATGAGCTGTAACGTGGACGGATGGAGGATTGAGAAGTGACCCACGACCTCAGGAGAGTGGAGAGGAAGAAGAACACGAGGAGTTCATGAGATCTCAGAACAAATAAGAGACGGCACAAGAGAGAGAGAGAGAGAGAGAGAGAGGAGGCGACGCTGATACTCAGGAAGGATGAAAGAGATGGAAAGCAATCAGCGTGACAACGGAGGAGGAAGAGTGAGGGAGCGCGTGGGGCGAGGCTGACACTTTGTCAGAGGCAGAGCTGGTTGTCAGACGGGCTAATGCTACCTCAGTTCAAGTCCCTCTTAAAGACGTCAGATCACACAGGCAGATTGCCCGCGGAGGATTCCAGGCAGGCGCCCGCCAGGGCAGCCGGGAAATTGCATTTGCTGCCTGCTACAAGATCCTGATAAGAGCAGATTTGTTCTAAGAGCGCAATGACAGGGCAAGGTTATCACAAAGCTGCCTGGCCTCCCTACTGCAGAGGAGGAGAGGAGGAGGAGGAGGGGAGGAGGAGAGGAGGGGAGGAGGAGGAGGAGGGGAGGGGAGGAGGGGAGGAGAAGGAGGAGGAGGAGGAGAGGAGGAGAGGAGGAGGAGGAGAGGAGGAGAGGAGGGGAGGAGGAGGAGGAGGAGGAGAGGAGGGGGGGGAGGAGAGGAGGAGAGTAGGAAGAGAGGAAAGCAAGATTATGAGAAGAGGAGATAAAAGGGTAAAAGGAAGGGGAGAAAGAGGAGGAGAGGAGAGGAAGACGAAGAGAGGGAGATGAGGAAAAGAGATGAGAGGAGAGGAGGAAGAGGAAAATCAGGAAAAGAGGAGAGGAGAGGAGGAGGAGGAGGAGAGGAGGAGGAGGAGAGGAGGAGAGGAGGGGAGGAGGGGAGGAGAGGAGGGGAGGGGAGGAGAAGGAGGAGGAGGAGGAGGAGAGGAGGAGAGGAGAAGGAGGAGGAGGAGGAGGAGGAGGAGAGGAGGGATGGAGGAGAGGAGGAGAGTAGGAAGAGAGGAAAGCAAGATTATGAGAAGAGGAGATAAAAGGGGAAAAGGAAGGGGAGAAAGAGGAGGAGAGGAGAGGAAGACGAAGAGAGGGAGATGAGGAAAAGAGATGAGAGGAGAGGAGGAAGAGGAAAATCAGGAAAAGAGGATGAGGAGACCAGAGGAGGAGGTAACATCGACCCTATGAGACAAGTAGAAGATGACAGGAGAACTTCATGCTGGTGAGATCAGAAACATGTAGAATTAATCTTCAAGTAAACTCTTCATGAAACACGAGTGAATATGTGAACATCTGGTTTAACATGAGTGTGATCAGCAATATGTGAAGTTAATTTAAGCTCAGCTATAATTGTGTACATGTAGTTAGGGTGTGTGTGTGTGTGTGTGTGACTGCGTCTGGAGTCAAGACAAGCTGATGATGGGTGAGAGGTGATGCAATGAGGTGTGTGTGTGTGTGTGTGTGTGTGTGTGTGTGTGTGTGTGTGTGTGTGTGTGTGTGTGTGTGTGTAGTGCTGCAGATAAGTGTCAGAGCTGTCTGTTGAAGTGAGGTGGAGGCGGTGAAGAGCTCTTTCTCCTCTAAAGCAGGAAGAAGGGACCTGAGATTTAAAAACAACTCATGCGTCTCAGTTTATTAACTTTCTCACGCTGACTGTAATGTAACCTGCAGGGAGGTTCACTCGGAGGCGGCCATCTTTGACACGGAGCAGAAGGTGGAGGAGAACCAACACGTCATCCACAGGCTGTTTGAATATGGACAATAATCCTCAGTTGAATTGAAGTTCTGTGTGTCAGTAAGTGAACTGACTGAAGTATCTGAGTTGACAAAAGGCAAATAAAGGAATTCCCTGCAATGTGTATTTCAGTATAAAGGAAATACTTGAAAGTATTTAAAGTATTTTGAATATTTTGAGTATTTGAGTGGTGGACACACTTGATGTTGACATCGGTGGAGGAAGTTCTGAAATCTTTAATTTAAGTAAAAGTGCAAATAAATAGATGAAATGTGATCCAACTTTAAATTGGAATTGGAAATAAACTCCATTTACCACATTTACACATGAATTCATATGACGTTTGGGATTTGTTTGTGATCAGAAGATTGACATGAATTTTATTAAAACATAAATACCCACAGATTATCATCTTGAAACTGTCAACTGGTCAATTAAAAAAAGCAACTAATCAAACATGGAATAAAAAAAAACGATTTAAATGTCAGCAGGAAATTCAATTATGAAACTATAATGTCTGTAATTTGAATCATTTTTACTTATTTGACATGTGCGTGATTGTGTGTTTAAAGACTGAGACATGTGTCGTGTCATTGGGAGAGAGAGAGAGAGCAAGAGAGAGAGAGAGAGAGAGAGAGTGAGAGAGAGAGAGTGAGAGAGAGAGATCAGCAAAGTAAAAGTTGAAAGAAGAAGGTGTCCAGGTTTGAGCTGTGAGGGTTTAGAGCTGTCAGAATCTTAATCTGTCTGTCCTGAGGTGTGTGGACGCTGGGTTTAGAGTTGTCTGGTTGTTGGACCGGTGGCGTCTCGACAGCCGCTGTCCATCACGAGACACTTTCAGCCGACAGTTTGTCCTCCTCAGCTTCTCTCAGGAGGCTGATGATGTGTCTGTTAATGTGCTGGAGGGACCTCTGAATATAGATATGACGCGTTTAAACTTTTAATATTTCTAATATGGTAATTGGGCCGATGGAGCATCAAATAATAATGAGCACAAATATGATATAAATAGATATATAGACTCTGATTACATGTAGTTTTTAGAAACGCCTCAGATTTCCACGGGATGAATCAACAATCTCCTGTTGAAGTTATGGTCGATCAATAGAATTATATTAATCGCAGACTGGCTCTAAAGTTTGAGAAAGAAATGACAAAAGTACATTTTATTCGTAAATATTTTTTAAGCATTTTAAGCTTCGTTTCCAAAGAAATTCATATTTATTTATAACTGCTTTATTGGAAAACAAGATTCTTCTCATGAGGAATCTATCAACTCAAAATTAAAACATTACGATTTATGGAAATGTGAATTAAATGCAAAATAAGTGAATCTTCAGCACAAAAGAAAAAGCCTGTTTCTGGCATGTAAAAGAGAGGAAATGAATTCACCATGGACGTTAAACATTGAAAATCTTCCCATGATTTATGTTTCTTTTTCTTCGAGGTATCAAGAATTAAAAGAAATGAGTAATAAGAGTGAATGTGTGCTGTTGCTCTCCGACACTAACATAAGGCTTTTCATTTGAGAAGCTGCTGCTGAGGCGTCGGCAGCAAAGCGCTGACACCGGCTGTGGTGAGATGGATGGAACCCTGTCCTGCTATAAATCTTCCTCTTATTAACCCGCGGGCGAGTTAATGTAAAGTCCCATCGGCCTCAGGGGAGCCTGCAGCACGAGGCTGTTTACGCTCTGGGTGTTTTCCTTCAGCCTTCAGTCTGCCACCGTGGACAGAGTCAGTGAGCAGACCTACAGTGAGTTTGTGTATAAATGAATGTTTTTGTTTATAAATATGAACCTTTTCTATTTTAATCTAGGCTGTTTATGTTATCTGCCAAATTTTCAAAACAATAACAATGTGAAAACAATCTGGAGGACAATGGTTCTTGTTTAAATGGCTGAAATAAATAATTTAGTTGTGTCCTTGATTGTTGATTCATAAGCCCACACACTTTAGAGGTTTATTGAATTTTACACTTTATTATTTTAATCTCTAAGGTGTTAATTTGTCTCAGGCTCAATATTCAGCCTCATATCGGAACTTTGAGATCAAATTGTATTATATTTAAATCAATATTAATGAATTAAGACGAGTGTTTATCTCCAAAATACACAGATTAGTAATTAAATTCATACATCTTCATAAATGTTTACAACCTATAAATGTTGTCATCCTGATTGTCCGTGCTGCAGATCTACTTTGTCGCTCTATTGTGATCATCTATTGCACGTGTGTAATCCAACAGGAGGGATCAGACCTGTTTCTTTCAGGGGAACTTGTCCTTGTCCAATCGAGGCAAATCCATGAAACTGGATTTGAAGGTGTGTATTCAAATGGCCCGGCTCCGTGTGGAATCCACAAAACAGCCACATCTGAACTGATTAAAAGCCTGTTTGTCTACCTGAGGAATGAGTTTAGCTCCTCGACACACACACACACACACAAGAGAACACACACGTGGAAACACACACACACACACTCCCTTCTACCTGCCAATATATCACAGCCCCTAGGTAGGAAGATTGATGGCATTAAATTGCTCCTATCCAGCTTTTTTTTATCAGGATTTACAGGAGTTGCTGTACCCAGAGCTTTCCAGCACCACTCCCGTCCATAAATCATGCTTTTCCACCGTACCACCACTACACACACACACACACACAGGTGTCACACACGTGCACACACACCCACACACACACGCACAAACGTGTACCCACATGGACTTTGGGATACGGCTGTAACAAGATGGATGACCTCCTCGCCGTCTGCTGCCAAATCGAACCTTAACCCACACACACTCGGCTGGGGGAACACATGTACATTTTGACTCTGTAATGGAAAGTGTCAATCTCCGTCGATGGCAGGCCCCTGGAAACACGGTGATTCCTTCCCTTCCACCCATCGCTCTCATTATAGGAAAATGTCACCTCATTTCCCAAGTACACGTCGCCTGATTAATTTCTGAAAAGGGGGGGGGGGGGGGGGGGGGAGCAGAGAGACGGGAGATGGAGAGAGGTGGCATCTGTCCTCGGAGGTGTTTCTGTGGCATTAAGCGACTGTGGGTGTCTTCTAGAAGGAGCGAGGCGGCAGAACCGGACCCTGGGCCGACTGCAGAGCTGTAACCCCCAGAGGAGCCACCAGGGTGAGCACGGTAATCAGGACAAGCTTCTACCCTGACATCCTCCTGCTCCCTCTGGGGGAATCCCAGAGTCGTCCCCGGCCAAATGAGCGACACGATGCTTCCTGTAGTAAATCCTCCGTCTGTCGGAGGGGTCTTCTCCCAGTTGGATGTGTCTGGGAAACTTCCCCTGGAGATCTACCTGAACTGGTTCCTCGCAAAACAAAGGCTATGCAGCTCCAATTCAAAATCCATGGTGGCCGAGAGAGAGCTCAATGCACCGCAACTTTAGAAAACATGTGCAAATAGAAACCATCTTTGGAAAAGATAAGTCCCATCTGCTAACATGGAGGAGGTGCGTTCGTGGCCTTAACAGCAGCTGCCACCAGGGGTCGCTCCAGATGTTATGGCCTCACTTTTCATAACCTGGCGAGTCGTTAATCTTCATTTAGCTTCACCTTACTAAAACAGTGCTGTAGATACACCTCACTGCAGCAAAATGAGAAGTTAAACCATAGAAGACTAATATTCAGGTGAACTAAACACATCAATATCAATATCGATCCCTTCATCTAAATGTAAGAACATATTAAAAAGACTTGGCACTGATACTATGAGCCGCTGGTGAGAAAACAAGTTGTGAGTCACAGAAGAAGGAGAAGACAAGACAATGGGAGACAAATGAGTTGGAGGCGAACAGGAGAGGAGGCGACAAGTGTTTTTACAGCTGCTAAATAATTAGAATCAGATAGAACGGTGGCCCCCCCCCCCCCCTTCCCTCCCCCCCGCCTGTCATAGACTGGATAATGCAAACAAATGACCCTCAGATTGAAGACAGCGGGACGACAGACAGAGAAAACTCACACGCTGAGGCACAGTTTACAATCCACATCATCCTGTGATGACAGTCCAATTCCTTTCAATTTAAATACTGATTAAATTCCCCTGTTGCTTTTTGTGGTCGCCCAACGCATATCTTGTGTACCTGTGTGTGTTTGTGTGCGTTTACAGCACAGATAAGACTATTTAATTACTGTACCTGCCCTGTTTTAAATCGCAGTATTTCATGTGCTTTGAAAATGCCCTTCAGCCTCACTGATGTTAATGAGTCATCGTTTGCAGCTTCGATTTGACTGAACTACACAGAAGCCACTGGAGTAATCGCTCCCTGCTATCCTGCTGTAAATCTGAGATTGTTTCCTGTTCGGCTGCCCAGGGACCGCGGATGAAAAATTAAACGGAGGTAGAACACAAATGGAAATAAATGAACGAGGGATGTGAGGGAGGGAGGGATGGAGGGAGGGAGGACACGAGGAAGGAAGGCAGAAACATAACCTGACAAAGTTCCTTGATGTAAATTATTCACCTGGAAGCTCATCATAACATCAATATTTTCTAGAAACATAAATAAAAATAGAAATATGTTCATCCAGACCTAATAAATATTAGTAATTATTACTAACTGAGGCCTATTTTTGACTCGTGCTGCTGTAACATTCCAAATTTACCCATTGTGTAAAAGGATTATCTTATCTTATCTTATCTTATCTCATCTTATCTTATCTTATCTTATCTAAATACAGATGTTTCTATTCTTCTTCAAGCTTTTTGGTGTGAGCTGTAAATCCTCTTTGTTCTTAGATCTGTGTTGTTATCATAAATTAATAATTGAAAATGAAATAGTTTGTTTGTTGTTTGTTCATTTATCAAATGAAACCGAATATAATATAATAACAAAAGCAGATCTTTGTATATATCCATGTTGACTCATTCCCTAGTATTATACTATAAAAGCTTCTTCTACCCTGAGACAACTTTTAACTTCATTATTTTAGAGGCCAAACTTCACATTCACAATATGAAGGAACAAAATGTCTGAGGGTATTTAAAGTAAAAATAAAAATCCAGTTAATTTGGACAGCGACTGTCACTGGAGAGCCACCAGTCAGACTAAGTGAAAGAATATCCAGACTGGTAATATCATGTGATGAAACAGAGTGTGGCCATGAAAAGGTCTTTTTAACAGCAGATCTGTTCTAATTAGAGTTCCTAGTAGAGACACGGCAGAGTGTGTGTCTCCTGCTGCGACGTGTCAAACTGTCCTCGGGGAAAAAGACTCAATATCCTGGAGGAGGAACACGAGGTAAAGTCTGGATTAAAGAAATCTGAAGTAGCAGCTCTTCATGTTTTAACCAGCGCTGAAGCTCGGGTCAGGAAAACTCATTCAAGCAAGTTTTCATCACAAGATTTCATCTGATCAACACAGCACCAGCTCCGGGCTTAGTGGGAACAGTGGTCACCAGACACAAGGGCGAAGCTGGCAGGAGGAATTAGAAAAGGTGTATTTTAGTGCGATTGACCTTTTGAGCCTGTTAAAGGGAAAAAGAAAGAATGAAGTCATAATTTCAGGCTACATGTGATTTCAGGGGAGGGGGGAATATCAGAAGATCTGGCTCCTTTATTTTGTAGGAATGGGGCTGAAAAGTTCGAAGCCCCCTGCTGTAATGTGCGTCAGTGTGTGTCTCTTTGTGTGCGAGTGTGAGTCTGTGTGTGGGTCAGTGCCTACGAGGGAGTGGAGGGTTCTTTGTTGGACAAGAAACAAGGTAAATGTCACCTGTTCACAGATTCTCCTCTGAGGAGAAAGTGAAAGGTTGAAAAGCTAAGTCCGTTCTCTTTGACTCTCTTTATCTCTTCACCTCTGATTCCCTCCTCCTCATCACTCTCTCTGACCTTGGTCGGCAATTTCACAACATCTTTAAAGCGTGTTTTTTTTTTTTTTTGGAAGAGATTTGCTTCCTCTAAAAACTGTTAAACTCAGCTTTAGAGGTTTAAATGTTTACAAGCATGAGGGCAAACAGGGCCTGGTCATGAGGGCAGTGAGGAAAACAACCGAGCAGCTTCCAACACAGAGAGAAGAGAAAATCATCTGATCGTCGTCAACACGTAAAGGATGAGATCAAACTTCAAAATAACAACTTTAACACAAACAGTTTATAAAGATGGACGACATGACAGCTCCCCTCGATCCATACACCCTGCCTCCTCCATGTTGGCGGATGGGACACGGGTCAGACTAATAATTCTGAGTACACATCAAAATAATTCCAAAGATGTTTTCTGTTGAATGAGGTAGAGTTCATCATTCTGAAGCTTCTTCACGTTTCTGATAAGTTTGTTTTTTATGAAACATCCGTATATTTGAGCTTCTAGTATTTTAGGAAGTATCTTATTTTAGATATTAATATCTATATAAGATAATAAAATGTAATTATTAAGTTTCCTCGTTTGTCTCTATGTCTTTTTGTCTGTGTCTCATCCTCTCCCTCAATCATGAGCATCGGCAGAAAGCAATTACAAAGTGTGCGGATCATTTAATTTACACTAGTTTAACACACAAACACACACACACAAACACACACACACACACACACACACACACACACACACACACACACACACACACACACATACACACACACAGACACACAGAGGCCAGATTGTTTCAGTGGTGTTGATTTGTTCTTCTTATTTTAGAATTCAACTTCCTCTCCTCCTGATCCAGATCTCATTTCCTGACTCTTAACCCCCCAGGATCCCTGTGCACACATGTCTGTTTGTGTGTCTGTGTGTGTGTGTGTGTGTGTGTGAGAGACCATAGCAACACAATGCACAGAGGTCTCGCTCCTGACAGACAGACGGATGGGATGTTTATCTGAGCTCAGCAGAGACACAAAACCTAAGAGAGTGGACTTTTTGGCTTTTGGAAAAATAAATATCTGCAAATCCAACAAGGAAACAATCAGTCGGGAGATGGAGACGTGATATTGACGTCCGGCCGATACACGTGGTCGACCAATCGCGTCTAACCTCTTGTTTATCCCAATAATAATAGAAAATAATAAACATGTTGTGTATCCAACCCCAACGTCCTCCTTTATTTTTATGTGGCATTATAACATGATGTTATTTAACCAATGAGCGGAGACAATAATCCTTCAACCAGTCACCAGTTGTCAGGGATTTCAGACCTGAGAGATTCTTTATCATTAGAACAAATGAGCGGAGCTGTCGTTTGTCTGGTGCGAGTCTGAACATGTGTCATCGCTGCACAGCTCCATTTAAAATCCATCTGCCCGTCTCCCCTCTTCCGTCATAATGGGATTCATAGATCCAGAGACATGTCCTATTCAACTCAGACAATGGGGGACTCTCGACTCCCACCAGGAAGACATAAGGACTCAGGAGCAAATAGGTCTTTGTGACTCCCTGTCAGTGTGTGTGTGTGTGTGTGTGTGTGTGTGTGTGTGTGTGTGTGTGTGTGTGTGTGTGGAATCTCACAGGGGGGTTCTGAAAAGCCAAGTCAATGCTGCGGACTACACACTACACACACACACACACACACACAATGCCCCAGTACCCTATGATATCATCATGGGTGACTGGCCAATGTGACAAATGTGTGGAGACAGGCTATAATGAGAAACACTGTCGGAGAAGAGGAAACGACAGAATGTGTTTGTGTGGAAAAAAAAGAAGGGGAAAAGTACAAGTGAGAAAAACAGAAGAAATGAAAAAATGAAAAAAATTACCGGAGGGACTGAGAGTCCCTCAAATTTACCAGCGACAAGCTTCCTCCTAATCACTTTCTCTTTTCATCATCTTCTCCCCATGTGCTCATATCAACCCTCTAACTCACCAGAACTAATATCTCCACGACTCCCGGAGAAGGTGAGGAGTATTTCTGGGCCCCCTGACTTCCAATTATAAGTCCATTTGGTCATGGATATTTGTGGAGCGAGAGGGAGAGAGGAAGAGAGGAAGAGAGGAGGAGTGGAGGAGTGGAAGAGAGAGTGGAGGAGATCTGAATATTTGGATATTCTCCATCTCCGCTCGCCGCCGCCGCCGCCGCCGCCAATCAATTTCCCAATCCATAACCTTGGAAACTGTTTAGGGTCACGGCGAATCAATGAGTGCTCTCTCATGAAAAACTGAATAATTATCCAAACCCTATGAATCAGAGAGACGGAGGCCCGGGTCTGATTTATTCATGCGTTTGTTATTTTATTGAGGCAGCGCTGCATAATAGAGCCGTAACGAATGAGATGGATGCTGACGGCTTAAAAATAAATAAAGGAGAGTGAGGGAGAGATGAAAGGAGGAGGAGAGGCCGCCTGTCAGCACTGATGGAGTCCGATGGGCTGATGGGGACGGATGGATGTTCTGTTCTCCGCACGACAGACACATGATGGAGTCGCTCTGGAAACTCGTTTATCGTTTATCGACTTTCTGATGTTTGTTTATTTCTGAATAGTCAGGAAGAAAGAAAGTGACTGGAGAGAAATGAAAAGAAAGTAAAACAACTGGACCTGATAGAGTCACTTGGGAGGGGGTGACATGTCAACAGTTGAAGATCCCCATTCGATCTTAATGACACAAATATAAATACATAAAAATCAAGCATATTTAGGGACTGATTTCGATATTTGAAACCATAAACCATAACATATACCTCTTTTCAACCTTCTTTTATTTCGAAAGTTAATGACAAGGGTGGACGACATGACAGCTCCCAAAAGTGAAACCCAAACCTCTTGATCGCCCCCTAGTGGCTGGTTATGTGTAATGAATGGCTGAATAAAATCTGCTTTTTTGCAGTTTATTTTTTTAAATGATGTGAATTCATTGCCCTGTAAATTCACTTTCAACCAATAGTGAAACAAAACCACCGATCATTCCTACGTCTTCATGGATCCCTGGGGGGTGGGTTGGGGTGGAGGGGGGGGGGGGGGTGGGGGGGTATCTGGATTCTACGTCACTTAAAAAAGCCTTAAAGCTCCTTTTTCCCTCTCTCCCTCTTGTCAGATTTATTTTTGTACATTTCTTTACGCCGCCTCCACTGACATCAGCAGGGACAGGGATCCATACGCTCGCTGTCCAGTGAGAACGAGCGGAGGAGGAGAAGTGGAGCGGTTCAGTTTCCTCCTGAGGGAACCCATGGATGATCACATCCAATGACTAACACTGACCTGTAATTGATCACAGAGGAGACAAGGCCCTTAAACGGGCTCTCGCAGAGAGGACGGCTCTGTGTGTGCAAAGATAAAACCTCTGCAGAGAGAGAGAGACTCTGTGAGATATGGTTATGGTATGGACTCTCTATCGACAGCGCTTCACTGACTCTGTTTTATTCACATGGAACAAAAACACACAACAGGGGGTTAATAGGAGGTTTGAACGTGCAGGAGTTACTTGTGCCTGATTTGTGCTCATTTAATGGCTCATTACCCATTTTTCGATGGGTGCTAGATTAACTAAATATCACATCATCCCACTATATTTGTTAAATCTACTATTGTGGGTTTTTAAGAAGGTTTTCTGTTAGAAGTCAGAGGAACGGGAGCTTGTGCAGATTTTATATTGCGGTGACTTACCTGCAGTGAGATTCTGTCCTGGAGAGAAACCCACACAAAACTTTGAGAATCACTGCAGATGAGACAGAGACCGGCATTAGGCCTTTATCCATTTCAATGCAAATCAAAATGAGAGAATGGAAGCATATGCAAACGAGAGAGAGAGAGAGAGAGAGAGAGAGAGAGAGAGAGAGAGAGAGAGAGAGAGAGAGAGACTCACAGCTCCACCAAAGTCCAACAGTCCCCTCACGAAAGTACATTTAATGGATCTTCCTCTTAATACGTTTGAGTTTTTCATCAAGATCCAGGACTTATTTCTCCGAGATATTAAAGTAGATTTTGAAAACCTTTACAAAATTAATGAATCCTGAATCTGACCCCTGATTCACAAAAAAAAAATAAACACATCCTATGTCACAATATTCAATAAAGTGACAAGAAACCCTGAAATATACTAAATCACCTGAAGAGGGAAAAAATCGGCGACAGTTTCAAACCAAAATCTGTTCACACAACCACAGGAAGACACACACACACAGACACAGACACACACAGACACACACAGGAAGACACACACACACACACACACACACACAATAATAATAATGCATCACAGGAGCAAAAGGTGTGTTCCCTAAAGCAAACTGAAATGAAACCCATTGTACCTCACACTGAATCATCTGTTGGCTCTGCTAGTTGCCAGATTGTAGAAAAAGAAAGTGACCAGGGGAGGAGAGAAAGGACCATTCTGCTCTCTCACTTTAAAAGGCATCACTTTATTTTGACAGGTCGCTCTTAAATCTGGACAGACGACAGCTCATGTGCTGAGATTCAACAGGCAGAGTGTAAAATGTCCAACATCTCTGTATGTGTGTTTATTCTTATGAGAGTGTGGATCCTGCTTTGAAGACACTCACACCCGGGATGAAGAGATCCGGGTTATTGGTTGTGAGAGACGAGAGGGAAACGCAGGGGAGAAAACCTGCGGAGGAAAGAGAGGAGGTGAGATGGAATAACGGCGTCCGGGGAAAACCAGAACGTGGGATCAGGTTATTAGAATAATTGTCGTTGAGAGGAGGGAGGAGAGGAAAGGTGAGAGGGGGGGAATCAATGAAAGGCAGATGAAGGGAAAGATGAATGAGGAGAGACAGATGTGATGAGGGAGCCCCGAGGGAGAAAGGGTTAAACGTGTGTGTGTGTGTTTATGGTTTCTACGCATCTGTGTGTGTGTGTGTGTGTGTGTGTGTGTGTATGTGTGTGTGTGTGTAATATACAGTATATTAATGGTTTCTACGCATCATGATTGACTGAAACACACAAACTTCTCCAGCTGCCGTGTGACTGCAGAGTAGCACCAGTCTAATTTTGGGATTGAACTGGTTTGGTTGCACCTCTGCTGCTCAAAATTGATCTGTACGGACAATATCAACAAATCTGAATTTGCCTCACAGGGTTTTAAAAAGGTGCAAAATCCTCTGTCTGATCCTGAGAGTGAGAAAAACTACACAAAAATCAAATTAAAAACTCAGAAGTAATAGCACTCACCCATCATCCAAGGACCTAAAACCTGCATTAGCAACTCACACTGGTGCATACTGGTAAAAACATTGCTGAGCAGTTATCAACAGCAGCTAATTAACAGCCTGGATATTATGGGATGGCTCATCAAGGTATGCAGAGGGTTAGTTTTATTCTATGAGTAATTTGATTAAATGGTGGATGTTGAGAAGTAAGAAAGGAGCCGGCGAGCTCTGGTCCTCGTCTCTTATTACATAACATTATTTTATTTTGTATTTGCTTCATACAGACAGGAACCTCTGCTGAGAATCTACAGTAGAATACAAGCGGGACGATGTCTCCGGGTGTTTTTTTTGGGAGGGGGGGGGGGGGGGGACAGACCCAGACCCAGAAGCAACAGTTTGTCCCGTTGGTCCATAAAATGTCCTCAATGTCCTCAATGTACACACACAACCCAGACAGTGCTTCTTTTGACTTCATGAATAAAACCTATAACGTCTCACTCTCTTGAACCCTCATCTGTTCAGGTGAATATCCACAATAAACATCTCTCTTAAAAAAATATTAAAACATGACATGATATTTTCAGGTCCTGTCTTTTTCAAACCATGCAACACGTACTCGTCTGTGGTCACGACTGCCTTCAAGGTCTTTGCTGCATGTGTTTCCATGCAGTCAGAATGTTGTGTATTGTTCACAGGTGGCTGGAAACCACACGTCCACATAGAAACGCACATGTTAGATGGGTTCTGCTTGCGTCGGTGCTTCATCACGTTTATGTCCAGTGCACGTGTGAGTTTGTTCAGACACACACACACGTTACCAAGTGTCAGTGATTTGTGTCCTCGTGAGTTCACAGCCTCTCGATGTCTCTGTATTTCTTCCTCAGGATGGAAACCTGGTCCCTGAACAGCACGGGGTCCAGCCTCATCTGGGAGTGCACCAGGGGCATGAAGCCCAGCCACTGGCTGTAGGCGTTCATGCAGGTCTGCCGCTGGGCGAAGTGGTCGGGGTCGGCCCAGCGAGACGCCTTGGAGCCCTTCGTTTGGAGGAGCAGAGAAAAACACACAGGGAGAGGGAGAAGGTTTCAGAGCGAGTGAGGAAACAGTCAACAATCCACCGAACTCTGTTTAGAGCTCTTCATCCTTCAGCAGGAAACTTTTAATATGTGGAGATAAACTCTGGATTTTAATAACTTCTAAGTGTTTTTAAGAACTGAAACTTCTTTCAACCTTCAAACTCACTGCAGCTGCTAGTTTAAGGTAAAACAAGGATCTCGATCCTATGGCACAGAAACAGGAGGTCAGGGCAGAAGCACCTGAACCCACTGTGTGATCAGTTCCTCCACATGAGTCCTGATAAATGATGTATTGATTACAAACGACTGAATCATCTCTGCTCATCCCTCTGAAATAATGAATTATGATCGATCGACTCATTTACCGACACACGCACACGAATCAGCCACTGACACGTCCGGTAATTCTCATTATCCCAGATGGCGAAGCTGAGCTGAGATCAGTTTAACGGTCCGAGCCGGTTGAAGCCCCTCCCGATGGGGGACAGCTCGTCAGGACTCACACAGGAAGTGCTGCTCACAGTGAAACCATTTGTCACTGTTTGTTTTCACAGGCTGATCCTTCAGAGAATCTATAGTAGTGATGGAGCCGGGGCGAACCTGACCAGCTGCAGCGCTCTGCCTGAATGAGAGGCGGACCTTTTCCTTCAGCCAGCTCCCCAGTAAGATCCCAGTGAAGGAGCCAATGCCAGAACACAACCTCCAAATCCTCCACATGTTTCACAGCAAGCGAGTGGCGGGGGGGGGGGGGGGGGGGGGGGGGGGGGGGGAGGTAACACGCGGCAAACACAAATAAACAAACCTCAGAAAAGCGGTTTCATATGAATAGAAGATAAATGTGAAGTTTTGAACAGAACTACGGGTCTGAGCTCCTCTCAGAGCTGCTGGGAAACTAGAATCTCCTGCTGCTTGGCGTCCACGTCAGGTTCCCTGAGATGCACGACAGGTGGGGGGGAGGGGGGGAGGGGAGATGAGGGTTGGGCCCCTGGGCGGCTGCTGGGAGATGAATTGGTGGAGGGGGGCATGCGAGGGCAGGGTGGAGGGCTGGAGACCTCTTTGTTAAATGTAGCATGAGGAGTGGAGTCGGAGCAGATTCATCCTGTGTGCTGCAGGAGGGTGGCAGCGGGGGGGGGCACGGGGGGGGGGGGGGGGGGGGGTCAGGCCAGAATATAATGAAACTACAAAGAAACGGTTCCGACACACTGAATGAAACCAGAAGCTCTTAGATGGGAAATGAAGGCTTAAATAAGGAAACCTGTGTAAGATAGAAGTCGAGAGAAAGGGTTGTTCCTCGAATCCGCTCTTCGGTTTGAGACACAGTTTGGTTTCTTGTGTGTTTGTGTGTTTTCAGGATTTAGGATAATGATTCTGATTTCGTGAAACTAAATATCTGTTTTTATTATTATTCAGTTACTTTTGTTTATAAAGCACTTCTCTAGACACAATAACAACGAGCTTCACAAATAAGACACACGAGTAAAAAACCCCAAAAGAACATAAAACAAATAAAAAACAGTCGTAAAAATAATAAATAAAATAATAAAACCACTCAAATTGAAGCGGTTTCACTTACTGCAGCAGTAAAAGTGAGATTTAGGTAAAATCTGTGACGGCGATATGATATAAGCACGTTTCAAGCTTTGATTCATTGGAAGCCACTGACTCAGCCGGTCGTATTTCTTCTCCCTCGGAGCCTGAGCTCGTAAATCAGAAGCTCTGTGCCCCTCGATATTTACAAAATAAGAAGTTTTCCTTCAGTTACACAGGAATAGAAATGAATAAATTGGGATTTACATGTGTTTTAACGTTCGTGGACATTTGTTTCACGATTTCCGTCTCAGTTTCGGAGCCGTGACAGACTTCTGCTGCTTTGTGAAGCTTTACTTCACTCGTCAAAGTTTCCTGTCAGCTCCCGTGTTGAAAGCCTCGTATCTGCTGTAGCTTGCAGCAAAGCAACAAATCAGAGGTGAGAGTGAGGGAGGGAGGGAGCAGGAAAAAGACACACACACACACACACACACACACACACAAAAAGAGAAAAGAGAGAGAAAGAGCGAGGGAAGCAGCGTGTAAATCTTGGTTTGCCATGCTGCCTTCACAATTAAGACATTAATCATTGAGTCCATACTGCAGCGTCATCGTACTGCCTGTGGTCAGGTCATCAATCAGAGCCTGACATAGGGCAGGCCACAAGAAGCACACACACACACACACGCACACAAACACACACACACACACTCACACTAAATATCCCAAAGAGAAGGTCGAGGCTGCAGCCTGAAGCTTCCTCCACGGTCGCGTATCGAACAAAAAGAGACACTTCCTTTATATTAATAAGAAAATAAATCAGACGCTTCATCTGGTTTCTCCAGAACATGAAACCTTTTCACTCTCTATCGCCAAACTCTCTCAAGAGTGAAATAAACGTGAAGGAGCCGGATTTTCATCATCGTATATGTACGTCAGGAATCAGCAGAGGAGGTGATGAACCGGAAGATAACAATGTGCCACTACACCACAGACAAACACACACACACACACTCACAAACACACACACACACACACACAGACACACAAAGTGACAACGGACACGTCTGTAAACCAGGTAAAAACCATCTTTCTACAGTGAGAGAGAAATGACAGTTAGATCTGATCACAGGGGACAGGATTTAATTCGTGAAACAATCGGTCTTTTCAAACTAAAACCACCTCAATCCACATGACTGTTTGAACCTGTGTCAGTTTTAATCCCTGTGCATACTTCTCAGAGCCAACACACCTGAGAACAGAGGTCACGTGACACCAGGCGTCGTCTCCTGCTCATGTAAACAGCTGCATCGTTGCAAAAAGCAGAATTTAAACCCCCGTGTTCATGTGTGAGGTGTGAAGACAGCGAATCACAAGCCTCACCTGTGACATCATGGTTTCCTTGTACTGCTTCTTCTGTGTGACTTTGATTGGCGGCTGCTTGGTGACGGCCGACACCAGGAAGTTCATCAGGATGTCCTCGCAGTTCGCCATGCGGTCCACCATGGTCAGCAGGCTGGCAGGGACGTGGTGGGGTGAACAGGTACTGGTAATACCTGACGGATACACAGAGATATATATATATATATATATATATACACACAAGGATATTTGTGTGTATTCAGTTTTTTAAAAAGCTTCACTTCTATTCCCCAGTGTTCTGATTGGAAGATGCACTCTCAGCAACATGGCAGCACCAGATTACCGTCAACTCTGTTACCTCCCTGCCAACGCCTGCCGTCCCTCTCCCCCCCCCACACACACACACACACACACAGACACACACACACACAAAAACACACACACACTGGGCTGCCATTTGAGTTTCTCAATAACAAAAGGCCTAAGGAGATGCACTGAGCATCCTCACAATAGAACAATGAGGGAGCTGTTTATCTGCGTGACAGGATGGTTCAGATCCCACTTCTCTTCCTTCAATTTACCGCTCTGCTTCATACTCTCTCTGTTTCTTCCCCTCTCTCTTTCAGGTCTGGCTTTGTGTGTTCTCGACAATCATTGTATGAGCTAGTAGAGATGTGGAGTACGATCATATCTCATTTCCTGTTCTACAGAGTTTTAATGGGGTCTGTAAGAGGAGGAATAAGGATTTCTTAAGAGGTTAGTTTCCTAGAAGGCAGATAAAGATATAGTTAACAAGGGCACATGGAGAGGTGACAGGGTTTTTAATAAATTAACCGATTGCTAAATTAAAGTTAAATATTAAATATTAAAAGTAAACTAACCGGTGGAAGAAAGCAGCTCCTGTGAGCACCATGGAGTAGTCGTTGGTCCACTTGGAGGTGTAGCCCCAGCGGGACCGGGAGCCGTCCCAGTAGTGGCTCCTCGCCGGATAACCCACGATGCGCTCCGGGAAACTTTGCCACACGATAAAGGCAAAATCCACCTGGAGGCGTAGGGAGGGGGAGAGAAGGAAGAGGAGGCAAATTGAAAATAAGAAGAAGATCAAGAGAGAAATTGGATAAAAGGAGGAAGTGGTTTGCTCGGAAAAAAGCTGAAAATGGGTGATAGAGCTGCTTTATTGATAATATGCAGGAACGTATTCAGAATATGAAGGTAAACAGATAAACATTCAGAGCTGCTATCAAATGACATTTAACCTGCTGAGCCAGTGAGGGGACTCCTCCAAACCACGACCTCGCTGCCTCCTCACAGCCGAACAAGGAGACATCTCAAATAGGATTTAAAAAAAATCCTTCCACATGAAAAGTCCCCATCAAAACACATATTGTTTAATTATCTACATAAACAGCTTCTCTTGAAATACATAACGTTGAGAACCTTGAACGGGCCAGACCTCCATCAACCAGCAGCTTACTGAGCCTTTGTAAATCAGAGGCAAAGCATTTTCCTCTTTAATCTATCGGAGTTTCTTCAAAGGTTCAACGAGGACAAACAACTGTTCTTAGAAACTAATTTAGTGTGAAAGTGTTTCTGGGAAAATGGCAGATTATGTCTTCTACTGTAAATCGGCTGCAGGAAGAGTTACGTCAACGTTCATTAGGTTTTATCTGCGATTTTACAGAAGTTAAAGATGATGATGGCACATTACTGCAGCTTGAATGATCCTGAGTCTTCCAAACACTCGTGGGTCTGTAGGTGAAATCCCTTTGAATCGATGAGTTGCTAATTCTCTGAGGAATCACAGACACAGTGGGATGTTTCAAATCTCTTTTAACAGATGTTTAACGTCCCCTCTGCAGCTGCACATCTCTCTCTAGCAGCCACATGGACCATGTCTCTCTTGTTTCTGTCTCAGCCTCCTCTCTTGCCCCGTAAAGAAGACATGTCACGGGGGACTGTCTGTCCTGAAGGTCCCTGTGACCTTGAGGAAGCCGAGGCTGCCTGAGAAATATCCTCTTTTGAATTCAAAAATCACAAGCGAGGTTTACGGGGCAGACGCACCAGAGAACGGGGATTAGCACACACTGAAATGCTTGGTAATTTATACACACACACACACACACACACACACTCAGGAGCCGAGGGAGGAAATTAATTAGCGGAATAGTGGAGGTAGAAGGAGGATTGTGGGAGGGGGGCGTCCAAAGTGGATGTTCTCTAGCGATACCTCGTGGCTCCTGTCATGAATCGCACGAGCAATTACTGTAAAGTGGCAGCACTAAGCCGGGAGAAAGGTTGGAGCTGCCATTCTCAGTGGAGCCCCTGATGAACGGCCGTGTGTGTGTGTGTCTGTGTGTGTCTGTGTGTGTGCGTACATGTGTTTACACTGCATGTGAGATGTGTCAGATGTCTCCAGCTGAGTTGAAGGGATTAATGATATCATGCAAATATCATTTTCGCCTTCAGAGATTAAAAGATTAAAAGCGTGTGTGCGCTCGTCTCTATGTCCTGGTGGGGACGTAAATCGGAGCGACACCACCTGTGGGAACAGGAAGTGAGCACCACACGCTGCAGAAGCTGCTTTCGGCTTTTAAGAGTTACATTTACTTCAGGATTAGGTTTCATTGTGAGAGCAGGATTCATTTGAAGCTTTTATTTTGGGGTGAGGTAGTTGCAGGATGTTGCTTTGAGGTCGGAGTATCTTGTAAAATGTGCCGGGGGTCAGGAGGAAGCAGGGTCAGAGGTCAACAGGACGGTGTCATTATGCAGCCGTGGTTTAAGTTGTAGCGTTACCTCAGCAGAGGTCAACAAAAAGGTTGCATCCACCTTAAATATCCACTGATTCAAGGCTTCACCACGGCAGGAGCCCAAAATCAAACACACCGGAGGTTACAAGAGTCAGCCATGTGAGCAAGGCTGAAAAACTGGTCCCTCCACTGTGACCCCTACGCCGTCAGCGAGTGGACTGGTTGTATTTTACAGTGAGATCGAACCAGCAGAGCACTGGGATTCACAGAGAACTCATGTGTTGTCGGAAAACAACTCGGAGTAAGTCCACGAAAACGTCTCTCTCTCTCTTTAAAATCTCACATTATTATCAAAGTTGAGTGAAATTTCCTTTAAGTAACAGTACTTTTACTTGAGTAGAGTTTTCCCAGAACTCTGTCGTGTGTGACACAAACCAACAGAGTCATCGAGGCCAGAATTGATCCGAGGAGCATCGGGTCGATCCAGCACATGGATCTGTGACAAATCTCCTTTGACATTTGGGTTTAACACGTCCACTGTTATGAGATGAGAAGGAGCTGCATCACATTTGAGAGCCCAACTTCGTCTTTGTTCCCTTTTCTGATTAAACATTATTAAAGTCCATAAAAACATTAATGAAATTACACATTTTGATACAGGAAATCCCTCCATGCTGCCTTCTAGCTGCTATATAGAGAGTTTAAATGCTCATTTGAAGCTATGGGAATAAATACAGACCACGATGTATATATACTCTTCATTCTCTACACCCCCCCCCCCCCGCCCCCTCCCAGTTTCTCTCCACAATTGCCAACATGTTCAGGGACCTGGTGACTTTCTCTCTAATATTGTCAATGAATAACTTCTCTCACTGTGACAGACAAAACTTTCTCTCATGTAAAACATGTGGGACATTAAGACCCAGGGGATTTAATTACTGTAAAATGTCGACTGTACATTAAAATGATCTCGATAATCTCCTCTTATGAATTCACGATCACTTCAACAGATGGTTTAAGTCCATATAGAAAAAAAACCTGCACGCTGATTAAAGCGATAATGGCTTTTTGGGAAATGGCTCAGTGGCTACATAGTGATCCCTTGAAATGAGAAGGGGGATCACAATTCTGCCAAAGCTGTTGCAGAGCGATTTCCAGAGCGACCACGTTGCAAATGTCTTCCAAAGGGCGTAATGGAGCCGCACGCTCGGCCGCCCAATCACAGACAAAAGCTTCGTGGGGTTTTGTTCCACTCGTTTTCTCTCCTCTAATCTCTCTTCACGGAATCACCATAAAACACGTAATGAGCCGAAACAATGCAATTATGAAACGGGCACAGCCGCTCCTTCCTCTGAGGTGTTAGGATACCCAAACCTCCTGATAAAAGCATTCTGTCCCATCTTGCATATTCTCTCTCCCTCACTTGACACGTTTCATCCCCCTCTCAATACCCCCCCCCCCCCCCCCCCCCCCCGCCACGTTGAAAGGTCGATTAGAGCGACGGCAAAGATTCACTCCACATGTGCTTTTTTACGATTCCTCTCCCTCTGACATCTTCTTCTCCTCCTTTTAAAAAAAACTAAAGAATAGTCGTGTGCCCATAAAAGTTTATGTGGAGAAATTCGCTGTTATTGCCGTGCCACAAATTGTGTCGCCATAAAGTGTAATTGTGATCCCATTAGCGTAGCCAAGGTGAACATTGACTCGCCCCCGATCAATAAAACATCTCAGAGTTTAAGGATATATTGGATCTCTCGGGCTCATTGGGCCTCGAGATCCATTATGGATCATGTGCTTCACTCGCTGGGAATCGGTGGAGAAACGAGTTCGGCTGCTCGTGCTGACTTCAGAAGCAGGAAGTGGAACTGAGCATCACAGACGAGCAGCTCTGGATCAGACGAGGTTTAAATACACAGGGAACAAGGAGCGCTGCGAGTTTATTCTGCAGAATTTAAATGTCTAGGCTCCGACGATGAGGAGTCATTCATACGGCAAGAAAATACATTAAGTGAAAGTGTTATTAGAAAACATATTTTTTAAAAGACTATTTTAAAACCATAAATTGCTCGAACAAACCCTGCACGACACCATGAGTAGAAATATATTGACTTCCTTTGCAGAACTTATAAATACGAGTGAGTCAAATAATCTGAATTACAGCACAGACGTCGGGTGACATGTCGGATTCAGCGTCTTGCTAAAGGACACTTAGGCACCCAGAATGAAGGAGCCTGGGATTGAACCACCGAGCTTCTGGTTAGTGGACGACCCTCTCTTCCACTTTTTCTGTTATTGAATTTTCCTTTAACTCTTCTACCTTTTTTCCAGTGCTCCTTTCCTTTCTTTCTTTCTACTCACTTTTGTGTATCTTCCTTTCCTTCACATTGAATAAAGAGAATATGATCCCAACACCACACACACTAATTTAATTAAGACTTTCATTCACGTGATGCGTTTGGAATCTAAAGCCGGTGTCGCAGCTCTTTAAGTTCAGCAGCCGTTGAGCTGTTCATTAGTAACGAGTGGTTTTCATGACTGCGTGGACCGACTGCCTCATTTCAGCAGGAATCAATACTGTGTTAAGACGTCTCCACCTTTAGCCACCGGCTGAAATAAACCATCGCAGGCCGCGGCTGGTTAGAAAAACTGTTTTCACCTGCTGGAGTTGTGCAGAAGATTTAATGTCCCTTGACTCCACTGTAACAGAGTTTAAAGTTTAAAGTGCATTTCCTGAGGATTTTCCATGAGGATCAAGGTACTGTGTTCTGTCATGTTAAAGTTAAATGTTCAAATGTGTGCAAAATTTACTCTTATTAGCATTTCATTCATAAAACATTCATTAAAAGTGAAAACACACATTTGAAATATGAATAATGAAGCGGTAACTTCTATCTTGTTTCTTGTTGATGAGCCAGGCAGTCAAATATTGGATCATGCTTTACAACTCGGTCTAACTTTCTATTTATATAGCAAAATGAAGAGCTTCACAAATAGAAATATAGTAAAAACTCATGAAAACTGTCAGAAAATAATATAAACACTTAATATCTGACAGAAATGTAAGCATCACCACCCATTACA
This sequence comes from Pleuronectes platessa, assembly GCF_947347685.1. Classification (NCBI taxonomy): domain Eukaryota; kingdom Metazoa; phylum Chordata; class Actinopteri; order Pleuronectiformes; family Pleuronectidae; genus Pleuronectes; species Pleuronectes platessa. The sequence goes on along the minus strand of NC_070642.1, from coordinate 20,749,296 downwards.
ACAATAAAAACTATAATCAGGGAATGCAGTACAAGAATATTAAGTGTTCTTCTCAATACTTTGATGTAGAAATGTGACCTTTTCAGTTTATACTATACTTTACTTGTTTTGTGAGTAATTTAAATTATTTAGATACTAATCCTTAGTTAAGCCTCGGTTCTCTGGTTGGTGTTTGAGTCATGGCGGCTCACCGGGACTCACCTCATTGGTTGAGAGGACCGAGTCCTCGTCCAGGCTGAGGACAGCATCCGTGACAATGACGTCGTGAGGGAAGAATCGACTGCTCATCGTCTGGAGAGGACGAGACAGAGAGACAGAGAGACAGATAGACAGAGAGACAGAGATGCAGAGAGACAGAGAGACAGAGAGACAGATAGACAGAGAGACAGAGAGACAGAGAGACATAGAGACAGAGAGACATAGAGACAGACAGAGAGACAGAGAGACAGAGAGAGAGACAGAGAGACAGAGAGACAGAGAGACAGAGCGACAGAGCGACAGAGAGACAGAGAGACAGAGAGACAGACAGAGAGACAGAGAGACAGAGAGAGAGACAGAGAGACAGAGAGACAGAGCGACAGAGAGACAGAGAGACAGAGCGACAGAGAGACAGAGCGACAGAGAGACAGAGAGACAGAGAGACAGACAGAGAGACAGAGAGACAGAGAGACAGAGAGACAGAGCGACAGAGAGACAGAGAGACAGAGCGACAGAGAGACAGAGAGACAGAGAGACAGAGAGACAGAGCGACAGAGAGACAGAGCGACAGAGTTAGAGCGACAGAGAGACAGACAGAGAGACAGAGAGACAGAGAGACAGAGAGACAGATAGACAGACAGACAGAGAGACAGAGAGACAGAGAGACAGAGAGACAGAGAGACAGAGCGACAGAGAGACAGAGCGACAGAGAGACAGAGCGACAGAGAGACAGAGAGACAGAGAGACAGAGAGACAGAGAGAGAGACAGATTATTTAACAGCCAATAACTTATCAATACAAGTATAACTCACTAAATGTAGCTCGGGTTTCATTACAGAATCAGTTCCAGCAGCCGAAGAAGGTTTTTACTTCAATAAGCATTTTTAAAGTTGTGGAGTTGTTACAGAAGTAAACAAAAAGTATTTATTTACCCCCCTGCTGTGTGTCATTCAGTCAATGAGTGGACTTAATGGGTTTTGTGTGAGTCTTTATCAATTCAGTGTAGCAGAGCCTGGTCCATTAGCCTAAAGAGGCTGCTGATGATATCGATTTGTGATTAAAGTGTGAATTATTTAACTGTTTTCGTGGAAAAGCAACAAAAGACGGATCTTGGCTGAACAGAGGCCGAGTTCAGCCAAAGTTTCAAACACACATCGGAAAATACAGGGACACAATGGAGTCATTCCACAGAGAGAGAGAGAGAGAGAGAGAGAGGAAAGACACGCAGCCACAAGCCGGAATCGAACCTGCGGCGGCTGCAGAGGACCTCAGCCTCAGTGCATCTCCCCTCTAATAAACATTTCATGTAATGTAAACGAGGCCCCGTGTTAACTACCCTGTCACAGCACTGACATTTATTTAACTTGGATTCACTATCTGGAAGAAACGGGGGATTCAATTTACAACGCGCTGGGTCATATTAATATTAATATGTTCAGAGGCAGCAGCACAAATATCTGCAGGGTTTGTGTCTCCTTCCAGTTTAATGAGCCGCTGGAGGCTGAGTGCAAATTCATCAAGAGATTAAACGTGAAACATCGAATCACATTTTTAACGCAGGTTCCCTAAATTCCTCAGATGATTTGATTGAGCTGCTTGAAGTGAGAAGACTTCACAGAAAATGAGTTTCAATCAGAAGGAAGAGGATTCGTTCAGTCAGGACGATGTTCAGAGTCACAGCTTCTCATCTGTCTCTAGAATTCACCACCACACGTCTAATAATCAACTTTATCCAGGACTAATGGACTGAATGTGACAAATGTATAATTATTAAACATTATAAAACAAGTATAAACACCCCCCTCGGCACCTTCAGTAAACATAGGTCTTGGCCCCGGCCTTCAAAAACCCCTCATATTGGCTGACAGCCCCCCCCTATTCACCCCCATTCATCCCCATTCACCCCCATTCACCCCCCCCACACCTCCCCCCTCCGGCTGGTGTCAGTGCTTCTCTGCCTCCAGACACAGATTAGATCCCAGTGGGATCAGTGGCAGTTCAATGGTCTGAACCTTATCTCTGTCGCTCTCCGTCCACCCCTTCCCTCTCTCTCTCTCTCTCTCTCTCTCTTTATATCCACCATGACTCCTGCTACCTCGAGGGGAGACCCCCGCTCTGGCTTTAGATGAACCCACATGGTTCTGCATTGAAGAGTCAATTGAGAGTCGGGGGTATCTGCAGAGCCATCACATGGGCAGCTACCTGCTTCTTGGTGTGTAAGTCAGCAGCTTTAAGTGTAAACAATATTTTATAAGACAAAAAAAACAACTAAATATAACTGGGATCTTTACAATATACTTAAATAAATCTGGAACAAAACAGAACAACAGACTAAAGGATATTTTAAAAGACATAATTCCAGTGGAAGTCAGCTCACCCGACCTTCTGCTCAATCAGACTCTCAACATCAGCTCCTACTCGACCTTTCATCTCTTCCCTTTCATGCTCCTTTGGTATAATTTAAATGCATAGCTAAGGAGTTCGGATCGATGCTGAAGATTAATTTATCAATATGAAATTCCAGGGCGGTGGGCGGTGGGGGGGCGAGACATTCAATCCTGAGAGGTGATGGATGAAGGTGAGATGTAGTCGACACCACCGGGCGAGTCCATGGATCACTACTTATAATATCGATGGCTGAGTCATAAACGCTTAGCAAGCAGGTTAGAGAAGGAAAGAGAAACAAGGAGCCGGATTCTTCCTTCTGAAATTCCTATTTATAATGCTTAATAATTTATATGTTTACAGTTTTTTGGCAGGAAGCTGGATTCACATTCAGTGTATGTTTAAACACATCAGTTTGAATAAAGCACAGATGAGGAAAAAAGGATCAAATGAACACAATAGATAAATCACACTTACATCCAGTAGGTTTTTAGTTCAGGGACAGAAAGATAAACTGCTTTTCTTTGTGGATGAGGACTTGTTGGATATTGATAAATTAAATCATGATGTTGTGCAGAAGTTGGAACGTAAAGTTTGCAGCTGTTCAGGAGAGAGAAGCCCAACTAAGTGAAGTAGAGGCCTGCTGATGGCCGGTCTCCACTCAGCATTACAGACTCACAACCAGCAGCAGGTTACTGCTCCATCGACGCACACAACTCACTTTCTGTGTGTTATTGTTGTGGCACCACACACGGCCAGCACTTAAACAAACACACTGAAGAGCATCTGCCTGGGCTGCGTGACAACACACCACATGACTAATTATACAACCTTGGACGCTGACGCACACATACACGCAAACATACACACACATATATATACACACACACGTGCACGTTGCTGCCTCAGAGATGCTGTTTATTGTCGCCAGTGGAAATGTTGTTGTGTTTCAAGGGGGAAACATTTACACGAAAATAAACAGAGGCAATTAGATGACAAAGAATCTGGATGAGAGGGAGGGGGGGGGGGGGGGTGAAACAGAGAGACAGAGAGAGAGAGAGAGAGAGAGAGAGAGACAGAGGGGGGGGGGCACAGTATGTGTGATCAAGTGTATTTTTAGGATTGAAACTCAATTATTTAAATCGATGTGAAAACGAGTTAAATGAAAAACATGAGACTATTTCCTCCCTTTTATGAAACAGTTTCAATTTCATGTGTGTGTTAGTGTGTGTGTGTGTGTGTGTGTGTGTGTGTGTGTGTGTGTGTGTGTGAACGGAACAATACCAACAAAGTCACACTCTCGGCTTGACGCTAATAAACAATCAGAACTCACAAGGCCTCAGTCCGAAGAGGAAACATCCTCCATTAGAAGTGAATTACCACAGGAAACAACCTTCTCCACCACACGTCTGTATCAACCTCATGTTTCATCAGCTGCTTTGTTCACGAGGTTTTTCACGAGAGGAGTCAGCGTGTGTTTTTAATCAGCGATGTTTCATTATCACAGACAAACAAACATGATAAGAACGACCCCAAAATGACAGAAACCAATTAATTGCAGACGTAGTCTCACTTCCATAACGGATGCAAACAGCCACCTTACCTTGGTCTGCCCTTCGATGACAGTGAGAGGCACGCTGGTGGAGGGCCACTTGTTCCGAGGAGGTAAAGGCTTGTCACAGTTCCACAAAAGCACAATCTGCAGGGGAGAGAGCAGCAGAGGAAGGAAGAGTCAGTTTGTGTAGAGCACTTGGGCCTGTCAAAGGTTTTTCCTGATCTTCAAACAGAATGAAGACACATAAACGTCAGAGGAGGTGAAAAGGTTGTCAAATATCAAAGTTCCACCAATTAAACATGAGTCCAACAAAATCTCCCTCATGGAAAAGCAGAGTCAGACTTTTCACCCCTGAACTTCCAACTCTTTGCTCATTATATTATTATCAATTTTACCCTTGAATTCTATTTTTCCTCCCAGCAGTGGCTCTAATAACCTTTCGGTATCAGAGGAGGGGGCTGCATGTCCTCTTCAAATATTAATACCACAAAGACAAATAACAGAAAAGGGAAGAAGGACAAGTGAGAATGAGGAGGATGGAGGAAGCAGAAGCACAAGACGGACAGGAAGCAGAAACATTAGCCCTACTGAAGTAAAAGTACCACATTGACTCTTAAGAACTTGCTTTTAGAGGTTAAAGAACTCGCAGAGAGTCTATAATCTACTACATCATGACAATCCAACACTGTGTGTGAGTCTCCCGTGTTGCACGAAGCACCTGGTCACAGTGAAGTATGGAAAACGCTTCCCACCTGTGCACAGAACTTGGACTTGGCTACAGCGATGATGAGCTTCACCACAGGGGAGATCTGTGACTGCAGAGGAGTCACAGTGTGGATCACAGCTGTGAACTGCTGCTGCGGGCTCTTACCTGCAAAAACACACACACACACAGACACACACAGGAAACAGTTGTCATGGCCAAAGTGTATTTAGTTTTTTTTTTAACACAGAGTTGTGCAGATGTACTTCCCCATAAAGCTCCATCACGGTTAACTGGACAGCGAGTGCTCCGCGCTGCACCCGTCATCCATCTTCCTGACAGCGTCTCCACTCCGGCTCCACATGACTGAACATGAGTAAACATGTCTAACACAAGAGTGAACACTTTCCTCCACGAGTGTCTCTTTTAGTGAACGCTGAACTGGGCTGATTTAGAACCTCCTAATGAGTTATTCCCTTTCCCGGGAACTCGTAAAACAAACCAGCTCTTGCTAGTTACTTTTATTCTTTGCATTTAGTTTTTACCCGAGGAGAACAAATGAAGCAAACAGGATAAAAACGAGAAGTCGAGAAGCAGAACCAAACTTTAAATTACTACCTTGGATAAATGATCCCCAGCATGCGAAGTACAATGAGTAAATAGAGCCGGGGAAGTGATTCCCCCCGAGGCAGCTTGTGCCAAGGAAATGCATCTGTATTATGGAGCGTCGGCTCCGGCAGCTGGAATATTTGCACACGTTTTCAATTCCATAATAAATGAATGCGTTCACCTTGTAGCTTTCAATGTAAAGACACAAAGAGCAGACGTGTACTCACAAGCTCACTAAGAGACTGATTTTAATGTGAATTGTGTGAATATAAATCAGTATGAGACTAATGAGAATAGAGTAAATGAGGGCAGATATTCCAACAACACACAGACACTCAGGTTATATTCAGAACCAGGAATTCAGGAACATCCCCCACACCCACCATGTGTTGGGGCGGGTATGGGAATAGGGGAATAAGCATCCTCGTGGATAAGTGGAGCCAGAGTGCTCTTTAGTGTTGCTCGATCCATCTCTCTGACACCGGGCCCCCTGACCAGACATCTCAGGTGGGCTCAGCGTATTTATGGAAGCACGAGCTCTGCCCTTGTGGGGTCACAGGGAGAAGCTCCGGCCTTCTGTTTCCTCCGCGCTCTCTTGGAACAGGCTGGGCCACCGTGGTTCTTGAGGAGTTGCCTGCTCAAGAGGCATAAAGATATTCTAAAGGATTCAGGTTGGTCACATTCCTCCTGATGAAGTCTTTAGGAACGCAGTAGGCGGATAAAAACGTATCAGTGTGTGGTCCTTTTGTGTTGAATTGTGTGTGTTTATCTCAGCGGATACAAACGGAGGTGGAGGGAGTTGGAATGCGTCAGATGTGTTCAGCACCATGGAGAGAGACACTGGTTGGAAAGCCTCAGCACCACAAACAAAGAGATAAACAAGCTGAGTGTTTCAGGACCACGGAGAGAGACAGAGACTCAGTCTACCTCGTCCCTTTCAAGTATCTTTAAATAAAACAAATAGATTCAGATTTTATCAAACCAGAATTAATCTTTAATAATTCTATTAACATTTGGGCCAAATTTCGAAGGAGACTTTCTTAAGACAACGAAATCAATAAGGGAAAATTTGCTTTGTGATGTCACTGTGACCTTTGACCACCAAAATATAAGCAGGTCATTCCTGAGTCCAAATGAACATCTGCACCAAATGTGAAGATAATTCCCTGGAGGTGTTTTTGAGATGTTGTGTTCAGAATGTGAAGGACGAATGAGCAAACCTAAAACTTAATATAACAATTTTTTTACTGGGTTTTGGCAGAAAACATGTTTATAATAAACTATTCTTCTCATTTTGTTCACTTTCTCAAAAGTTCAACTGTACAACTTTTTACAAACTGAAGACAAACTCAGATCTGGGCTTTCCTCCAGCTCCTGAGGCCACGATGTCTGAGCGGTCGGTCAAACTTTTTTATATTTTTCACGCTACCAGGCTGAAGTTGCTTTGCCATCTAAAGTTATGTGAAGGAGGCAGAGTGAGACTCACAGCACTCACAGCAACTGATTCCCTGAGAGCGGCTCTGCAGGGGGCAGCTGCAGTTTTCTCCTGACACCTGAGTCCACATCCCTCCGAGGAGGACAAACATTGATCTGAGTTACAGCCTCAATCTGCTGAGAATCACTCTGGTCAGTATGCATTCATCTACACACCCACACATCGAGATATACACACTCCAGGCTGCTTTCCCTTGACTCCCTGCCTGCGGTTTTCTGTTTGCTCCATCACCATTCATACCGCATATCAGGTGTCACCTACATTAACATAAATAAGGAGAAAGGCATCATATATTGATCGACTCTGGCAAGAGCAGTGAATCAACGCGACAGGAAGGAAAGATGAGGAGAGAACGGGGGAATGTGTGGCCTGACACCTCGAACCTGACGCCATTTCTTTTCTTTCCTTTCTCCCACTGGTTTGTCAAAGTCTGACCCGAAGCCCTGGAACCAAATCTGAGAAAAATTAAACTCCAGCACCGTCCGTTTCTTTCTCTCAGCTGCAGAGCCGGGTTTCTTTCATCCATGCTTTAATAAACGTTTCTTCTAGAACCAAACGAAAGTGTGGCCAAACTCGTCATGTCTTCATTTAAGTACTCACCCAGGATGGCATAGTAAAAAGGGAACTGGGCAGGGTCTGTTGAGTACTGGGGCAGTGCATAGAGACCACCAGGGAGGGAATTCCACAGCAACTGGTTTCTAGACACGTGGGAGACCACGCGGTCCTGGATGATCTGGAAGAGAGGGACATAAGGAAAAGACAAAAAGTCAAAACACAAGGGCCAAAAGCAAGAAAACAGACGAACAACAGAGATGGATTTGAATGTCATTTTTACCCACAATTTGTCCTTGTACATGTATTTGTTGTGTCATGGTTTGAATACACAGTGATTTCAGAGCAACACAAATACACAATCTGCATTGTAAGGGATGGAAGGTGACAGACACCCTCTGTGTGTGGGGATGAACACGTAGGTCTCTGACTGAGTGAAGTGGAAAGTTCACAAACATCACTTCAGTTTTGTTCATTTCTTTGGCTCTGTTTTATTCCCTGTTCTCTGCACGTGTCCCCAGTTCGAGCACTGGTTTCAGGTTTCGGTCTGACTAACCCCAGAAGACTTTCAAAAGGTGCGACAGCTTTATTTACTCGGTGATACAGACGTGTTTTCAAGCTGTAAAAACAGTCAGCATATAGATAAGCATGAGCACCAGAGTGTGAATATGAGTGTGTCAAGGTTTGTCGCTTGCATTATTGTTTTTATGCTGCCAACACTGATTTTAAGGAAAAGAGAACGACATAGAAAATGGTGAAATTAATCTTTAGTTCAAAATATTGTCACGTGTTTTTTAAATGTATTGATTTCTATTGTGAAGGTATGAAGATTTAAAAGGAGCAGAACGAATGACTCAATTATTTGTGCTCATATTTGATATCCACCAGAAGTAGGTTGAATCATACGCACACACCAGCACAGACACACAAAGACCCACCCACACACCTCCTGACACCACAGTTATCCACAACGCCTCATTTCCCCCGTTTAGCCCGGTGGCGTGCTGGCTCTGGGTGTCTGGCACATCTGGCCGGGCTGCACACGGCCTCAGTCTAATTTCATACCCCGCTGGCACCGGGCATTTGGCGGATTCCCCCCCACTCGGTGCCACTTGTGCAGCGACTTCAGGGGAAAGGAAATGCTGCGGTCGGAGAAATGTTTGTTTAACCTGAACTTGAAGGTGAAGATAAATAATGTCATCAGGATTTTCCGAGGATTAGTCCGTTAATATTCTCTATAAGTCAGATTGCTTTAGTTTGGTAAAGTATAACACCTTCATGTTATAAATCCTTTTTCCTAATACACTCCGGAGTTCTGCTGCCACGGCTCGACTTGGTCTGGTTTGTAGCTTGAAGCTGAAGTTAGAAAACAATATTCAACCTTGAGACGGATGTTTCTGATTCATTGTCGTTACAGAGAAATATACAAGCACAGTTATTTCATCATAAGAAAAGACTGCAGGTCAAATTTACAGTTACAGAAAGAAAAGCCTTTATAATTATAACCCCAGAAAAAAACAGGCCTGAAGTCGAGAGTAGGGCGAATGTAGACGCAATGTTTGTGTAATAATAAACATTATGGTAGTTGTTGTGATGATTAGTGATGATGAGGAGGATGCTGCTGCAGTTGATGAAGAGCTAAGAGCTGCAGTCGTCCCTTAGGATCAAGGCTGAGAGGACGTGAAGCCATTTTCTTCTCTTCAGCCGCGGAGGTCACTTAATGAGCCGACCTCTAGCTTTCTAGTGCCGAGAGCGGACACACACACACACACACACACAGACAGACACACACAGACATACACCCACCCACCCACCCACACACACACATTGTGCAGCCTCTGTAACCCGAGGGCTGCCAGACCTCACAACCTCCTTCACACTTCTCCTTCTCTGCCTCACATTGTGATCACGAATCAAGACGGTTTCAGACTGTACACGATAATAGAAAAACATATTTCAAATCGCTGTTTCCTCTTTTCTTCTATTTATTAGCGGCATCGGTTATATTTCATAATCTGAGAAGAGGAGATAGAACTGTTGTTTAATTTGTAAAGTGTCTCATTTAGCAAAACATTAACAGTCTTTGTCTTTTCCCTGAAGAAATACACAAAGTACAATAATGTAAAGCTGCACTAATTTATAGTAAGAGTCACTTGATGGATTCTCCTGCAGCTTTGTTCACTAACCAAACGCTGACCTGGTGTAAAGGTGCATTATATTACACAGTTGTGAGGCCCACTGCCTTTTATAGATATGAGGTGATAACACTTCCTTGTTGTGTGGACAGATTTCTCAGCTACCCCCCCCCCCCCTCCCAAGTAGAAATTTATAATAGAAACGATGCTGCTTTATCATCCCCGTTTGTGGATTTAGTTTCTACTGCATGGTTTCTATCTAATCTCATAAAAGATGACCCTGTTTGTACTAATCACAGCGAGCAGCTTCAGATCAGAACTGTACGAGGTTTATTTATATTCATAATACCTAGAGTTGTGTTGTGTTTTCATGGGCGTGTGGAGTGAAAACCTGTTAACTTCATCTCATCGTCTTCAATCTGACTTTCAGACTTTGGACATTTACATTTCATTTACTGATTATATTTATTTGCAACTATTTGGGATTTATTTTCTGCTGCGGAGACAATAGGACATATAGGGAAATAGGATGTTAACAGTACAAACCCATTCTCACATTGTTTAGTGACTACATCTGAAACTTATCTGCTGACTGAGACTGAAAAATGCACTTCTGTAAAAAGCAAGAACACAATTTTGAGGGCGTCCTTGAGGCTCCACTTCCTCCAGTGGAGCTCGGCTCTGTGGCTGGTGTCAGGAGCTGTTTATAAATGTATGAAAACAAAACAGAACATCGCTGGAAAAGGACGAGAAGCACTCGATTCAGAAAGGTCAAAAAGTATAAAACCAACAACTGGAGCCCGAGTTCTTGTGAAAGTTTCTCTCTGGGAGCTGATTCAGGGCCTGCGGCCGTGTACAGTACAGAACAAGAGATTTGATTGATTAAAAGAAACTCTCCTGACAAAACTAGATCCAAAAAATCCCATTAAGACCGTTTTTCTTTTTTGCCGGCTTACCTCCAGAGTAGTTGAGACGATTTTAGCCACAGAGGAGAAGTAGGCGTCCCAGAGGAACTGGGTCTGCTGACGGAGAGCCAGGATCCTGTCACGGCCCACGGACCGAGTGATGGAGGGAACCTGGAGGAAGGAGAGAGAGAGGACGAGCAAACGACAGGGAGATAGATTAAGTTAGATTTTAAACAGTTATTGAGTGCGAGGATGAGAGTGTGTGTGTGTGTGTGTGTCTGGCAGACAGGTGGTGGAAGCCGAGGTAATTCTGTGGACATGCAGAGAAGATTAGAGGAGATTCTTCCCCCCTTCAGGACTCCTTTACTCCCACATCTCACTCTGTCCGTCGTCTTTCACATTCTCTTCACTCCTCACGCTGGATTCCATCGAGTGGCTTTAAGAAAAGGTTTATAACTGGTTCACATCCAGGAATGTCTTCGAGCTGTGGATTCCAAAAGGGTTTTATGGGACATGCTCCCACAGCCCGAGCAGATTTTTAACTGGTTGTTATCTAGAACTTTCTAGTGTACAAAATTGTTTGTTTGTCAGCAGGATTACACAAAAACTTGTGGAATGGGCCATAAAATTACCCGTAAAGTTTTGAAGGGAATCTGGGAATTAATCATCACTTTCTGTAACGTTGCCAGATCGGAGGTTATTCGCCAATTTCACAAATTTTTAAAAATATGCAAAAGGCGAAGCGAATATCTCGGGTTAAAGTTCACGCAGAAACTTGCTTCGCCTCAGGAACCGAATATTTAATTCGTCCAAACTTGTTAAGGGTTTTGTTAAGTTAAGTTTCAACCTCGTTCTCTTAACAGCTCCCCCCCCACCCCCCCCCCCCTCCCCTCCTCATCAGCAGCAGATGTCGAGGTGTTCAGGGATAACAGTTTGTTGATGCAGCCTGATGTCGCCTGGAGTTTGTAACGATAAAAATCAGCTTCTATTAATTTTATTTCTGTCCATATTTTTCATTCTAACCTCAGATATGTCGTAGGAATAAAAATAATCTCTAATTCATACTCGTGCTTTTTTCTCTGAGTTTCTCTGAGCTGCTCAACAAACCCTCTGGCGAGTAAAGAAGAATCCACCGGGACTGGAAATCACTGCTGTAGAGTGGAGCTGTGTTTTTATTAATTCATCTTCTCGTCATTAAAATATCTAAAACTCAAGGTCACATTTAGAAAATGTCTTCATTTGACTCATTTATAATAGAAACATGTTTAAATCCTCAGATCTTTGATATTTTACATTTTTTAAATAATTTATAAATTTGTTATTAACTCATTTTTGGTCTTGTCGCCACATTTATAAACACAGAGACGCCTCCAATGGTCAAAAGAAGACACTGAATATGCATCAATTTAAGGATAAAAAAATAAAAGCATGGTTCTAATTGGTTTATCAATTGTCAAACTCGATGTTCAACCACACTTCAGTGTATTTTTATGAAATGTTCACAAACAAACAAGGTAATTTGACAGTTTTGTGAAAACAGCCAATAGAAAGCGAGAAGCAGGTTTGTTGTGCGGCGGCTGACTTTAATGCCTCAGCTCTCTGAGGTGGAATATAAACAACACCAATTAAATCAGCTCGATTCTCTTCCCCTCCATTGACTCTAATAGTGTTTATGTTTCTCAGCAGGGTGCATGTGTGTGTCTGTGTGTCTGTGTGTGTGTGTGTGTGTGTGTGTGTGTCTTCTCTCCACGGGGCTGAATAGAAACTCTCCATATTGAACAGCCAGGTATTGCAGTTCCCGGTGATGTAATTGAAAGTAATGAGATTCAAGTCTCTCAGTGGGGGGGGTTCGGAGCTGAACACCGAGTCTCTGCATGTGTGAGTCTGTGTCACCGAGGAAAACCAGAGACAAAGAGGGAAAGAACCAAGAATCTCTTCACCGACCAGACACACGTCCATCTTGGTTATTTCATTGTGCAACACAGATGACTGAAGCGTTTCTTTAAAATGCGTTTTAATGGCTTCTTTTTCCAGTTGTTTGTGTGACAGTGCAACACAACCTGAGTTGGAATGAGTCTACTCTGACATTTTCCCTTACACACCCTCGGCCCTGCTCCTGGTGTCTCTGCACAGCCGGAGAAGGGACGAGAACATCTGCACTTTCTGAAGAGGAGACGAGAGACGGTCGCCATCTGCTGCCGCCGAGTCCGGGGAACAGAGACGATGTTGTGATGTTTAGAGGAAGAGACATGAACAGAAAGTAGGAGAACAGGTAGAGAACAATAAGAAAAGAGGAATCGTGTTTTTAATGATCAGGATCTGAGAAGTGTGGCGATTTGGTATTGAGCTCATTTCTGTACGTGCTGCCCCCTAGTGGTTAATCTGGATCTAGATTTTCTGCTCTCATTTCGTTCAGAGATTTGTTTCGTGTTTAGTTTCCCGACAACAGAAGTGGGAGGAATTGTAGAAACCACACGAAAGACAACTTCACTTCCCTGATTCAATCCTGCGTGTCCGTGCTTCCACTGCTTTATCTCCTGTTACGCTACAAGTGGCGTTAAGGGGCCAGAGGAAACAATCCTGGAAAAGACTGAAGACACAAAACCTTCTTGTGGGTTCACGTTGTGTGACATCCAGACACAGGCCAGACAGAGTGTGTTGCACAAACACCATGAAGTATGTTTGATTTTATGAATGTCAGGTTTAATCCAGAAAGCTTTTGGTGGTTTTATCCCTGATATTTCCTTTTAATAATTCTTCACACGTCTGCATCAAAACAAACTAACGGAGAGATCCTTGTTTTGCTCAACCTCAGACTTCCTGCTGTCAACACACGACACTTGCTTCACACGTGTTACAGCCAATTAACAGGCTTTTAGACGCACTTAACCAAAACGCAGACGACATTAGTGTGTCTCCGTGATGTGTAATTAGGAAAAACGCTGCTTTATTTTAGTTTTTATCACTTTTTTCATTGTGTTGTTGTGAGATTTACAGAGGAAAAAATCTCATTATCATCATATTCGAGGTGCTGATTGAAGCCTGACGAGGAACCAGGCACATGTTAATTAAACACGGGCACAGACCCTCCACACACACACACGTCCAGGTGGGGTCAAAGGTCACGCAGGTGCCTGCATGATAACACAGAGTAATTAGAGAAGGTAAATATCACAAGCTCAGTCTTGCTGCTGTAATTAAAGGCAACAGAAGGTGATCCGGTTTTAGAAATAATCCGTCTCGGATATAAATACTTCTCGTTGGAGGTGTGAGTGACTCTGAATATCACAGCTGTCATGTCAGAATACAAACTGAATAAAAAAGCTGTGTTGCTGCAATTAAACCCCCCCGCTCCCCCCCGCTCCGGTGACACGCTGACAGGTCCAACTTGTGACGGGAGTTTGGCCCAGTTTCCCAGAAAACATCCGTATATATAAATAAAGTTCAGGTTTTTTACCGAACCTGTTCTGCTCCTCATGTGGTTTGTTCAGTGTGAGTCAGTTGTTTAGTGTATTTATAGTGTAACGAAAGTCAAGCACAAGAGTTAGCAATAGTGAATTTCTTAGAACAAGGGTCTTGATTGGCAGAGGTTCAATTCAAAACTTTTAAAAGGGACAATCTGAGTCATAAATCAATCAATCAATCAATCAACCAATCAAACGCTGAGAGTCCCTGAATCGGCCTCCTGCTGGAAGGGCTCACTTCCATCTGTTGATGCTCTATGCTGTAAAGTGTGAGGAAGGTTTGACTCCACCTGCTGAGACCGTGTGATGGGACAGTCTCTGTTTACCTGTAGGAGGAGCCTCTCGTCTCCCAGTACAGCAGCTTTCCTCCAGTCGATCACTTCGGAGAAGGGCAGCTCCCAGCCATTACTCAGGATCACCGGGATACAGGCCGCCTGAGCCGAGTGAGACGAGGAGACGAGAGAAGGAAACATCAGTTTGACAGGAAATCCTTCTTTTGAGGGGACTGGAGTTGAATCAGTGTTTACACAACAGCCTGTTTGTAGGAATTGGAGACAATTGTCGACATACAACTCACATGAATCCCCTGAATCCACAGATTAACGATGATAAGTCAGTAAATATTGTTGCATATTGAAGGACGAGGCTCCATCTGAAGACATTTACGTCTCAATAAAGGACTCGAAGTTCATTCAAACTATTCACAAGTTTTCACAGCTTGAAAACAAAAAGAAAAATTCCTCTAATGAGAAGTTTTTCTTTCTTTCTTCACTGAGGGATTTGTCCTGTTGGACGTTTTCCGTCTGTGAGACACTTTCAACGTGTTCCAGGTTTTTCAGAAGCAAAACTCCAACAAAATCTCATGGAGCAAAACAACAGTGTTTTTATTTATTTCCCCCGAATGCATTGATATTCAGAAGATTCATTCATATAATTGAAATCATCAGGATTTGTTTTTCTCACTGTGCTGTAAACTCTTTTTATAATGAAGATCTTTAAACTGCTCTCCAGCTGATTTAATACTTCAACTGTTTAAAGGGGAAATACTTTGTTTTCTGGATAATTTCCTTCACTTCACATATTTAATGTCTCTTAGATTCTCTGCTCTGAATCTATTATAACATTTATTGTATTTCAGATTAACTAAAGCTTGTTTCCTATTAAAGCACAAGTTTTATGGAAAACCAATGAAGGTTGTTCATTGAGTCGATGACACAAAGATAAATTAAAATCAAATTAAAAAGTATTGTAAAAGCTTACACCAGTTAACAGTGAGAGTTATTTATAGATTTTATTAATGTGCCAGCACAACACCTCATTCGTTACTGTTTAAAATGATATATGATTATGTGGGATTATAGCTAAGTTATTCATTTCAAACACGGGTGAAAGTATTTCCACAAATATGCACAAATTAATTTTGTACGATTAAACAACATGTGAAATGAAAATGTTAAATTAAAGTTTCACATATATATGAGATATAAAATAAAAACATTTCACATATAGAGATTCTAAAGCTGCCATAGATATTTAGAAATAAAACCACTGAAGACTCAAATGTTCTTATATCTGCTGGTGCAAACTATATAAACTATATCGTGAATGGTAAAGTATGAAAGTTTTATTCTGCTTATGAATGTTACTTATTCTCTTCCCAGTCAAGGTGTGCGTCAGAGTCCAGGGTGTCACGGGGGGGGGGGGGGGTTATGGCTCCACATTGATATAAAACATTCTATGACTCCTACTGCAGAATGAAAAACAGACCAACTCAATACGTCTGGTGTTTTCATTTAAAGTTCAAGTTCGACTGGATTCTCAATCAAGTGAAGCCGAGAGATTAGAGGAGATTCACAAAACGCTGAGTACCTGATCAGCGACCGGTCTAAGCAAATTCTCTCTGCTTTGATTAGTTCGGCTTTGTGGGATGACTTTCTCTCTTTTTTCTATTCCTCTATGCCTCCGTCCTCCATCACTCTCTTTTCTTTTCTCTCCTCTCCCCGGCATTTTGATGATTGCTAGACCTTTGCATGGAAAAGGGTTTTTCCTTTTTCGTACATTTGGAAAACAGAATGTTCAACCAATACAGAGACGTAACTTTTAGATAGAATGATAATTATTTGGTTGTAGAGAAGTTGGAAAAAGTTTATGTCTTGTTGTTTCTTTATTGAAAAACCAGTATGAATATTTTCTCGGTTTGTGGCTCAATTTGATGCTTGGTTTCAAAACTATGTAAGAATTCCAGGCCTCTGGGAAGACGCCTGTATAACTACTTGTTGCAAATACTCTGGATGATTCCTGGACTCGTGTTGAACCAATTTATTCTTCCCGTCTGTCTTTGATTGAATATGTTCTAAGGAAGTGAAGGAGTAACAAGCAGAAGAAGAGCAGCAGCCTCAGGCGAGTGTGTCACTTAATGTCAAGTCAACAGAGAGACACATGGAAACGAGGTGCTAATGAAAGCTGAACACATCTGTGGTCTGAAGACGTGCAGCAGCGTTCCCTCCTCCCTGTGGTGAATCTGCAGAAACAGGCCTTTTCTGGGGCGGGGGGGGGGGTGACAGTTTGTCAATAGTAATAAGATCAGCTGTTGGTGAGAGGACACAGAGGAGCTGGTGGATTCCTTGTCGAGCCCAGCTGGAGCTCCACGGGGGGGGGGGGGGGGGGGGGGGTCTGATCAGCCTTTAGCAGTAATCACGAGCACAACAGAGAAGCTACAGCCGGCGACAGGGATCCAGAGAATATCCTCACTGGAAGTTTGAACAAGTGGAAAAACAAGTGGAAGGCTCGTCTGATCGTTTTGTCCACACCATGCACTTTCATGTCCTCTGTGGACGTCACACTGTGGACGAGTCCGGCATGGGGTTCAAATCCCACTGACTCACAAGGACCAGTCTCAGCTGTTGATCGTTAACTTTCACCGAGTATTTTAAATCATGAAATAACTACCTGGATCGATAGAAACCATCTTTAAGTAAAATGTATTTAATGTGGACTTTTTTAGTTTGGTCCATGTCCCATCTACTTACAAGGAGGAGACAGAGTTTATGCAATTTGGATTATTTTGTGTCGTTGCTGACCTTTAGTGATTCAACTACCTCTACTGTCGTGATGTGCAGGTGTAATCCAAGATTCCTGTACTTTGAATGAAGTATTTCTTCCTATCGATGCCCATTACGTTGCAAAAATGTAATCATCAACATATAATATTCTCAAAAATACCTGGAAAAAAACCCAAGTGAAATCCTCCATGCAAGCAGAAAGCTCAGAAAGCTACTTTACCTGCAGAGCCTCCAGGAAGCGAAAGGATCCCAGGCGCCGGCCTCGAGGCACCAGGCAGAAGCTGGAGTTGTGGAGCAGCTCCTGGTAGTCGAACCTACGCAAACACACATTGAAAGAAGAAGGGGTTAGAAGAAATATGAGAAGAAGAAATAAAGAAAGCGTAGAAAAGAAAGAGGAGAGGGCTTCGTTGCAAGAGACTAAATGTTTTCATCCTTCAACTCTGTCTAACGGGGCCACAAGAGAAAATTAACACTGAGAGGAACCTTCAGGAGAAAAGAGCCGACAAAACTAATCAGGAGAAATAAGAGAGAACGACAGGAGGAGAGAGAGAGAGAGAGAGAGAGAGAGAGAGAGAGGGAGAGAGAGAGAGAGAGAGCGAGAGAGCGAGAGAGAGCAGAGGATGATTAAACTTCCAGGGGAACTCTCATGAGCTCTGGAGGAGGTGAAGACCTTTTTTCCTGGAGACAATAAGGTCGGTTTCACGTCTTTTCCAAACAACAATCTCCTAAACGGCCTTCCAAGGCTTTTTACGAGAACTCAAATCTCTCTCATGAAATGTTCGCTCCTGCAAATCAAACAGAAACACGACAGATTCATAATGAAAGGTAATGGAAATCAATGCACAGCTGCCTGCTGCACATTTCATCTGATTGACACACGTGAGGAGAGAATCCCACACGAAGGGTTTGCTGCAGTTTAGGTTTTACTGGAAAACTATTGATCTGGTGTGTGTGCGTGTGTGTGTGTTTGTGTGTGTGTGTGTGTGTGTGTGTGTGTGTGTGTGTGTGTGTGTGTGTTGTCCGTCAGGTGAGAGCAATTACCTTTGATTTACAGACGTTACAATGGATTTCCAAATGTGAGCCAAAACCACATCAAAGAAACTGAGCGGTAAACCAGGAAGACAAATTCATACTTATATATTTTTTGCCTTAAATCAGTTTAATCAACATAATTCACAGATGCAATAATTACAGATTTTCAAAAAATATATAAAGTCTTTCCTCAAAGTTGTTCAACTTGCAGGTCACTTCTGTCAGTCGGAAAACTTTAAGGCTGTGTGTGTGTGTGAGAGAGAGAGAGAGAGAGAGAGAGAGAGAGAGAGAGAGAGAGAGAGAGAGAGAGAGAGAGAGATGAAAGAGGGAGGGTGTGTGGGTGTGTGTGTGTGTACACATGATCTCAGGGCTGGCCTGAGGAGATTTTAGATTGAAGCCTAATCTGTCTGGGGATCAACTGTCAGACACCTTGTGTGTGTGTGTGTGTGTGTGTGTGTGTGTGTGTGTGTGTGTGTGTGTGTGTGTGTGTGTGTGTGACTGCGTGTGTGTGTGTGTGTGTGTGTGTCTGTGTGTACCTGCCTGAAAAGCCTGCCCCTGTACTGTGTGTGTATGATAAGTCTTCATGATGAGAGAGTGTCTGGCATATCACTTACTGCCACTGCACATTTGGACTGTGTGGTGTGTGTGTCTGTGTGATTGTGTGGTTGTGTGTGTGATTGTGTTGCTGTGAGAGCTAAATCA
The DNA here is from genome assembly GCF_947347685.1 of Pleuronectes platessa. Classification (NCBI taxonomy): domain Eukaryota; kingdom Metazoa; phylum Chordata; class Actinopteri; order Pleuronectiformes; family Pleuronectidae; genus Pleuronectes; species Pleuronectes platessa. Next base: position 20,730,499 of record NC_070642.1, on the reverse strand, counting down.
GATGTCAGGTGTCCAGCTTGTCGTCCAGAGACAAGGTCACTGTGAGCTGCTCTGACAGACGGACACAGCTCGTCACAGTTTGACTTGAATCTCACTTCAACAAACAGACTCTGTGTGACGGTTTAATAATTAAATCTTATTCCTGTGACCTCGGTTTAATTCCCTGAACAACTTGTTGATTGTGTCGTCGCTGCTGCAGCTTCACCTTCTGTCACACAGGCACCAATCAGACTTATTATCGATTTATAATTTGAGGTTTGTTTGGTTTATCTGGTGAAATATGATTTTTAAAATGAGGTGGAGCAGCCGGGTCCTGTCTGCTGCTGGTCACTGGGGAGGTGGGGATTCCTGTGTGTGGTGACCGCTCAGGGATTCTTTCAGAGGCTGCGGGTCCTGCAGCTCCATGAGCACGAGTCCCCCCCCCCCCCCCCCCCCCCCCCCCCGGTCAAGACGTGACCTGGCAGCAGATGCCCCCCCCCCCCCACACCCACAATGCAGGGAGCAGCCTCAGCTTCTCACCTGGAAGCAGGGGAGTCAGCTTTTTTGATTTTGTTCTCTGTCGTTACAAGTTTGCTTGGAAAAACTAAAATGACCTTAATCTATCACACTTCACGGTGTAATTCAGATAATTAACAATCCTGTAGAGACATAGCTGGTCTATTTAAAAACACTGCCATAAAAAGATATTAGATATATACACTGCTGCAGACTTCATGTAAACGATTGTTCCTCGATCTTTACTAACTAGTTTTCCTTTGCAGAATAATTGAGGTCATTCAGACAATGCTCCTCAAAGCTTCTCTACAACATTTGGATGTTTGGAGGCAGAGATCTCGACTCGCTGCGGGTGAAGAACCAGAGAGAGACTCAGACCTTCTGGAGGGAATCTCAGGACACCTCCAGAGGAGCTGGAGACTGAGGAGGAACGACAAGCGGCTCGGTTTGCCGTGTCGCCGCCGTGACGCTGACCCAGATAAGCACTTTGTTAGAGTGTAGTTGACACAATAGAATGAAAGATGCTGCAGGAGTAAACCTCTTGAACCAGGTTATTTTCAGCTGCATCCTTCAGAGGCGGCATTTGAAAGGGGTCCAAAAGTCAGAGACAAGTTTCCACGATGGGAACTGGGTCTCCGGAGATTCACGTCTCCAGGGATGAGGAGTTTTTACTCAGATGTTTCATCACTCGGTCTTTTGAGGTCATCCTGATCTGTGGCCCGATTCAGGGGCTGCGTTCTTCTGAGGCTGCATCTCAAGTCCGACTGCATCACAGCCTCGTGAAGGCTCTTTTAAGTGCGGCCGACAAAAGCGTCCCCAAGAAACAAAGGCTTCAATGGGTGGGCTTCAGTGACCTTCTTATTTTTCAAAGTGATAATGGAGGTGGAGAGCAAGACCTGTTTACGCTTATCTAGGAAATCCTCTCTAGACCAAACCATCCTTACCTAACCCTAACCCCGTGGGGAAAGACGTGTCCCCTGAACCACGACACACCTTCTGTTCTGTGGTCAATATCTTCTCAGATAATCTAAAAATAGGTGAGCACTGTACAGGAGAGGTATCGTGATGTGAGGAGCACTTGGCATTAGTCAGATATGGGAGCCTCACCCTCCTCTCACGGGCAGCCTGATCCTCTGGACTCATTAATCCGTCACTATGCTTCACCTCATCCACCTGCTTCAGGAAGTGGAGAGGTGCTCCAGTGCTCTCACACCTCTGCGTGCAGGGCCTAGGTGCTCACACAGCGATTCACAGTATGTTTGTTTAAGCACAGGTCTGAATGAAGCTTTTTATATTTTTACATCCATTTCCCTGATTCCTTTATGGGTCTAAATATATTTACGCATAATGTTATCACCAGGATTGTGTTATTTCTACATGTGATTATGCTGCATGTGCACACAAGCACTGATCGTTATATAATCCAAGAATCTGTCCTTTTAGATAAATATACTATATTGATATATAAAGTAAATACAGTAAAAATGTGAGGCACTATTTGAACCATGTGTTGTTTCTCTGCGGCTGCTTGAGAGAGACAGGGGGACAGACAGGAGCGAGGTTAAGAGTTGGATAATACTCGGTGCGAGGGAATGAAAAATCAATATGTGCCACAGAGAATCACTCACAACATTTTAGCTGAAAAACAAAGGGGAGAGTGTTGTCGGCGATAAAGTTAAAGGGTTCTCTCGGCAGAAAACACTAAATAGTTTCAGGGGTGATGGATCAATATGAGGCCTCACAGAGTCCACCCTGAGATGTGGTTTTTATATATATATATATATAAAACTGAAGACAAGATCAAATCCATAAAACTGAATTTTACACTGGTACATGAGGCAAAGCTCCAACACAACTCGGTACAAATAATGTTCCCGTAGTTCGAGTTTGTTGTTAAATAAGAAGCATCTGGAGGAGACATTGAAATATGATCATAAACTGAATCATAAGTTTAAAGACAGATGTTTGCTCCAGAGCGAAAGAGGTAGTTTAAACTAAATTCACTTTTGCAATAATTACCAGCAAGTCATGCGTCTCCCTCAGGGTTGGGTAAACAGGAGCAGCAGCATTATATTATACATTTGACGTTTTATACCTCAGATTTACATATATAGATGTTATACTTCATCCCAGCGATGGGCTGCATGGAGGCTGCGGTGGAGGCAGAATCCTCACAAGCAGTCAGAATAAAGCTGAGTCTGAACCCGGTGGAGTTTTAAGCAGCACATTTATCTGACTTTACTGTAAGACCCGGGATCGCAGGCTCCACAACATTCATCACTTTAAACACGTCGGACTATTTAAAGTATAAATGGCATCACAGGTAATTACAACAAACGGGCGCCTCACTGCTGCGGCTCCCGTGCACCCGGAGGCAGAGAGGAACCCGAGGCTTGTCTGACACAGGGACTGGTGCTTCCTGCAGGTGTAGTGGTTGAGTGCGAGTGAGGCCTCACATGCACCGTGAGCGGATCCATTAATTATGAAGCGCAGACTCGGAAATGTCCTTGAAGAGCAAACAAACAATCTCGGTTCGTAAAAAAAAACAGCGAGCGAGAGACTTGCCCACTTGTGCAATTTATAACGACAAAACATAAACTGTGCGGCTTGAACCCGACACCGACACCGGGAAACGTTATCTTTACAACGGCAGCACAAAAAGAGCATCACACCCGAATGTGCACGGAGCCGGGAGAGGAAGAGGATCTGGAGGAAGCTCTAATCTGCTCAGACAATCAGGCACCGAGGTCTTTAACCACACAGCGCTCGGCTCACTCTCCTCACTCCCACTGCTGGAGTGCGGTCTGGTATTATTACCACAGTATTAATTCATTTATGCGTCTTTACAGGAAAGGAGAGGCCGTTATTGACTGATCACTTCGGCACTCAGAGCTCGTGTTTGGCTCAGAAGTAGAAACGGGGAATAGAAAAGGAACTCAGTGGAGCGCATACCTCCGCCCAGCAGTCCATTGCTACATCTGTACTCTAAACTATTGGTTCTGCCACAGTCACAACGATATGAAGAATCATAAGAGATCTGTGACTTTGTGTTTTATCCGGCCTGCAGAGCCTGGGTCAGGGGTCAAGAAGGTAACAGAGGTCGTGAGTCGCACAAATGGCAATAACGTGTGTTCACTGACGTCCAGTTTGATCCCATTAGGCTCCACAGGCCTCGATATCACAGCAAAGAGAATCAATCAAGACTCAACTCCAACAGAACAGAGTGAAAATGAACCAAAGAAAATCTCTGATCTTAAATCCGCCTCTAATATCAGCTGTGTGAAGATATGAAAGCAGATTTATAAACTCAATCCTGACTTTCTTCTTCAGTCCCTAAAGATCTGTGCAGCTACATGATGTGTCACAGTATGTGGGTGTGTGTGTGTGTCTGTGTGTGTCTATGCACTGAGGCAACAATGAACAGTCACATTACATTTGCTGCCATGTCGCGCCTCTCCGGGAAAGAGCCGCCTCCTGCCCGGCCGGCCTCTTGCACCTCGGAGCGAAAACAGAAACAAGGCAGAAACGAGAGTGGTTTGATAAATTGTCTAAAACAAAATGGGAGTAACACAAGAAGAGGAGGAGATGTGGAAAGTCAGGACAGAGGCTGGAGGCTTCTGTGTGTGTCTGTGTGTGTCTGTGTGATGTAGATCTGAGAAGCTAAATTCTCATTTAAAACCCTTCAGCGTGTGTTGGGTATATAACTTAATCTTGTTAAACTTAAAACTGCTCTAATAAAAAGAGTATGTGGATTTTTGTGTAGCTCATGTGACTCTCATTGACAAACCAAGAGGGAACTTGTTATTTTATCATCGTTCAGCTCATTGTTCTGGTTTCACAGGTGGATTTTATTTGTGCTGATTTGTAAAATTGGAATTTGTACTGAAGGAAAAAGTTGAATCGGTGCATCCCTCCTTAAATTAATCTTGTTGTTATTAAGAGAATTTGCTGTAACTTAAGAAACTAAGATGAGTTACTGAAGATTTAAACAAGATGTTAAACTTTGAGGTTAAATCTATTTTCAGCATTTATATTTACACCATGTGTGTGTGTGTGTGTGTGTGTCACAGAGCAGTCGGCAGCATTTAGCTTTAACACCGGCCCAGAGACCTGCATGTGTTTCATGTCACTTAAGAGAAGCGAACAGTTTCAGCTGCGATGTTTACGCACAGACACACACACACACACACACACAGAAACACACACAAACAGACACACAGAAACACAGACACACACACAGAAACACACACACACACAGACACACACACACAAAGATAAATATGGAAAGTTCCCTCCGTCTCAAAGACAAACCAACAAAGCAAAGAACATGAAAACGATTCTCTCTCTCTCTCTCTCTCTCTCTCTCTCTCTCTCTCTCTCTCTCCTCTCTCTCACACACTTGAAGCGGAGGTGTCCCTGTGAGGCGGTTACCATCTATTTATTTCAGGTATTTTAATGGAGCTTGACGGGAGCAGACCTCTGTAACAACAGGGTTCTCCCTTCAAAGCAGCCGCGGTGCAACGTAAACTTTGAGGAAACCTCCTCTGAGACTCAGGAGCTCCCGCCCTCGGCCTGGCCTCACCTCCCAGACACCTCTCCAGCTGCTGCTGTTTGGAGACCGAGGTTAAAGGTGACACCATCGAATGTCACGGACAGGAATCCCCAACGTGGAGGAGGTTCATCTGCTCTGCTTTCGATATCTGTCTTCAGCTTGTTTTAACTGTCAGGATGTTTCCACTGTTTCCAGGAAAATACGCACAGGAACTAGAATGTCGATCAAAAGACGGCACAACTCAGATCAAGGCCCAACAATCCCACACATAAGTGTTTAGAGCTGTTCATGGAGGTTTAGAAGAATCTGTCTGTTATTCACTGAACACATGTTTCAGGATCTTCCACATCAGGGTCCCTGCCGCACCTGGAGTCTACGTCCATCTTTATAAACAGTCTACGGTTCCTCCCAGGCCCAGGTCCCAAAGAAGAAGATGAGCTAAACATCTGAAAGAACAGATAAGTCACAAATAAGCTCCACGACCACTTCTGCACAAGAAATATGAAAACACTTGTCGTTATTTTAGAAATGTAATGTATGGAAGTCTTTGAAGAAACTAAAACCTTTAATATTGTTCCTGGACTAAATCTACTGAGTTTGCCTTCTCACATCCAGCTTCTCCGGAGTTCAGTGCACATCTGAAAGCAGCTTTTGTTTCTTTGTAAAGACGAACCTCTGCGTTACTGATTCTCCGTCCACTCGACCAAACGCCCACTTCTTCTTCTTCCCACTGTCTGCAGCATCAGAGCCATTAAAGCAAAGAACACTTTTTTTTCCGTATGGCCCCTAAACGATGAGATTTACCGACTGCAGGCTGGAGGGAAAGGCGGCGCTTTTAAATGCACGAGCACGCCTCTGCACTAAAGAGGGCGCACGCCTCTTTAAAACAACTGTGGCAGAAAGCAGGAGCCCATTACGACACACAAACACACACAAACACACACAGACACACACTCTTTGATGGTGGCCTAAGTAGTTTGCAGACGCTTTGATGAGTTTTTAAACAGCTTCAAACCGACTCCAAAGAGCCAGGTGCTGAAGGACTCAGCTGTGAAGCTGCAGCCGCTCACACGCTACCCCCCCCCCCCCCCCGACTGGAGCTCAGGTGTGTCCTTTCAATTGTCTTAACAGAGACTCAGTTCCCTGCCGCGTCCTGGTTTATGATCACTTCCTTCTAATATGATAGATATGTACATATTCCAGTGTTTGTTACCATCTATATGAATGACTTCATGATGCTTTTGTTTCCTGTTTCTGGTCCTTTGTTATTTCTGTAGCTGTCAGATCTTTACGCTGCTTCTATTTGTTGTTTATTATTGTTTGCTTTTTAACTGCTGGCTGTTGTTTGCCTTCATTTATTTATTTATTTTAACCTGGAAAGCACCTTGTATCTATGTGAAAGGTGCTGTATAAATAATATGTATTATTATTATTTTAAAGAAAACTATGGTAATTAGTCATACTACAGAGTTAATTAAGGAAATAAACACTGGAGCAACGTGGCTGCTATTGCTAAAGGCAATGATAACAATGATTAATGCAATCATTTCATTCAGTTATGATTTATAATACACGTGATTCAAAATAAACCACCACACATGTTTAAGGATAATAACACAATTTCAAACTATTATTATCATTATTACTATAAAAATGACAAAACAACACAATCGTACTTTCAGGGCAAAATACTTTACTTTATGTTTGTATTTTCTTTTATAGCCTGAATGTATCTGCAGTGAAACTGGTCTCAGTAATGTTACGTTGAGTTCTTAATGAAATATTAAAGATAATTAATTCAGGCTCCACAGAGCTGTAATAAACTCTGTCTTTTTTTATTATTATTAAAGGTTATTAAAGATTGTAGCATTAAGCATAAACAGCCTCATTATTTCTTTTCATTTTTACTACTTATTGTTTCTAAGGTTGCAGAGACATCGACTCTGATCTCTCTTCTCTTCTCGTCATTTCCATCGACCTCAGTCTGAACTTTCTGTTTTTAATTTAGCAGCCGACACAACAACGACACTATTTGGGCTCGGGGGGGTAAATCCAAAGAGAATTTAGTGGAATCCAATCTGGTTCCAGGAGATGATGTCACCGGGCAAACATTCCTGCACAAAACGGGTAAAGAGCTTTTCGCCTGTCAACCAATCAGCTGTGACTTCTCAGGGTGGACGTCCTCCTGCTCCCACGACACCCCCGACAGAAGGTCTCTGAGAAGACGGGAAAACAACAAGCTGCAAACAACGTGTCTTCATTTCCTTCTTCTGTTTCTTTCTAGCACAGATCAGCAGGTGATCGGAGGAAGGTTCCAATTCATAGGCTGATGTTATTGTGTGTTTGTTATCTTGTGTGTGTCTGTGTGTGTGTTATGTGTAGAGATAATTGCAATTTCTTTGAGAGTAAAATCAGTTTATAAAGATGGTCGACATGGCATCTGCCCAAAAGTGAAGCCAAAGCATCTGGATCGCCCCCTGGTGGCTGGCTACAAGAGAGGTCATAAACCCCACCTCCTCCATGTTAGTGGATGGACCAAACCCAAAAGTCACATTACACATCAAGTTACGTTCATTTTAAAGCTGATTACCGTAGTTTTAAGTAGTTTTTATCACACTGATGTTTGTTCAAGTGTTATTTTGGTTTTAATTGGTTATTTAAAGCTGTTGAACGGGGTGAGATGTCGTGATTGACAGCTGAGGAGATTCTTTATGTATTTGATTTACTCCTGAATGAGAATAAGGGTACAAAATATTGTAACAGTAAAAGCGTGTGAGCATTTTATTGAAATATTGACCCCGGATGTGTTGTTATGGAGAAATACCTAAACGAGCAGGTTGCTAAGATTCAGGAACAGTGAATATGTTTTGTAGGAAATGTTATTCAGCCCTAATTACCTTTTCCTTTTTACATGATGTTGTTAATTAACATATCTGCAGGTCGGAAAATGTTGATACTAGAGATAATATTCACTGACAACATATTTAATTTCTCATCTTGCGATATAATACAATATTTGCCCGTAACAACTAAAGCATTGTTAAAATTGATGATGGTTGTTGAACTCAACGCAGGTTAGTGTTTCCAGGGTTGCTACACACACACACACACACACACACACACACACAGACACACACAGAGGGGGAGTGTGTGTGTGTCTGTGTGTGCTGTGAGGAACCATTAGCACCCTCTCTGTGCCCCTGCAGGTTCCAGAGGTCCAGGATGTGTGTTAAAGCTCTTCACACATCGGTCTCACTCCTTCTTCTCGTTTATTGGCTGTGAGCTCCGTCTGTGGGTTTTTTGGCAACACACACACACACACACACACAAGCACACACACATACACACACACACAACTATGTTTGAGTCTTTAAACCGTCCACACTTCTCCGGAGTTTGGAAACTGCTGCTCCTGTAAAAACTTGCTGCATTGTAGAATAAACAAGCAATAATTGTTTTTTAGAAGCAGCTCTCGCTATGATGCAACATCTACTGGCCACAGCTCCACTTCAACATATGAGCTTCTTTAGTTTATCATGTGAACTGTGTCATATGGATTCAGCTTCATTCAGCATGGCCGGATCCAGTGAGGAGCGTGGACTCTTCTCACTTCGCTCACGGTGGAAAATGAACTTGTGAGGTTAGCCTCGGTACAGGCAGCTGCAGGGATCAATATCTCTGAATACACGCCACTTAACTCTCACCCGCTGCAGCTCTCCATCTCAATTCACTCTCTATCTCCCTCAGAGAAGAGAAGAAGAACAAGAGTCACCCCCCTCCCTCCCTCTCTCCCTCCCTCCCTCCCTCCCTCCCTCCCTCACCTCTTCACCTCCCCCAAAATACCGCACGCTGCCTCGTCCTCCTTGTTTCCAGAGATAGCGACAGACATTAAACAACATCGGGCAGGAAATCAGAGATGAAACAATGTCTTTCTTCCTGCTGCTGAATAATTGAACACGACAAAGGTTCAGACACACACACACACACACGAAAAAATACACAAAACACACACTTATATGGAGTTTCATGCTGATAAACTGATGAAGACTTTGATAAGCGATGGCCCAGACAGCCTGTTGGTGTATTATTTATTTTTTCTAATCAACTTCCTCTCAGTGTTGGTGTAACACGAAGGCTCTGATGATTTATACCTCCACAGGAAGTGGAAATATGGTTTTACAGCAAATATCGTTAACACAACGTGTCAGAACAAGCTCCCAATGAATCACTATGATGAATTATGTTGGGCCAGAGCCCAGCGGGGGGGCCACCAGACACTGAAGCCGAGAGGAACAAAGGGTTGTTAAACTTTGGGCGGGAAACATCCTCCTGCAGGCTCAAGAATCTCCCCCTGGTGGTGGAGAAATGTCCTGGGGTTTTCCCAGAAACCCCCGCTCAGTTCCAAGCCCCGCCCACTCAGATCCATTTCTGACACTCAATTGGCTTAAAGCCAGCATCATCCTATGACCAACTCCTCAAGGAGGAGGACCTCTCAGGTAGAACAAAACCACTGAGACCCCAATAATCGCTGCCATTTTTACCCTGCTCTGAAGACAACACCAGGCCCCCTTCGGGGCCTCTCAGCTGATTCAGTTGCTAACGGGGGCAACCTTAACTTTAGTTTATCAACCAGAGTTATTTTATTTTCATTTCTTTTATTTCTTTATTCAGTCGACGTTTTTATTTCCAAAAGGACTTTTGTGATTTTAACTTGAAGAGGCCGCGCACAGGAACTCGCTCGCCGGTCGAGCATCACAGACTTTCTTTCCAAATCCACAGCGGCGTTACCGCTGTTCACCCCCTGCAGAAGCGCGAGATTCATTCCGCTGAGGAGCACGAGCTCCACATCCCTGAAGAAGAAGGACGACGCTCATCCCATCGAAGCAGCACGAGCAAATCCGCTGTTTGTCCGGTCCAGCGGCCGAAGACCGCTTGAGAGACCACGTGATTCACTGGCCCGACGCGCACGCACACCGCGAGGGTGGTACAGTAAGAGGCTTTATTGTCTGGGCAGATGTTAATCTAATACGTAGCGTATTGTTTTAATACTTGAATGTATTTGTTTTGTATGAGACCGCCGAGTCTCTAGTGTTAGCGGCGATTCGCCACTTCCGGTTTCCGGTTACGGCCTTGTGCCACAGTTTTTAAGCGCCGTGAGCAGCGTCTCCAGCTCATTGTGACCGTTTGAACAACTTTAAAGAGACTTTACCGTTCAAACCTCAGCACACAACGCCACTTGGGTGCTGAGTGGTAAAGTAAATGTAACTTGTCTCTGACGGTGCTTTTAAGAGCTTTGCTCTCTCCTTGTATGTATGCTCTCTCTCTCTCTCTCTCCTTCTAAACCGACCTATACACACATCCGATCTGTATTTAGAATACAGTTCATGTAACATAGTTAAATCTATATTCAGAGAGGCTGGACACATCTGGAAGCCATGCGGCCGAACGCCGAAGCAGAGACAAAGAATTCTCTTTGTCTGAAAATCCCTTGGTGTAATTCATGTGACGACCACCAGTGTGAGCTCCGGCCACATGGTGTCATTAACATAGACTCCATTTTGAATAACGCAAGTTAAACCCACCATTTTGAGTCTATTATTGCCACGCCTCCTCTCTCCCTCTCCTCCCATTCTGGCTCTAAATTCATAACGGCTCCGCCATCTTGTTTTGTAGTCAATCCGCCATTTTGAGAGTTTTTAGGCCTTGATTCCACGAATCATGATCGGCCGCCATCTTAGATGTGACGTCACCAAGTGACTGCGTCATCGCCACGCCCCCTTTCTTTTTCTCTCGCTCTCTCACACACCCACACACACACACACACAGACACACCCACACAGACACAGAGACACATTGATAGACACAGACAGATACACACACACAGATACACATAGATGAATACATGTGTTTTTCTAAGTTGTGATAAGCGGCTGCTGTTGTTATCTTTGAAATATGGGAGTTTGTTAAAATGATGAATCATTAAATAACACTAACTTTATTTCACATGCATACACATAGACACACACACACAGAGAGACACTTTGACACAGACACACACACACACACCGAGACAGACATACATAGGTAGACCGCCGGTTTTACATGTATTGTCTGAATTGTGATAAGTGCTGCTGCTGTGTTTATCTTTGAAATATCGGAGCTTGTTAAAATGATGAATCATTGAATAACATTATAACTTTATTTCCCCTTTTTAATAAATGCTTTTGTAATTAAAGTATCTGTAGTCTGTGATTATTTGTGCATATGTATGTGATTGCAGCTGGATTATGATTGCCTGTGCTCGAACTTAGTAGCCTTCACTGTTAATTAAATAATTATTAATATTAAATATTGAGATTATTGATTTGACATTTATCATTATGAGACTGATATTTATAGATTGTATCGTTGGTCCCTGTAACCAGGGTGGTGCCCCGCAACAATAAGCAATGATTACAGATTTGTATTATTCTTAATTGATAATTTTATTGTTTTCATTAATTATTTTAACTATTATTAATGGATAACCGTATCATTTCTAATTAAATGTGTTACATTTCTTAATTAATAGCTTTATCATTTTTGATTATTTTTAAGAAATAATTGTTATTTTAATAATCATATTTCATGATTATTAATAATTAGCCAACGTCAATTCTACTCCTACTATTGCACAACATAAATGGTGCCCCGTGTGAGGCATTCTAACTCCAGCTGTATCATAATACTGTACAATAATCCAGATTCATTTTCCCCCAGAAATTAATTTTTGAAGAAAAAGATATTAATTAATTTTTTTTTTTCCTTCCAAAACTTTTTTTTATCCCTCACAACATAAATGGATCCCCGTGTGAGGGCGGAACGCTTCACGCATGCAACATAAATGGTGCCGCTGCTTGAGGCTATCTAACTCCAGCTGTATCATAATACTGTGTACATTGATCCAGAAATAATTTTGAAAGTTATTTCTCTGCAAATAATTTTTTTTTAATCCTTAAAATTCCCCTGCACCTTTGCAACACAGGTATACTCGTGCCTTGCGTATATGTGGTTGGCTGCAGAGTGCAATCGGTGGTTGTGTATTCGCGATGCACAATATTTATGATTAATTTCTTAAAGAGAAAAATAATTTTGGAAATTTATTTCTCTTTGAATTTTTTATTTGTAATCCCTTTGCACCTGTGCCAAACAGGTATACTATTGCCTTGTGTATCCGTGGTTGGCTGCTTATTGCATATTAGTGGTTGTGTCATATCAATGCACAATAATTATAATTAATTTTCTTAAGAGAAAAATAATTTTGGAAATTTATTTCTCTTTTTGAATTTTCTTTATTCTTAATTCCCTTTGCTAAGCAGGCGTTGTGTATAGCTATGGTTGGTTGCTGACTACGTTTCAGTAGGTTAGTAATATTTTTTATAGGAGATTTTCTGCATGCTTTTTAATTTTAAGGGAACAAACTAGATTTGAGAGACTAGTTTTGTTGAGACTTGTTTGTTAACCAACTAGGTCTTAAGGATTGAGCCATCGAGCTATCCTACATAGCGCTACTATATAGACACAGAGTGAAGCTCACCTGTGCATCTTGTGTAATGTTTATTAAATTTTTATCCGCTTTTAACCTAAGCAAGCTTGAGCGGCCCACCAGGCTCTTTTCGCACTCAGAAGATGAGTAGCATGGACCATCCTGGGGCAAGGGCTCCCTCAAGGCCAGACGACCTGTCAGAGACAGTCGCCAGTCTGAGCAATTTTTATAGAAATGCTATAATTGAGTTTTTGTCCGCTTTTATCTAAGCAAGCTTGAGCAGCCCACCAGGTGTTTGCGCACTCAGAAGATGAGTAGCATGGACCACACTGGGGCAGGGCTCCCTCAAGACCAGACGACCTGTCAGAGACAGTCGCCAGTCTGATCAATTTTTCTAGTGATGAAGCGAGTGAGTTGAGTGAGTATGATTTAAGTACCTGCGATCGTAAGATTAAAGAACTGTCCATTCACCTGATCAACCCCACTGGCCCGCATCCAAAAATACCCCATGCTCTGGGTCAACTGACACTCCTCTACCAGCAGAGAGCCGAGCTGCAGGCCCAAGAACATGCGAAGGAGCTCCAGGCCATGCAAGCAGCATGTCGAGCGGAGCAGGAGAAAAACTCCCACCTGCGGCATATCATCGAGACCCGCACAGAACAGGACCAGGCGGTGCAGGAGCACGAAGCTCTGCACGGAAGGTCGAAGGTCAGCAGAAAGGGGGGCACAGTCAAACAGAGCTGCCCCCCCTCGAGCTGATATCCCTGATGACAGGGCCAGGAGCTGACGTCATTCCCGGTGAAGCCAGCGGAACAGAGACACTGGGAGAAAAGCTGCGAGCACAGCTACGCAACCCTCTTGCAGAGGAAGCTTTGCTCTGGAGAGCCAGACACACCCAGCAGTCGACCGCTCCAACCCCCTCAACACCAAAGGGGGGGCCGGACTCAACCCCTAGACGTGCAGTGACCTGGGACCGCTATGAGGCACTCCAAATGCCTTTCCAGCGGACACACAGCATCCACTCCAGCCAGAAGGAACACATCCTGCACGGAGCCATGCTGATCCACACCACAACGACGGAAGGAATCCGTCCTGGAGGGCTGAAGGAGAGTTCCCAGTCTGCCACTCAGGCAGGGGCGCACCATGACTCACGGTTGCGTCCTGGATGGTCCTCCACTCCCGGTGCAAGAGATGGTGGCCACAAAGATGAATACTGTGGCACACACAATTCAGAAGACCCTGATGACTCAGCACCCCCTCAAAGAGAGGAAATCTGCACCCGGCAGCTAGAGCCCCTTAAAAAAAAGACATTTATCGCTTCGACCCAGACAACCAAGGGTTCAACGAAGACGACACCGTGGTTCTGGCAGTTCAAATCCAACTAAATGTGGACCCGGCGCTGGAAGATGACAACTTTCCCCACGCCAAGATGAACCCCAGCAAAAGAGAACCAGGAACAGCGACCCTTCCAACAGGGCGCCCCACAAAACCAAAGGGGTGAGGATTTCAACCAGCCCCACAAACAGTTTCGACCTCAGCACCTGAATCCCTCTCAACAGAGGAGTAGGGGCTGGAACAGACGGAAACCCTATCAGTACCAGGAGTATAGATGTGGTGACCGAAATCCAACACATGGGATGCATCCTGGGACAGAGGAGTAAATACGGAGATGTGTGGATGAAGCAATGAGAGACATTGTGCCACGTGTTCCTCCAGGCTCCACTGAGAGACCAGACACTGAACCCCGTTGGCGAAACTAGGAGCAGACGCCCTCCTTCTCCACTCCCAAAGATGACTTCAATGACGGGGAAGGACCAAGGCGCTGCCAGAAACCCCCTCTCACCTCCACATCTGAAAAGGGGGGGAAAGAAATCCCAACTTTAAAACAAAAAAACGCTCAAACCACTCACTCCATCAATAGCTGCATGCTTTAGACCCTCTGTCAGTAAATTGTATAACGTAGTTCAGGTAGTGAACCTCCTTAGACCTCGTTGAGGATTTTGAAGTCGTTACCACTACGGTTGTGCAGCCCTCACGGGTACACTTGGCAATTCAGTCTTGGCAGTGAAATTCCAATATCTGTAGATCTGAAAACCTAGAAATAGGATTTATCATAAATTCACAGATTAGCGAACAACAGAACGTGACTCGCCGTTCTAAATGTTTTGGTTTGACAGGATAACACACATATTTACCTCAAAACACCAGCACCTACTCAAACATTTTCTTCTGTTCGTGTTTCCACTTTTCTTTCATTTCACTCTTCACCGAAATTCATTGGTATTTTAACAATAACTGCCGATAAGCATTATGTGAAATTGAAAGTGTGTGCCGTGTTTTAGAATATATGTTATTTAGCCTGTCTGCCCAGACAATTACCTCTCTCTGTTTAGACTCATGCCTCGAAGACATTTATGCCTCTCTGCCTCATAATGAACTAACTTTCACTGCTTCAACTCCACTCAAGGATTACCTCTCATGGATTATCACTGGACTCTCGACCATAGTTTGCCCTGGAGACCGGGGTCACAGCCCACTCTCCAGACCAAAAGGGGGACTGTTGGGCCAGAGCCCAGCGGGGGGGCCACCAGACACTGAAGCCGAGAGGAACAAAGGGTTGTTAAACTTTGGGCGGGAAACATCCTCCTGCAGGCTCAAGAATCTCCCCCTGGTGGTGGAGAAATGTCCTGGGGTTTTCCCAGAAACCCCCGCTCAGTTCCAAGCCCCGCCCACTCAGATCCATTTCTGACACTCAATTGGCTTAAAGCCAGCATCATCCTATGACCAACTCCTCAAGGAGGAGGACCTCTCAGGTAGAACAAAACCACTGAGACCCCAATAATCGCTGCCATTTTTACCCTGCTCTGAAGACAACACCAGGCCCCCTTCGGGGCCTCTCAGCTGATTCAGTTGCTAACGGGGGCAACCTTAACTTTAGTTTATCAACCAGAGTTATTTTATTTTCATTTCTTTTATTTCTTTATTCAGTCGACGTTTTTATTTCCAAAAGGACTTTTGTGATTTTAACTTGAAGAGGCCGCGCACAGGAACTCGCTCGCCGGTCGAGCATCACAGACTTTCTTTCCAAATCCACAGCGGCGTTACCGCTGTTCATCCCCTGCAGAAGCGCGAGATTCATTCCGCTGAGGAGCACGAGCTCCACATCCCTGAAGAAGAAGGACGACGCTCATCCCATCGAAGCAGCACGAGCAAATCCGCTGTTTGTCCGGTCCAGCGGCCGAAGACCGCTTGAGAGACCACGTGATTCACTGGCCCGACGCGCACGCACACCGCGAGGGTGGTACAGTAAGAGGCTTTATTGTCTGGGCAGATGTTAATCTAATACGTAGCGTATTGTTTTAATACTTGAATGTATTTGTTTTGTATGAGACCGCCGAGTCTCTAGTGTTAGCGGCGATTCGCCACTTCCGGTTTCCGGTTACGGCCTTGTGCCACAGTTTTTAAGCGCCGTGAGCAGCGTCTCCAGCTCATTGTGACCGTTTGAACAACTTTAAAGAGACTTTACCGTTCAAACCTCAGCACACAACGCCACTTGGGTGCTGAGTGGTAAAGTAAATGTAACTTGTCTCTGACGGTGCTTTTAAGAGCTTTGCTCTCTCCTTGTATGTATGCTCTCTCTCTCTCTCTCTCCTTCTAAACCGACCTATACACACATCCGATCTGTATTTAGAATACAGTTCATGTAACATAGTTAAGTCTATATTCAGAGAGGCTGGACACATCTGGAAGCCATGCGGCCGAACGCCGAAGCAGAGACAAAGAATTCTCTTTGTCTGAAAATCCCTTGGTGTAATTCATGTGACGACCACCAGTGTGAGCTCCGGCCACATGGTGTCATTAACATAGACTCCATTTTGAATAACGCAAGTTAAACCCACCATTTTGAGTCTATTATTGCCACGCCTCCTCTCTCCCTCTCCTCCCATTCTGGCTCTAAATTCATAACGGCTCCGCCATCTTGTTTTGTAGTCAATCCGCCATTTTGAGAGTTTTTAGGCCTTGATTCCACGAATCATGATCGGCCGCCATCTTAGATGTGACGTCACCAAGTGACTGCGTCATCGCCACGCCCCCTTTCTTTTTCTCTCTCTCTCTCGCTCTCTCACACACCCACACACACACACACAGACACACCCACACAGACACAGAGACACATTGATAGACACAGACAGATACACACACACAGATACACATAGATGAATACATGTGTTTTTCTAAGTTGTGATAAGCGGCTGCTGTTGTTATCTTTGAAATATGGGAGTTTGTTAAAATGATGAATCATTAAATAACACTAACTTTATTTCACATGCATACACATAGACACACACACACAGAGAGACACTTTGACACAGACACACACACACACACCGAGACAGACATACATAGGTAGACCGCCGGTTTTACATGTATTGTCTGAATTGTGATAAGTGCTGCTGCTGTGTTTATCTTTGAAATATCGGAGCTTGTTAAAATGATGAATCATTGAATAACATTATAACTTTATTTCCCCTTTTTAATAAATGCTTTTGTAATTAAAGTATCTGTAGTCTGTGATTATTTGTGCATATGTATGTGATTGCAGCTGGATTATGATTGCCTGTGCTCGAACTTAGTAGCCTTCACTGTTAATTAAATAATTATTAATATTAAATATTGAGATTATTGATTTGACATTTATCATTATGAGACTGATATTTATAGATTGTATCGTTGGTCCCTGTAACCAGGGTGGTGCCCCGCAACAATAAGCAATGATTACAGATTTGTATTATTCTTAATTGATAATTTTATTGTTTTCATTAATTATTTTAACTATTATTAATGGATAACCGTATCATTTCTAATTAAATGTGTTACATTTCTTAATTAATAGCTTTATCATTTTTGATTATTTTTAAGAAATAATTGTTATTTTAATAATCATATTTCATGATTATTAATAATTAGCCAACGTCAATTCTACTCCTACTATTGCACAACAATTAGAATAATCACTGTTGGACCACGTCAGGCTTTGGGCTGTTTTTCTGAAGATCTCACATTTTCATATATGGCAGATAAAAAGATGAACACTTTAAATGTGTGTTTTATTCAATTTACAGGAAAAAACCCAAAGATGTATTAAAGAATGCAGATGTATGGATTTCTTCTTCCAGGTTCTCTCTCTCTCTCTCTCTCTCTCTCTCTCTCTCTCTCTCTGTGCCTTCAATCCTCCTCAATGGAGATAAATGGGTGGGTGGCACTCACAGCATTTATAATGATATTTAAAAAAAATCTATTTGTACAGTGAGGACAATGCTGTGAAAAAGCTAGTCGCGGTAATTCTAGTCTATGGATTTTCCATCAAACCTTATTGCTGGACAGAGGAGGAACTCTATATAGAAATATTTTGCATAGAAGTGAGGGAAAAATCGATATTTGTAATTTAGGTGCGCCGACTCAAACCTGTATTTTGTGTTGATGTGTTTAAACATTGATTATGAGCAAGAAAGAAGCAAAACACCACTAATGCAATAAATGTTTTAGGGCCGTCGCTGACAAAGAAGGTTCGAAAAATCAAGATAAGGCATTAAGAATATTTCTTGAAATAAAATTGGATTAAAGTGAAGTATTTCTGTTTCTGAATCTATTTGCAGGGATAGCTGGTGAACTCCCGGGGTTGGATAGCTAACAGCTAAGATGCTAAAAGCCTTGAAGTTCGTAAGAGTTCAAATTTATTCATCCCCTTCTGTAAATTAAATAATAATTTTGCAAAGAAATCAAACCGCCGGTGTTTAACGCTGCTGTTACCAGGATGTTAAAAAACCTCTATGGCTTTCATGTTCAAGCTGTTATCATTCAAAAAAATCTCTTTCAAAAAACGCGGGTCACGTTAAATGTCTTATCACGGCTGACTAGAATAAACGTAGGTCACATTATATCCGATACTAATTTCTCTCCTGTTCGTTTTTTGCCATCACACGATGATCGTTATTCATTATCGATAGATGGGCAACGGAGATTGTGAAGCCCCAGGGCGTGATATCAAAAGCAGCGTGATTTATACTCAGTCAGGGTTCGTATACAGTGTGTGTCTGTGTGTGTGGTGTGTGTGTGTGTGTGTGTGTGTGTGTGTGTGTGTGTGTGTGTGTCACCTCCAGACAGACCAGTTCCTCAGTGAGGAATGAAAGGCTCAGGACATCATCAGTTCCCATATTGATTTTGCTGCTCCCATGCTTAATTGAAGTTGTTGGGGTATACATAATTGAAGTTGGTTCTCCCGCTTACACTCTCTCTCTCTCTCTCTCTCTCTCTCTCTCTCTCCATCTCTCTCTCACTCTCTCTCTAACATTAGAATGAGAGAAACCTTTTCCTGCTCTCCGTCCTTTTCTCATTTCTTTCCAAGAGACAAGTGTTAATGGGGACGCCCGTGGCTATGTAGTTTTGATGAAGTGTTGGGCTGTGTGTGTGTGTGTGTGTGTGTGTGTGTGTGTGTGTGTGTGTGTGTGTGTGTGCATAGTTCCTGGGTGCACTGATAAAAATACCTCGACAAAGAGAAAAACCAGGAGGATGTTAAGAAACGTTTTACTCATATTATACTTTTATAATTTTTTGTGCTGCAACTAAAAACAACTAACTGTGGTTGTTCATAACGTTTTCTCAATTTATCATTTTCTTAAGAGATCATTTAAATTTGACCAATAAAAATCTGGTCTGGAGTCAGTGTTGCAATATTAACCGTTGATCTTAAAGGTGCATTATCGGGATAACAAGGCGTCACGGTGCAACCAGGATCTTAGAGGGACTGGATGATGGGTCTCTGATTAGTTCATTGCAGTTTATGACCCAAACATGATTCATTAAAGAAAAGATGCATTTATTCGTCCCAAACACAGTCATACTCATGCAGGTAGGGAAATTTAATCTCTGCTTTTAACCCATCTGGTGCAGTACACACAGAGCAGTGAGCAGCCGTGTACAGCGCTCGGGGAGTAAGGTGCCTTGCTCAGGGGCACTAGACAGGGTAGGGAGACTCTTGGATTTTTGGACAGATCAATCCAGGTTCGTCCTTTGTTGTCTCTCCGTGGAGTCGAACCAGAGACCTTCTCTGCCCATAGTCCAAGTTTCTGCCACTAGACCACCGCCTCTCCAACAACCCTTTTGAACCATGTGTCTGGTGCACTGACCTCCCCCCCCCCACAGATAAACTAACAGAAGTGGATTTGACCTAAATACACTTGCACCATGTGCTTAGATGGTTCAAATAGAGGAGCCGGAGTCTCCACCTGCGGCTCCGAGAGGCTGGACATGGCCACAGCTGTGCTCTGACCTAAATGCCACCGTTAGCATAGCAGCACGCTCACAGTCAAACGTTGACCTCACGGAGCTGCCATCGGGAAAAAGAGACAATAAAACGTAACCTCTGGGGACCTCGAATTTCATATTCTGCACTTTTGACCTAAAGATTTACAGTTTCACTTTAAATTTGTCAGATATCGGAGTTTAATTAGGTATTAGAGATGATTTTAGTTTAATTGTACAGATATTTTGTACAATTTGTATTGTTTTTGTATCTTTAAGTGATTTCCCTTATATCTGGTGTCTTGCTCACTCCTAAATAAATCTAATAAATAATTAATTAGGTTTATAATAAATGTAATAAAACGCTGTTTTAGTTTTTTTGTTCAATTCTGACCCTCGATCACTTCCACGCAGCTTCACATTTCCCCGTATGTGGCAAAAAAGGAAAATGATAAATGGAGTCGAGGCTGTTTGAACCCGAGACTCTGTTAATGAGAACAAGAAAAACCTCTCGTGAAAACCTCAGTGAGTTCAGCTGTGGTCAGAGGCTACAGCCCGGTAATAAATAGACGTATTTAAATGTGCCGCAGTCCGTGAAGAGTCACACGTGTTTGCTGGGATAAGAAAAAAGGCCACGTAATTAAAATGAGTCATCGCTTCTATAATTTAACAAGAGGACAAACGAGGCTGTAAATCTGAGAAATGTATAACAACACAACAGGTCTGGTTGAATACAGGTCGTCACTTTCAGGAATATCAGAGGCGCAGTTTTACTAAATCACAGACACAAGCTGAAGAAGAAGGGCCCGTCCACACCGGTGAGGATTATGGGATGGCGTTTGTCACTCTGGATAATTGGTCTCCTCTGAGCTGCTCCGCATTTTCCTCCCGATTGTCCCTTCTCCTTCTTTGAGATAATCTTCCTCCTCATCTCCGCAGATCTTCCTCCTCCCGCTCCACTTTGATCTGCTCTCCTCGCTCCCGGTGAGATCTTCCCTCGTCCTCCTCTCAGATCCTCTTCCTCCCGACACAGATCCGCTCGCTCCTTTGACGTTTAAACCTCTCAAAGAATTCCTCCTCTCTGCTTTTGTCTTGGACCCCAAACAGGAAACGTCTTTTCAGGTTAAATATTAAATAAATACTTTCTGCTTCAAATGAGGAAAATCATTGGTTTAAGTTGAATTCTCTCTCTACTCTAACATTCCCTCGTTCCTATCGTGAGTCGAGCATCATCTCATTAAACAAAGACTTGCATATAACCTATGAGTTGGCAGATACTACAAAATAAAATGGCTTCTGAAGTCAGCCACAGCACAATGCATGCTGGGAAGTGTGCTATTAAGCTAACTCAATCTAAACAACCTAATTTCATAAGGTTTATTAAACGAATTAAAAAGTCTGAATAAAACAACGTACACTTAATTAACGATAAAAGATTCGCTCGTGAAATTCATTACGGATTCTTCTAACGATTTGTGGAGTAAACAAGAAATTAATTAACATAAAAACGTGAAATGGAACCAATCCTGACTTTAAATACAAACACTCCGACCATAAATCAAATAGCCTTCAAACAAACAGCCTCTAAACATGTTGGAAATATCCAGCAGTAATGTGTGTGTGATAATTACTCCACCATCACATCAGCACCTAAAGCGACTACAGATCAATTACGTCGGCGTGATCGAATGTGGAATAAATCTTCATCGTTTCTTCTCTGTTTTTGTTTTGTCCTGGCGGCTGAAGAGCCGGTTCTCAGGAGCAGATTAATTGCAGATTGCAGATTAATTTCGCTGCCCGGGCTCCAAACGCCACACGTCTCCATTGATTAAAATGAGCCTGTGTTCAGCTCTATGTTCACGCTAACAGGGTAATTGATGGGGCCAGTTGTCTCGCCCTCCGTCCACCACTCCTCCTCCTCCTCTTCCTCCCTTCCTTCCCGTGTTTCCTTCTCTCCTAAACACTCCTGTTTGCCAGTGGCCGAGCTCCTAAATCACGCTGTTTGCGAGCTGTCTCCTCTGGCAAGAGTGAGTATGTGTGTCTGTGTGTGTGTGTGTGTGTGTGTGTGTGTGATTGTGTTTCCCTGCACACTCTCTGCACACACTGCTCCCAGTCTCCATTTCACACACTAACATCGCCGCCTGCCCGTGTTTCGGTTTGGTTTATTAAACCCGGCTGTTATATGGTGCAGGTCAGTATAACATGGAACAAATAGGAAAATAATAAGGCGCTGCTGTTTCCCCGGCAGAACTTTCGGCAGCCTCGCACTGTTTTTTTGATTTATCTCGATGTGTCCCCGCAATTTCATGCAGAATGGGACATTTCACCGGCGCTGAGACGGGTGCTGAGGGGCCGTCAGCTGCTGCCAGTTTTGTCACTTGTGCCCTTTTCATATTTGATCAGCTGCCGTGTGGAAGCATCACTGGCACAGATCATTAAAAGATCCATGAGCTGAAAGGTTATAATCATACCGAGGGGTGTTTCTGCTAGAAAATGTCCTCCATGCATCCGACTGCACCCCGGCATTACGCTGTCACCTGTCAGCAGCGCTCGTGTGCTGTGTTTTGTCAAATGGTTTCAATATTTTAAGCATCTCTCTATTTTGAACTTTTAAAATAGGAGGTAAACGATCAAGTTGACGTATAGAGTTGATTTTCAGGCCACAGCAAATACTCCAAATGCACCGAGCAGCCGAGAGACGCAGGTAGAAACCAGCTGGAGAGTTTACTGGAGCGATGGAGCTTTAAAAGAGTCCGATACCTCTCTCAGGAGGTTGTAAAGACCAAAAGAAACAGAGCTCAATAAAGATAAAGAATATTGGACCTTCAGGCCGGTAGCAAGAATCCAAATTAAAGAAAAAGTTGCTCTGTAAATTGTTAATGTATCAACAAAAGATCTTTTGGTAGGAAGTTTGCCGTCTCTCCATTTAAAGGAAAATAACACAACCTCGTGTCCACGACTTGCATAAAAGATCTGTTATGTCTGGTTGAAGTTATGCCGACGTCCCAATTCAGGGGCTGCGTCCTTCAGAGACATCTAATCCAAATAAAAAGATATGGTCCAGTCTGCAGATAGTTTATTATCTGTGTCATCGGCTGGTTGCTTAATCACCTTTGCCGGCAACATGTCTGTTTAGCTTAGCTAGCCAGCTTCCTACCAAATTACCAGTATGCAACGAAACCCACGATAGGTTGGCCCAAGAAGGATGCACACCCATTGGATCCTTTGTTGCCCAGTTAAGCCACCGTGACCCGGCTGGTCCTCAGATGCAGTCTCAGAAAAGCATGGCCCCTAACTTGAGGCTTCACAGCATTAGTTTGAAATTGAGACATTTCACTTTAAGGAGGCAACTTTCTCGTCTTTGCACTAACGCCCTCACAGCTCACAAAGTTTCTCGAACATAACACAAATTCACTTCATACGTTTAAACTTTAGTTTGTCTCGCAGTGCAGATAACAGTGACTGGTTTGTCTCCACTTCATGGAAGTCCCCCGGCTGCTGGGATTTTCAAACATGAATCTCAGACTGCTGCCCGGGAGACGGTGACAGTGTTCAAATTATCATGAAAACACAAGAGGTTTGTTTCAAAAGAGAAAAGTCCACGAGTTTATGAAGTCCAGAAATGTAGATGATTCGTCTGATACTAAACTCAAGCATTTCTCAAATTCTTATCATTTCCAGACTAGACCTAAACCGTCTCGTAGCCTGAGGACAGGACTCGTGTTCAGTCCAGGACAGAAGCTCAGGGACCTGTTTTTATCGGCTGCCACGTCTGAGGTGGTTTGGTTAGAAACTTACATTGAGGGACGGATCATGGACATGGTGAAGATCGTTTCAACCTTTTTTCTTCAGGTTGAAAACGTTTGTGTTACTTTGTGTTACCCACAAGCCTGAGACGTGTTCACAACACATTCTTCTCTTCTTCGGGCTTCAAATTCATTGTTTGAATAAAAGCTGCTTCCTCTCAGATCTCCTGTGTGGACGCCACACGCACTTCTGTTGTGTGTCGATTGATCTCCGACCAACTCATTCTGGGTGGATTTCTCTCTGGCGGATCACACAGGCTCAAACTCAGCTCGTGAGCAGTCGGCCCTTTGTGCGGCAAATCCATCCCGGTTGTTGCATCACCTCCATGATGCAACTGCAAAAATTTGGCATCGCATTCTCTCTGATATGAACAATATCAGAGAGTCGCTCAGAACAACAAAGATTAGAACAAAACAAACCGAAAGGCGGCACTTTTCATTTATGTTGCATTAAACTCAATAATACATCAACTACAAGTGTGAACTCGGCCAGAACACAACAAACCTATCATTTCAGTACTTTTGAATCATAAGGTCGACAAAGAAAATTGAAAGCACGTGCAATACATTTCTGGTCAATATGTTAAATTATTACAGCCACCTTAAGGTTTATTATGAAGCTAATGTCTTCAGAAAGTGTTCAGTCCCATTCACTTTGTGTTGCATCATTTAACTTTAAATCAATAAACCTTCAATAATTACAAATCTTTCTGACAAAGAAAAAATGAGAATCTTTTTATTTGTTAAAATCTAAAGCTTATCTGGAAACGGGCTCACGGCGCAGAAGTCACACACCAGAGGATGTAACGTTAAAATACAGAATAGGACACAATGCAAAAACAACGAGGAAGATAGAAGAGAGGAGGAAGAGGAGGAAGAGGAGGGCCATTAAGAATGGAGAACTTGTGGAGGCATAAGGGAACGAGGGTAAAGTCCGGGCCAGCACATTAGTCACACTTCCACTGAGCCATGACAACACACTTAGTGCTGTGACATGAAATCTGAAACAAACCACTTCAGCTTAAAGAAAGAACGAGTTTAACACAATGTCCCTGGCAGCAATTATTTCAACAAAACCAGCGACATTAAACGCAGAGCTTCAGCTCATGATTTGAACAGAAACTATTTATTGCACGGACGTGTTTTTTATTTATTTATACATGAGCTCTGTCAAAGAGAAGCTTCCACTGCCTGATGATGGGAAACAAACTAAAAAGAGTCTGGATCTGATCTCTTAGGGTGTTTGTCATTTCAGAAACGAGACGCACACCCGGCCAGCTCTTAAATATTTTAAGCCACAACTTAGAGAGAAGTTTTTGAATTCATCCACAAGAGAACGCACAATGTTGTGTGTGGTTCCACTTCTTAATTCTCTTTGTAGGAGGACGGGCAATCAGTTCTTAAAATAATCACGTTTAAAAGAATTAGCTTTATTATATAATTTCAATAGAAACACATCTGTATGTTCCTATTATTGTGTATCGATTATTTTAGTTTTCTCTTTGCTTCACATTTGTTCTTCCACTCAAAATGCAAATGTTAAAATGAATGTGAAAACAACCTCTAGAGACAAAATGAGCTGCAGCCGTACTCCTGTCAAACTGGGGTTTGTGCACGTGTGAGAAGTCTGACAGACCACAAAACTGAACTGGTCCCAGCAACAGCCTCAAAACACCACTCAGCTAGTGAAGACACATGTCAAACAGTGATGTGTGGAGAGAGGGAACAGATGAGAGTTCAGCGATGAGCTCAAAATAAACCTGAGACTCAGGGTAAGAAGTTCATCCAGGGACACAACACAAGACAAAAATAAAAATCAAAGATGGAAGCAGGTGCAGCTGCAAATCTGCAAAAGTGAATGTAAACGTCTAGGTGTCAGTAAAACAGCAACAAACTAAGTCTGTGTTGCTCAGGTCAGAAAATGAAGGGAAGGGACTTCACTGCTAAATACGTCCAGCGTCATTCACTTTCATCACAGCATCACCAAACAACAACTCTCTGTGGGAACAGCAGCGTTTCTGTGATGTCTGGTGGTTTTTGAAACCGAATTTGCACAATTATGGGACGAAACTGAGCGCGGGGGGGGGGGGGGGGGGGGGGGGTAAGTGTCGGTGAATTTCAAATGTCTCCCACCGGGGTTTTAAGTCCAGACGATTTGTTCACCTGCAGCAGCCACTAAACATCCAGGTGGTGTAGCTGCATGTTGAGCTTCAGGCTAGAGAGACAGCAGGAGCCACAGGCCGAGCTGCCAGCGCAGCACTGAAGTATTTACTGTTGAGTTAAACATTAAACTTACATCATCTAGCCCAGGGCAGTAGAATGCTATATGCAGACTTTGAGTAGTACATAAATACATGTATATTGTCAGCATGGGTTTGTGTGTGTGTGTGTGGGAGGGTGCATGTGCCACAGGCTTCGCTGGCAGACTCCGGTCTTTGAAATGCCTGCCGTTCACCAGGGAAGAACTTTAATATTCCAACAGTAGAACACACACACACACACACAGACCCACACAGACAGACACACACAGGCAGTTGGTGGTGAGAGGCCTGATCATGCTGCCTCCAGCTTCAGCAGTGACGCTGCCCCACAGGGAAAGACAGGGAGAGAATCACCTTCTCTGGAAACTCGGTGGCAAACACAAATCAGTCTCCCTGCATCAGATTTACAAGCTATTCGCTCTCCCTTTTTTTTTTTTTTTATTTCCCATGAAAACCCAAAGCTGACGTGTTTCAACTTTAAACGTTCACCGCAGCTGGAGAGCGAATGCACTCGCGGCTCAGAGGGGAAACGTCTGAACGTCCTCTGCTTGTTTCAGAGACGGGGACTTTACAGGTGGACTGAGGGACTGTGGAGTTGTCTTAGTGTTAAACTGTTTGACTGTACATTCACACACAGTGTTTAATTTCAAGGGATTGAAGAAATCTGTGACTGTAGAAAGCAAAGAAGTAATAATATTGTTGTCTTTATTTTACTTGTCAGGACCAGTTTGTGTTTTTGACCTTCGGGGTCGGAACATTTTGGGAGGCCCAACCTCATTTTGTTAAAACCTGAGGCTTAAAAAACGGATTTAGATTTGATATGATTTAATATTTAACATGGATACTTATACAAAAGAAGAACTACACCAGTTAGGATTTTCTTGAGTTCAGGAATGTTTCTATACGTGTGTGTGTGTGTTTGTGTGTCTGTGTCTGTGTGTTCATTTGCTCGGCTGCCAGCGGTTCGCTCAGCTGGCCTGAAGTGAAACAAGGAGACAAGCGGAGCGTACTGGTGCCGGCGTTCAGCTGCCACTCTCTGTATCCCAGTCACACACCAGCAGCACACACACACACACACACACACACACTCATCGAGACGCCGGAGAGGAGCCGCTCTCGGGTTCCTCACACACACAATGCTCTGCCTAATTAGGGTTGTAATGTGAACAAAGGCAGCAGCGCTATCTGCCGCTGCAGCCCTCTGAGCGCTCGAGTTCAGACAGGAAACCTCTTAGTGGAGTCACGTGGGGCCCTTCATCCCTCTGTGTGTCTGTGTGTGTCGCTCACACACTCAAACAACTGCAGATGGTTTAACCACACTGTGACGGAGGGAGTCCAACTGTCAGTCACACGCGGACACGTGGCCCAGGGTCGATGCTGCGGAACCCCAACGTTCATTTCACCGGAGGATGGGACTTTAGATTTGGGACAGGCGGAGGCAGCGCTTCCTTTTTCTGATGAAACCTGAGGTGACACAAGTAAAGAAGTCGTTCACCTTCTAAAGACGGGTAAATGAAATTACTTTTTCTGTTTCACGTGACCTCAGAGTGCGGGAGTACACACGTCTTCGGGTTTCACATGGTTGCATAAAGACAATGATCGTGTTGCTTTCCTGAAGTGCACAGAACACAGGACAAATAGGAAAACATACAATAAACCCAATCATGCTGCAATGAAGGAATGTGCCCTGTAGTTTTAATACTGTTTAGAAACTGTAAATGTGATCTATATAAAATATGACCTGATTCAGAAATACTTTTGAAGCGTACATAATATGAGCCAACGTCATGGAGAGATGGAGATATGGTTCTGTAACTTAATAATGTGTCTCATCTAGTCGCAGCTCACGTGTCAGCAGAAGCCAGAGAATGAACCTCGGTGCATCTATCGCTTTGTTTACTCGATATAAAATGTTCTCACAACTGAAAACTGCACGAGTTTCTGATTAACCAGGAGGACGGGCTTGGTTAACTTTCTGCCACACAAACACACAAATGGATAAATTAACACATACACACTCACACAAATATCTCTTGCTCTCAGACACACACACACACACACACACACACACACACGAGTCCCTGTCCTCCTGCCAGTAATGAAGCAGATAATAAGCTGCTTCACGCTCTGCTGTAGCAAAACCGAAATCAAAACAATGTTGATTTAAGAATCAAAATGCGTACACTCATGGGTTTTTCATCTTTCATGCTCCGTGGCAATGATGAGGTAGAGCCTCAGTGTGTGTGTGTGTGTGTGTGTGTATGTGTGTGTGTGTGTGTGTGTGTGTGTGTGTTGGAGCTGTATATCAAAAGCCTGAGGAGCAGGCAGTGGGTTTGCTTGGCAGCGTTGAGAATCCATTCCTCCTGCCTCCCGCCTCATTTCAGCTCCCCTTATTTCCAAGAAATGATTCTCTGACTCTGACACTGAGTGTTTTTATTTTGGAAATATTCTGAAGTTGTGAAAGAAAAGAAACAGAAGACAACAAACCATGCAAACGCTCTGATGCTGGCAGGAGACCAGAGCTCTGAGTAACGAGGAACAAATGAAAACTAAAAAGAGACAACGTGAACATGGCAGAGCAGAACCGGACACAGGGACAGATTGCATTGTGTCATTTCTATCAAATGTGAAACTTATGCACAAGTTACTAATATTCAACCATCATTTCAACACAATGTGAAAACTCTGAGGTCCTGTTTCTAGAACAAACAATTCTGCTTCCAACCCACCATCAGGTTTTCAACCCACCATCAGGCACATGCAATTTACTGGAGTACAGCTGCACCTCCTCACAAGGATCCCACGCTTGACACTATTTTATTTTTATTTTATTAGACCTTTCTCCAAATTTCTGTTTTCACCAAAAAATTTGAAAAGGCTGTTTCCTCAGAATCCTTTTCTAGTCGTATATGAATACTAATAACATGAATCAAATCCGGTCACGTTTTCAATTTCATACTCAAATGTTAGTAATACTAACTCAATCATTAATTCATTCATTAATCAAGGATCTTGTGCTAAAGGCTGCAACTAGGCTCTGGCTGTTCTCTTACACATGTCAGAGCTTCACATTGGTTTCTAAGAAGTTGTATCTTTTGTAGTGAATCACTTCAGCCTTTTAATCAAATGTTAGGATTTATTTTTTTATTTAATTCTTTTCGGTTTTTCAGTGGCATGGTTTCTCTTTATTTTTATCGTGGTAAATTTGGCTTGATTGGATAGTATCTGTATCTTTTTTAACTCATAAAGCACTTTAAAACAACTTCCAATCTAGTTACATGGTTTAGTTTTGTTTCTAAAAGGTCACTGATACTAGAACAAACGTTTCATAAAGAGACTCTTTGAAAACTTTTATCAAATATTTATTTGCCTCATTTCAGTTATTAAGGTGCAGATGTCGAAGACGCAGTAAAAAGAGATTGTTTAAGATTAGAGTTTAAATTCAAGCTGCAGTTCAGAACAGGTACATGAGGCATATTAACTTGTTTTTAACACACTGTTGTTCCTGACTTTGCTGTAATAATGACCATATTCTCCTGTTGGGGGAGCCTACACACAACACATCATAAATATGTTTATACATGTTTGAACTGGTGGCCCTGATGACAACACAAAAAGTAAACACGCGCTTACCGGAGGGAGGTTTGTGATCCTCTCATGTTTGACAGAACTTTGATATCGTCTCCAGTATTGATGTCTTTTAAAACACATACAACACTTTTAAAAACAATAGAACCTCTCCTGTGTGTGAATCTTGACTGTAACGGTAAAAAACACAATAACACTTGTTTGTGTGACCCCATTTGAAAGAGAGAAACAAATCCAGGCTCAGACCTTTTGTCCCACGTTGTAACGAGTGACAGAATAAAGAGGAGACACTTTCACACGGAGCATCAGAGATGTCTCATATGTGTTTCTGTTGGATCTCAGTGGCTGTCGTTGGCCTGGCAGTTCATCAGAACTGTTCAAGACACATATACCACACACACACACATAGATAAATATACTTATACTGTGTATTTGTATCTATATGTGAATGTTTTCTCCTTGTCTCAGTGACATGGCTGCTTGTTGAATTTGTGTTTATCCCTGAGAAGATGTTTATTGTGAGTTGATTTATCTCCTGTGTTGCTTAACAACAATGTTCTCTAAAAAAAAAATTCTACTCTGGCAAACACAAAAAAGTAAAATCAAGAAAAATAAAACTGAAACAGTAGAGAAATGCTGAAAAAAGGCATTTTCCTTAAATCAAGGTCTATAGCTTTTGTTGTATCTGTGTTTTTATGAATTGATATATATATATATTTTTATATTTAATATATATATATATATCAACCATTATTTCTGTATCAGACATTTTCTGATTGCCTATTATTAGAATCATACATATGTCTCCGATGTGCTTTTTGTTTCCAAATGAAATATTAACAATCACAATCAAATATCCTTCTAACAAATTGTGTTGTAATACATCCAGGACTTTGGGGTAATCTTGCTCTGTTTTAAATATCACATCCTCAATTCCTTGATGCTTGAGTCATTATTCAGTTCCAGTCATGTTTATGAAGTCTGGCTGCTTTAACCCAGGTGTGTGTGTCTGTGTGTGTGTGTGTGTCTGTATGAGCATTTCGCACCAATCGTCTGTGTCCGGCGAGGGTTTAAAGAGGGATTGAATTAGAGGACGGACAGCTTTCAATAAAGGGATTAGGCTGAAGCTGGGTCTCACAGGGTCATTATTCAATAACCAGTGAGTGGCATCAAGTCCCAGCAAACCCCGTCAGTGCTGAAAGGACCAGAGTCAGGAATGTGTGTATGTGTGTGTGTGTGCTCTTGTACAGCTATCTTTGTGAGGACCGGTTTGATTCTACAACCTACTGAGGACAATTTGGGAAAGTGAGGACCTTTGGCCAATCCTTACTTTGTGACCCCCCCCCCCCCCCCTAAGGGTTAGGGTTAGAATTAGGTTTAGGTTAGGTTAAGGGTCAGGGTTAGGCATTTAGATTGGATGGTTAAGGTTAGGGTAAGGGGCTAGGGAATGCATTATCCCAATGAATGTCCTCACTGAGACAGCTATACAAACCTGCGTAGCCCCGTAGACCGAGTATTCTGCTGAGCCGAAATGAGAAGTTGTAGCCTAGAGGGATTTCCATCGGCTCGTCCTGCTCCTACTGCTTCAGACCGATTGCATCACAGTGGCGTTACGAGCCTCAACCACAAATGTGTCCTGCCAGAAATGAAGGCTCCCTCTGGATCCTCACTGGGCCAATGTTTTAGTATCACACCAACACTGATCACTGAAAGCTTCTGTAGACCAGCCTGTTTCTGTTCGGCCTTCACAGTCCACAAAGGAAGTCTTTCCCCTTATTAATCAACTTACTATGTTTGTTTTCAACCAAAATGCCCAATTTTTTTTTTGTACATGACCACTAATGATTCTTATTATTAGGGAAAAGCCAGTGGACATATGGTTGTGACAGCAGCTTTCTGGTGCTTCTAGTGCAGCAAAGCCAAGGCCTGGAATCTGCTTGAATTTATAATCATTCTGTTGAAAATTAACGAACAGAGCAGAGTGGGGATGGTTATCAGACAAAAAACAAAAAATGTGCAAAGTATTAGCACATAGAAATGTTTGTCCAACAGATAATATGCAACGATGTCCTCAATTACTTTTGCATCACTCCAAACAAAGTGGTCCGAGTACACAGAGCTGCATTAGTGGAATAAATATAAATCATTAAAATATCTTGAAGACTATCTGATAAATTAAGTTATTGTCTTGCAGCTTCTTAAAAGTGATGCTTCATGTTAAAAATACTAATTTGTATGCACAACTGATTACACAACAGTTGCCGACAGTTTCGGCTGCGGTTTTGATGTTGTTTTTGTTCAGTTAGTGAACTTAGTAAAACAGGAACGACTCTGAGGAACACTTTTTTCAGCTTTCACAGAAGTAAACTACATTTTTAAAATGTCGGCCCGTTTGAAGTCGACATTTCTTGTTCCAGGATAGAGGTGGACAGAAGGATTAAAAAATAACCCAGAGAGCAGAGAACTGAAGACGGTTCTGTACGTGTGCTTTAGCTGATGCTATGAATTTGTGTCCTTCTGAGATTCTTAGCGCTGCAGTGAACCGATTCCTCTGAGCGAGCAGAGAGAGTCTTAGGCTCGGCTCAAACACAAACCCTCATCGTCTGTTGGTTTGTCAGGATCAGTGTGAGGAGCCTGTTTCTTGGTGTTTCCAATCCAAAAAGAACCTTGCACGTATCAGTGTTACCCGACTAGGAACAGGTTAGACAACTACCAGCAGTCAGGCTGCGTTTCCCACTTATTAGCTCAACTGTAGCAGCCCTTCACTCTTCACATGGTCTAATGTACCGACAAACATTTTACATATTCTATTCTCGAAAATATCCATCCGAGTTTTTACCATCCCCTGCAGAAGTCTGCATGACCCCTGGTTGTTTATAATTTATCTGAACATGTTCCTGTGATGGACCTGAAGTTCTCAGCAGTTCACTAAAGGTTATCACACGTGCAACACTGCAGACAGGAGACTGTATCATCCCTTTGTATATTGTGCTGAGTTATAATATGTGTTTAATCCTGAAGTGACCAGAGAACATTCACTTGTGAATCAATATACACACACACACAAGCACACTCTTAATACTGGATGCTAATGCAGTGTGCATGTCTCTTTATGCCGTACATGACAGATCAGGGAAGGCACACATTTCACATGTGCAAACGTCTAACCGAGGGGCCTGGTGATCTAACTGCAATGTCCTAAGTGGGATGTGATAATTGATGATGATTTTAATACAAAGGACAATAGTTATTAGTTCTTTTAGAATATCAGGCCTGCATACAAGTAAATAGTAAAGCAGGAAGATTGATTCGTTTTACCATCTGCTTGACCGATGCGCAATTGGAATTGCGATTCCATTCAATTCAATTCAATTTAATTCAATTTTATTTGAATAGTGCCAAATCATAATATACATTATCTAAAGGCACTTAACATAGAAGGTCAATACATTGAAAAAATGGAATAAGTTTAAATGAAAGAGTGACTTTGTACTTTCTCACTGTTGATTCTGTTAAGTGTCTAAAGAGGAAGTAGAGCATGGGAATTGATACGATAATAATCAAGCTGTTAACAGTGATACCACAAATACTTTGCAGTGTCATCTTCCCACTCACAACAGAGTTAGCGCAAGAAACACACCTGTACAAACCCTCACACATTTACACAAACAGACAAACTTGACATAAACAAAAAAGAAAAGAGAGAAGAGCTTCTTTAGCTACCAAGATTATTCTGAAAGTATTGAGAAACCGTTTATCATACACATATATTACTAGATAGAAAGACAACCAGATAAAATTGGTACATACTGCGCTGCCTTCAGAAAAAAGACGTAGACCAAAACTCAGTTACTTGGACTAAACAGAAAGCTTAAACATGACAGAGCAATGAGTGCAGAGTCTAAATTGACCTTGGGTTCATGGTTGAGTTTGATCAATAAACAATTTAGCCCAAATGAAGAAGATCTTATAATTTCTGCAGTGTTACTTGATATCACTTAATTTCCAAGTGCATTCAGTCCAAGATATATAACGAGTGGAGAGTCAACCTTTTTGTCTTTGACACTGAATCAGTGGAAAGGTAAGAGTAGAATATATAATCCAGTTATTTTGTGTACAAGACAAAGTATCTGTGGCTGAGGTTTACAATCATGAGTTTAAAAAACAATGCTCTCCCATAACTTGCATTAAAAAATGCAATTTGTCATTTGTGATGAAGTTGTTTTAAAGGTTATTTGTTAATTTTCCATTGAAATGTGAAATATTTTTGGCCATATAAACTAAAAGTCAACCCAGAACTTTGTTAGCTGCCACAATTCCTCTGCTTTTCCGTGGCCTTATTTCTCACGTTACCGAGCAGTGATTAGCTACAGTCTGATTCTCTATTTTAAAAGTGACTATTAGTGAAAATAGAATTCAACGGGGAAATTATCCAGTTAAAAACCAAAGCACAGGCAGATGAAAACAAATATCTCCACTATGACAGCACTTTAATCTCATAGAAAAGAGTTTGTGGTGTTCTACAAGGCCCAATACTGGCAGCAGTATCTTTTTCACAAGCTTAATAAAACTAATGTGTAAAGTCTTCTACTACTTTTACTCTATTTACTTAAACTGCAAATCATCCTCACATTTCTGGTGCTGCAGCCACTAAGTGTTGCTTCATACAAGTGAATAGATCATCAAATCAGGTGACAAATAATTAATTGATTACTATTATTGATTTAGAATCTTGACAGTGAGGAAGTGAGAGGAGGACTAGGTCCTGTGTTTTGTAGCTGTTGAATTATCTACCACTATCTGAGCCCCTCCTGTAATAACTCTAAATGTAACACAGTGACTAGGAAGTCAGTCCTGTGTATATAAAGAGTTGCATCTGTTGTTATCAGTAGACACCAGATTTCACCTTTGAATCTCACAAAGCTCACTTTGTATTCGACAGGTAAGATCAATATGTTTCAAACTCATTTAGACGAGACCAAGCATTTGGGAAATGTGATCAGCTTCTAACTGTACAATGCAAATGTTAACAATCTTTTTATTTCTGTTGTTGTTTTTGTAGGATGAAGTTGGCTGCCGCCTTCCTGGTGCTGTTCATGGTCGTCCTCATGGCTGAACCTGGAGAGTGTTTCATTGGAGTCCTTATCAAAGGGGCCATCCATGGTAGAGTCACTCAATTAATACATTCTTACATGGCAAATATTTGAATATAACATACACACTAGGCCATTTAATAATTGCTTTAATCATTTATGTTTTTTAAATATGGAATAACTGGATCTTTATGCTAAAATAATTTAACATAAATTCAGATTTTACCACTCAAGATTGAAAACTACTTAAAAGTATGTAAAAAAACATCATCTGTATGTATAATTAAATACTAGTCCAGATAATTGTGTTATGGAAATTTGTTAATTGATATATATCATTTGCTTGAATTTATCAGTGTGTGCTTTGTTTGTTTTTACACAGGTGTCAAGGCGATCCATGGGTAAGGACTTCTACCATCCTGACTGTGTATTTTTAATAGTATTATCATCAGTACTGTTATTGAAAACTTCTCTTGTCTCGCTGACTCTCTCCATCAGACTCATCCGTGGTCACAGTTACGACGAGCAGCAGGAGCTCGACAAGCGCTCAGTCGATGACAACCCCAGTGCTATTGTTTTTGACTGAAGAAGTCGCCCTGAAGGAACCTTCAGATGATATATAATGCTTCTTGCTTTTCAATGAAATAAATTGAATATTTACCCACAACAGCAACCATGACTGGATATATGTTCTTTTGCATTAATGTATTGTTGAGCGACATTTGAATAATTTTGGAAAACTGAGAACAAATCTCAATTTTGGGATGTCAAAACATTTCTTTGTGTCTTATTTAAAAATGAGGTTTAACAATGACAATGAAGACTCCTCTAATCTCACTGTATAGATATTTTAATTGTTGGGAGGTTTAACTCAATGTTACAACGAAGAGAATTAAAACTTCTAACTGATAACTAATAACACATTCATACAAAACATTTACTGCACGTATGTCACTCACTGTAAAGTAACTGCAATCCAATATAGTGCAGTAAATAGTGTATATTGTTTAGTGTATAAAGTAGTTGGATAACTTTAAACTAATGGAATTAGGGTTTACAAGTCAGATAAAACCAGACAAAGTTGGCTTCCTGCACAACAATGGAGTGGAAGAGAAACCAGCAGAAGAATTTTATCCTCCTGATGCTGAGAATAAGAAAGAAGAAAGACTTGTAGCCTGTAAACTTTTACTTATGCAGAAAAACTATAAACACGACGGGAGCATAAGTTAAAGTCACAATACAGAAGAAAACCAGAAGCCAAACTGCAGCAGATTTACTGGTATTCATTTTGTCACTGGAGCCAAAGCAATGCACAGACTCAGCAGCAGTGAACCAATGGGTTTAACTGTACTTTGGTGGAATGAAAAGTATTGAATAAAAAAACAAGACAGAATATGCATATTCTTTTAATAATATTTATTTTTAAATAAATTTGAGTCGGGAGAATACGTATTGTTGTGGTTGCAGGATCACTCTGTCGAGTTAACACAAGAACTTTTGAAAAGATGGATACGATCTCAAGGAAACCTCCATTTACTTTATGATTTATATAAAGTACGTACAAATAATATTGAAAACAACAACAATACAGTCAGAGATAACTTCATGGAGAAGTCTATATTTATATTTGTGAGCTGCACGTTCATGCTGCCTGTTCTATCCCATCTGAGTGTGGAGGCCACTGACATTTACTGAACTCAATGTCTACCCCTCTAATGCATTTGGAATTGAAGTTAAGCACTTTGTTATTTGTCTTCACTGTATTGATACAAAATGTACAGTGTTACAAATACAGTTAAAACAAGATAAAACAAGAGAGACGAGGTGTCGAAAGCTTCAGCATCAATGTGCTGATCGCTGATAGCTGATCTTACACAACACCGGTGACTTGGCATCAAAATGACCACCTTTTTTATCAGTTTTTTTTGTAGGACGAAGTTCGCCGCCACCTTTCTCGTGTTGTTCATGGTCTTCGTCATGTTTGAGCCTGACGAGCAGGGGTCTTCAACGTTTTCAGGCCAAGGACCCCCAAACTGGTGGAGAGATGGAGCAGGGACCCCGTACTATATATATATATTGTATAAAATTGTGTTCTATATTAAACTGGGCCTAGTGCCATGTATAAACAAAGCTACCCTGTTATTGTGCATTCAATACTAAGCTATTGAAATATTACACAGGTTCATATATTCCATGTTTTAATTTAAACATGTGCAAGGTACAGGCTGGCTATGCCTCTGCCATTTATAAACATACATCTTGCACACAAGACTGAGCTATTAAAGTAATTCACAGATTCATGTATTTATTTTAAACATGCATGTAATAGATACAGTAAATCCTCAAGCCATCTGTTGATGGCACACATACTCCCACATTAGTGAGATGTTGGACCCTGATGGGTAGCACACAACTTATCTAATCTTGGACGGATGGAGGTTGTCAGGCAGAGGGTCAAACAGCCTTGTAATATGTTGGATGCATGTTAATGTGTATTTAAAGACATTTCAATTTGTGGGGAAAAAACTGGTTCGAAAATGAACAAAAAATTATGATTTTTTTTTTTTTTATTGTCTAATACAGTGAATTTCAACCTTTTTTGAGCCACGGCACATTTTTTACATTTACAAAATCCTGGGGCACACCACCAACCAAAATGACACTCTATGGACTAACACAGTACATATAATACATATAGTTAGTAATATAATTTCTAAATGTATTAAAAAGCACTATTTTAAATTATTTCAGCCCTTTCTTACTCTTACCTTTTAATGAGCACAAATTTAATCAGATTTATGAAACAATCTTTGATTTAACTAAACTTTATTTAACGGAGACATATTATACCCATTTTATCACATTTGATATGGTTCCTTGGGGTCTTATTGAAATTTCTGTAACATATTTTGGTCAAAATACCACAAGGATCATTTAAAACAGGACCTTTTAACCCTGTCTAAAACAGATTGACCTGTTTTGAGTGCCAATAGTTACTCCCGCCGTTTACCCATGCTTCATTGAATTTCTTCACTTTGACATTCAGAGCACTGGGCAGAAACCACATCGCGTCAACACCCACCGTGGGCCTTCGCGATGCTTTGTTTTAATTAAACAGTCGGATTCCCCTGGTCCGCACCAGTTCTGGCTGCTAGGCGCCAGCCGAGGCGCACCGCCGGAAGGGGCCCCCCGCACGAACGGAGGGTTCCCCCAGCGGGCGCCGTAGCTGAGGTGATCCGCGAGAAGGGCCCGACACGCGTCCAGAGTGGCTGCCGCCGACCGCCGTACCCGGTCCCCTCCAACGGCCCGCCTTCCGCACCGGCGACGGACACCGCCCCATGGTCCAAGAGAAAGAAAGCACCCCGCACCACTGACGCCGTGAGGCACAGCGGAATAGGACCTCCCCCCCCAAAAAAACCTTGAGGCGTGCCGCACGCCGAGTCTCCAGCGGCGTGGAGAGGAGGGCGACTGCTCCCCCAGCCGCGGCACCTGCCCAGCAGTTTAACCACAAATACCAATGATATCGGTGAAAGTCAAGTTTATTACCGATGTGCAGATGTCGGTAAACGAGGCAAATATCTGCCGCTACCGATGTTCTGCCGATACTTCGGTGCAACACTAGATATTAGATAATTTCCCACGGCACACCTGACGATCTCTCACGGCACACTAGTGTGCCGCGGCACACTGGTTGAAAATCACTGGTCTAATAAACCAAAGATTTCGCAACCCCCCTGCAGTACCTCCGCGGACACCCCCCCCCCCCCCCCCCCCCGCTGTAGAGTGTTTTTTGGAATGCTTTCTCACGGGGTCCACCATGGTAGGTTCACGGAAGTAATTTGATTATTACATGGCAAATATTTTAATGAAACATACCATATGAGCAGTCGATATATTTGGCCAAGCAGAATCACTTTTATTTCAATAACAATCAAAAAGGCCTTTGATTAGCATGTTCCTTCAATGAAATGAATATTGAAGTTTATTTTTATCCTCATATGCACCGACCTGCTGCAGCAACAATTGAAATCAAATTTGTCTCTGAAGAAACTGAATTAACATTTTCTAGGGGATTTAATCTTTGTATTAATTAGATTTGGTATTAAAAATATAGAATAACAGGATCTTTATGCTAAAATAATAAAACGTATATTCTGATTTTACCAGTCAAGATTGAACCATACTTAAAAGTATGTTTAAAACATCATCTCTATGTGTTATTGTTTAACTGTTAACTAATAGTCCAAATAATTGTGTAATGGAAATGTGTTAATTGTCATTTAATATAACTTGCTTGAGTTTGTATTTTTACACAGCTGGTAAGGTGATCCATGGGTAAGGGACTTCTACCATCATGACTGTGTAAGTTTAATACTATTATCATCAGTATTGTTATTAACAACTTCTCTTGACTCCCTGACTCTCTCCATCAGACTCATCGATGGTGGTTACGAAGAGCAGCAGGAACTCGACAAACACGTAGTCTATTACAACCCCAGATCTACTCCTCTGCTTTTCAGTGGCCTTATGTCTCTTGTTACCGAGCAGTAATAAGCTACAGTCTGAGCAAAGTTTCTACGAATCTCTCTTTTAACGGTGAGCATTAGTGAAAATAGAATTCAACGGGAAATTGTTCAGTCTAACCAGGCAAAGCACAGGCAGATGAAACATATCTCCACTTTGACAGCACTTCAATCTCATAGAAAATAGTTCACGGTGTCGTACAAGGCTCTATACTGGAAACAGTTATTTTTCACAAGATTAATAAAACTAATGTCTAAGGTCTTCTACTTCTTTTACTCTATTTACTTAAACTGCAAATCATCCTCAAATTTCTGGAGCTGCAACCACTAAGTGTTGCTTCATGAAGTGAATAGAAGTAGTTTTAACAACCACTCAATCAATTAACCAGAATCTACAATGTGAGGAAGTGAGAGGAGGACTAGTCCTGTGTTTTCTAGTTGTTGATTTATCCAGCACTATGTGAGCTCCTCCTGTTATAACTCTTAATGTTACACAATGACGATGAGGTCAGTTCTCTGTATATAAAGAGTTGCCTGTGTAGAGTAGACAACAGATTTCACCTTTGAATCTCACAAAGCTCACTTTGTATTCGACAGGTAAGATCGATCTATTTTAAACTCATTTTACTGGAGACCAAGCGTTTGGGAAATGTGCTCAGCTTCTAACTGTATAATTCAACTGGTAACAATCTTTTTGTTCTTATGTTGTTTTTGTAGAATGAAGTTCGCTGCCGCCTTCCTGGTGTTGTCCATTGTCGTCCTCATGGCTGAACCTGGAGAGTGTTTCATTGGAGCCCTTATCAAAGGGGCCATCCATGGTAGAGTCACTCAATTAATACATTCTTACATGGCAAATATTTGAATATAACATACACACTAGGCCATTTAATAATTGCTTTAATTATTTATTTTTTTAAAATATGGAATAACTGGATCTTTATGCTAAAATAATTTAACATAAATTCAGATTTTACCACTCAAGATTGAAAACTACTTAAAAGTATGTAAAAAAACATCATCTGTATGTATAATTAAATACTAGTCCAGATAATTGTGTTATGGAAATTTGTTAATTGACATATATCATTTGCTTGAATTTATCATTATGTGCTTTGTTTGTTTTTACACAGGTGTCAAGACGATCCATGGGTAAGGACTTCTACCATCCTGACTGTGTATTTTTAATAGTATTATCATCAGTACTGTTATTGAAAACTTCTCTTGTCTCGCTGACTCTCTCCATCAGACTCATCCATGGTCACGGCGAGCAGCAGGAGCTCGCCAAGCGCTCAGACGATGACAGCCCCAGTCTTATTGTTTTTGACTGAAGAAGTCGCCCTGAAGGAACCTTCAGATGATATATAATGCTTCTTGCTTTTCATTGAAATAAATCATGCATTTACCCGCAACAGCAACCATGACTGGATATATGTTCTTTTGCATTGATGTATTGTTGAGCGATATTTGAATAATTTAGGAAAACTGAGAAAAAAATCTAAATTTTAGGATGTCAAAACATTTCTCTGTGTCTAATTCAAATATGAGATTTAAGAATTGACAATGAAGACTCCTCTAATCTCACTATATAGATATTTTAACTGTTGGGGGGTTTAACTCAATGTTACTACAAAGAGTATTAAAACTTTTAACTGATAACTAACAAAACATTTATACAAAACATTTACTGCACGTTTGTTGCACACTGTAAAGTAACTGCAATCCAATATAGTGCAATAAATAGTGTATATTGTTAAGCGTATAAAGTATTTGGATTACTTAAAACTAATGGAGTTAGGGTTTACAAGTCAGATAAAACCAGACAAAGTTGGCTTCCTGAACAACAATAGAGTGGAAGAGAACTAATGTGTAAAGCATTCTACTGTTTTTACTGTATTTACTTAAACTTTAAATCATCCTCACATTTCTGTAGCTGCAGCCACTAAGTGTTGCTTCATGAAGTGAATACACGATAGTTGTAACAACCACTCACCCAATTAACCAGAATTTACAAAGTGAGGAAGTGAGAGGGGGACGAGGTCCTGTGTTTTCTACCACTATGTGGGCTCCTCCTGTTAAAACTCTTAATGTTACACAATGACGATGAGGTCAGTTCTGTGTATATAAAGAGTTGCCTCTGTAGAGTAGACAACAGATTTCACCTTTGAATCTCACAAAGCTCACTTTGTATTCGACAGGTAAGATCGATCTATTTTAAACTCATTTAGACAAGACCAAGCAATTGGGAAATGTGCTCAGCTTGTTACTGTATAATGCAAATGTTAACACTCTTTTTGTTCTTATGTTGTTTTTGTAGGATGAAGTTCGCTGCCGCCTTCCTGGTGTTGTCCATGGTCGTCCTCATGTCTGGACCTGGAGAGTGTGGTTCTCCGGCAATCTTCAATGGTTTAACAGGTACAGTCAAGGAATTCATTTGCTTTTTACATTGCAAATATTTGTATATAACAGCTGATAAATCGCATAAATCAGTAGTCAATATGTTTGGCCAATTAGAATCACTTTGATTTCAATAATAATCAAAATAACACCCTAAAAGGCCTTTGATTAGCATGTTCCTTCAATGAAATGGACATTGTAAATTATTTTGATTCTCACATGCACCGACCTGCTGCGGCAGCATTTGAAAAAAAATTTGTCTCAGAAGAATTCTTAGTACGTTTTTCTAGGCAATTTAATCTTCCATTAATCGGATTAGTTTTTTAAATATAGAATACCTGGATCTCTATTAGAAAATAATAAAACATACATTCTGATTTTACCAGTCAATAATTAACACTACTTAAAAGTACGCATAAAACATCATCTGTATGTATAACTGTTTACTAATAGTCCCAATAATTGTGTAATGGAAATGTATTAATTGTCATTTAATATCATTTGCTTGAATTTAACACTATGTGCTTTTTGTTTGTTTTTACACGGTTGGAGGTTTTCTCCATGGGTAAGGACTTCTACCATCATTCATGTATATTTTTATAGTATTATCATCAATGCTGTTATTGACAACATCTATTGTCTCGCTGACTCTCTCCATCAGAATGAACCAAGGGCGTCAAAGTAACGACGAGCAGCAGGAACTCGACAAGCGCTCAGACGATGACAGCCCCAGTCTTATTTTTTTTGACTGAAGAAGTCGCCCTGAAGGAACCTTCAGATGATATATAATGCTTCTTGCTTTTCAATGAAATAAATCATGCATTTACTCGCAACAGCA
The DNA here is from genome assembly GCF_947347685.1 of Pleuronectes platessa. NCBI lineage: Eukaryota > Metazoa > Chordata > Actinopteri > Pleuronectiformes > Pleuronectidae > Pleuronectes > Pleuronectes platessa. Next base: position 20,688,122 of record NC_070642.1, on the reverse strand, counting down.
ACCATGACTGGATATATGTTCTTTTGCATTGATGTATTGTTGAGCGACATTTGAATAATTTTGGAAAACTGAGAAAAAAATCTCAATTTTAGGATGTCAAAACATTTCTCTTTGTCCATTCAAATATAAGATTTAAGAAATGACAATGAAGACTCCTGTAATCTCACTATATAAATATTTTAACTGTTGGGGGGTTTAAATCAATGTTACTACAAAGAGTATTAAAACTTCTAACTGATAACTAATAACACATTCATACAAAACATTTACTGCACGTTTGTTACACACTATAAAGTAACTGCAATCCAATATACTGCAGTTAATTGTGTATATTGTTTAGTATATAAAGTATTTGGATTACTTTAAACCAGGGGTCTTCAACGTTTTTCAGGCCAAGGACCACAAAATGGGTGGAGAGATTGAGCACGGACCCACATACTATATATATTGTATCAAATTGTGTTTTATATTAAACTGGGCCTAGTACCATGTATAAACATAGCTACCCTGGTATTGTGCATTCAATACTAAGCTATTCAAATGATACACAGGTTCATATATTCACGTTTTTATTTAAAACATGTGCAAGGTATACACTAGGCGAAAAGCAGAGTTAGTGTCATGGGAAATCTTATGGAAGTTACCTGATCCCCTGAAGTTAGTGCCTATTTACAGCACGTTAGCACCGCGTTCTTCCGCGACATTAACTTAAGGGAAGCGGAGTAAACATACCTCGGAGAGGGGGTCTGGAGAACAAAGGGGGAGAGCAGGGGGGGGGTCGCGGAGCTGCGGAGCGAAGGTGTTATCTAATTAGCATATGACTCAGGGCGAAGCCGCTGCTGAGCCTCTCTCGATTCCCCATTGGAGGAAACCAACCCGGAAAGTCACTCGTGATTGGCTGGTAGAAGTGTTGCCATTGGTCACCCTGGATCATTGCAGCATACACGTGGGGTAAACCTCTCCCACACAATATTAATAATAAAATTTAATATATATATAATAAATCATTATTTATTAGGGTTAGGGTTAAGACTATAAATTCATTCATGTGATGCTTGATGTTATATTTGAACATATTGTACAGGGAAGAAAAAACATGAACGAGGCATATGTTGAGTCAAAACTTTATTTACATACAGCACAAATATTGTACAAACACAACTAGCCTAGCCAGTGAAAAACTAATCATGTGAAGCTTGAAATGTCTCTTTGCAGCCTCTGGGTCATATGTTCTTTGTGGGACTCTGTCCGAATCTGCCCCAGTGTGTAGACGTCTGTGGTGTGTAGCTGTGAGATCCAGTGTAGCCTCTAGTCTTATTTGAAGTGTGGCACACAGGTCGGTGAACTCCTGGCTGTGGAAGGATGGATCCATGTCATCTGTCCCGCTTCAATCAGCTGTAAACACAATCACTACAATTAGCACAGTTCAATGACAACATACACCTACACATGTATCTGAAAAATGATTTAATGAATCTAACCTTACCCTCTTTCTTCTCTGCCGACTCCTGAACTCCTCAATGCTGATGCAAGGTCCGTATGGATGAACTGGGAGCTCCTTCATACTGGCTCATAGTGGGGCTTAGTAAGTCATAGTACAGGCAGCTGGAAAACAACATGAGTTTATTATTAATAAACGGAAATAGCCTCGCTGCATCACCGTTGGAAGATCCACAGCAAAATTCCTAAAAAAAATCCTGAACAGATACTTACGTACAATGGCGTTGTTTTTCCGCACTGCAAATGCGGACTTTCAGCAAGTCTCGGCGTAATGTGCAGTGACTGCGTCATTGTGTGCGGGAATCAGGCTGTGAAAACACAACGATGAAAAAGATCAGATAAAGTAAAGCTGGAGGATGTATTTTAAACAGCACAGCACATCTTTAATCATACCCTCGCTCCGCCGGCCATTTTCATCAGAGCTGTGAAGAGACGGAAACTTCCTACAAAAATAAAAAAAACGACAAAAGTCACGTTTATGAAAAAACTAACCGAGAACAAACTGTTCGATTTAATTAGTTCATACCTATTTAAACATGCACTAGCTCCGCTAAAGCACTCAATGCTTTATTCTACTATTAGCAACTGTCGCGCTAATCCCACAGTGGTTCACACGTTTTTCAAATCTGAGAGTTAGCTTAGCAGTTAGCAATAGCTTCGCCTCACCTTAATTCGGGGACTGTGTGCCTGTCTTCTCCGCCTCGACTCCTGCACACCGGGCCCGCGGCTTTGCTTTCCCACGCACTCATCTTCTCCTCCAGGGAAACAGTGTCGTGTCGACTACAGCAAGTTATTTATCCCGAAAACAGAGTCACTCATACGGAACACACTATACGCGATCCTCTCATGTCTGCGGTAGACAGACTCTGCATTCAGGAGGCTGTGATTGGACAATCCCATCAGGTGGTGACGCAAACACCTGACGTCACTTCTTCAGAGTAAAGCTTCACAACTGTCCTTTTCATCTTAAAGCAGCGGTTAAAACAGCTTTTAAATTTAAATTTTATATGGAATGAGTATGTGACTGAGGACCCGTTTATTCTTTCTGGTTTGAAGTTATCGTACTTACCTGATTTTTGTTGTTCTGTGTTTGTATTCTCATAGTTGAATGCACATATTGTAAGTCGTTTGAATAAAATTGTTTAGTGTTTTAATGGAATACTGAGAAAGTTTAATAAGAAGTTCAAATTATGAGGGAATTTCCAGTATTATGGGAGGACAGATATCTCTATGGAAATCCAGTAGAAGTTTGGAGCTTACAGGACACAGACACATCATATCCAACATCATTTCTGCCTGTTGAGTGGATTGCTAGTAGATGTGTGGTTAACACATCCACTGTGCATCTAACCAGCACAATTGAAAAAGTGATTGTAATCAGTCCACTCTGTACAGTGGTTGAGATTTAGGATTGTGTTTTGGATAATAATAAAATGCTGAAATAATGTGCATTGTTTCAATTTTTTTTCATAGCATTGATTTTGCTCGTGGTATACAATGTAATTAATTATAGCACACTTACTTACTTAAGATCAATTTACAATTTCAGGTTTTATATTTATTTTAAGCCTGTTGTACTTACTCAAGATAGTTTAGAAAAAGGTGTTATCTGCTCCGAGGGAAACTATCCTGTTTGCATTTGTGAAAACTCTGAGGTCCTTTTTTTAGAACAAACAATTCTGCTTCCAACCCACCATCAGGTTTTTAACCCACCATCAGGCACATGCAATTTACTGGAGTACAGCTGCACCTCCACGCAAGGATCCCACGCTTGACACTATTTTATTTTTATTTTATTAGACCTTTCCCCAAATTTCTGTTTTCACCCCAAAAATTTGAAAAGGCTATTTCCTCAGAATCCCTTTCTAGTCATATATGCATATTAGGGATGAGCGAGTACAGCATTATCTGTATCTGTATCTGTATCTGTTAACCGTATCAATTATCTGTATCCGTATCCGTACTCGGAGTGGGCGGGGCCTAACCCGGAAGTGGGTGTGATTTAACCCGGAAGTGGGCCGGGTTGTCTTGAAATGGGCGGGGCTTTAACCAGTATGTTATTTTAAGCATGCAATTGATATGGGTTGATCAGAAATTGTTATATTTATTGCTGATTAGAAAACTATTACAGGACAGCATCAGCATTGAGCTTCAGATCAATGATTTTGATCACAATAGCAAACAAACTATTTACAGAACAAGTTTTGTAACAATGAATACAACACATGCTGTTGCAATTATGAAGTGAAATGTAATAACAAGTGTTTTCATACTCAACATAACTTTCTTTTTTAACTTTGAATTTTTTTTAATTTATTTCCACACCAGGTGTGTGTGTGTGTGTGTGTGTGTGTGTGTGTGTGTGTGTGTGTGTGTGTGTGTGTGTAAGTGAGTAAGTGAGTAAGAGAGAGACAGAGAGAGAGAGGGGGAGTGTGTGTGTGTGTGTGTAGCTTAATTTGTAATATTTTTTATACCACTACTACCTAGAACTTGTCAGACACTCAGTGCGTGAAGTAAAATAAAACTGGTTAGAGCCAACTGACGGTTTAAAAAAAGTTTAAACCGTCGGAGATTTTTTTTTTTTTTTTTACTTTAACGGTTTAAACTTTTTTTAAACCGTTAAAGTAAAAAAAAAAAAACTGTTTAAAAAAAAAAAAAAAAAAAATCTCCGACAGGCAGAGACGCAACGCGAGTCGCTTTCTACCAGCACCACGTCTGAACGAACCCACGTTTAACAGAACTCTACTGGTTAATAAGTAAGTACAAACTGAAATAAAAACAAACTTCAAGCTGAAGAAACCCTAAACGTTAACGGAAAAGACCCGCGAACCTGAGTGACTGAGAGACAGAGAGCCGTTCTTTGAGTGAGTGAGCAGAGCGGTGTGTGAAGGGGAGGAGCGCTGTGACGCTGTGTGAGGATTTTCATTCAGTCCGAGCACAGATATTGACTCGTATAATACTCGTGCTCGGCAAAAGTGCTTTATCCGTACCGGATACTCGTTTCAGCCGCGTATCCGGCTCATCTCTACAATCTAGTTACATGGTTTAGTTTTGTTTCTAAAAGGTCACTGATACTAGAACAAACGTTTCATAAAGAAACTCTTTGAAAACTTTTATCAATTATTTATTTGCCTCATTTCAGTTATTAAGGTGCAGATGTCGAAAAAGCAGTAAAAAGAGATTGTTTAAGATTTGAGTTTAAATTCAAGCTGCAGTTCAGAACAGGTACATGAGGCATATTAACTTGTTTTTAACACACTGTTGTTCCTGACTTTGCTGTAATAATGACCATATTCTCCTGTTGGGGGAGCCTACACACAACACATCATAAATATGTTTATACATGTTTGAACTGGTGGCCCTGATGACAACACAAAAAGTAAACACGCAATTACCGGAGGGAGGTTTGTGATCCTCTCATGTTTGACAGAACTTTGATATCGTCTCCAGTATTGATGTCTTTTAAAACACACACAACACTTTAAAAACAATAGAACCTCTACTGTGTGTGAATCTTGACAGTGACGGTAAAGTCAAAAACACAATAACACTTGTTTGTGTGACCCCATTTGAAAGAGAGAAACAAATCCAGGCTCAGTCCTTTTGTCCCACGTTGTAACAAGTGACAGAATAAAGAGGAGACACTTTCACACGGAGCATCAGAGATGTCTCATATGTGTTTCTGTTGGATCTCAGTGGCTGTCGTTGGCCTGGCAGTTCATCAGAACTGTTCAAGACACATATACCACACACACACACATAGATAAATATACTTATACTGTGTATTTGTATCTATATGTGAATGTTTTCTCCTCGTCTCAGTGACATTGCTGCTTGTTGAATTTGTGTTTATCCCTGAGATGATGTTTATTGTGAGTTGATTTATCTCCTGTGTTGCTTAACAACAATGTTCTCAGTAAAAAAATGTTTCTACTGTAGCAACACACAAAAAAGTTCAAGAGAAATAAACTGAAACAGTAGAGAAATGCTGAAAAAGGACATTTCCTTAAATCAAGGTCTATAGCTTTTGTTGTATCTGTGTTTTTATTAATTGATATATATTTTTTTTATATATATATATATATATATATATATATATATATAAATCAACCATTATTTCTGTATCAGACATTTCCTGATTGCTTATTATTAGAATCATTAATATGTCTCCGATGTGCTTTTTTGTTTCCGAATGAAATATTAACAATCACAATCAAATATCCTTCTATCAAATTGTGTGGTAATACATCCAGGACTTTGGGTAATCTTGCTCTGTTTTAAATATCACATCCTCATTTCCTTGATGCTTGAGTCATTATTCAGTTCCAGTCATGTTGATGAAGTCTGGCTGCGTTAACCCAGGTGTGTGTGTGTGTGTGTCTGTGTGTGCATTTCGCACCAATCGTCTGTCTCCGGCGAGGGTTTAACGAGGGATTGAATGAGAGGACGGACAGCTTTCAATAAAGGGATTAGGCTGAAGCTGGGTCTCACAGGGTCATTATTCAATAACCAGTGAGTGGCATCAAGTCCCAGGAAACCCCGTCAGTGCTGAAAGGACCAGAGTCAGGAATGTGTGTATGTGCTCTTGTACAGCTATCTTTGTGAGGACCGGTTTAATTCTACAACCTACTGAGGACCTTTTGTGAACCCCCCTTAATGGACTGTTGAGGGTTAATACTTGGTTTAAGGGTTAGGGTTAGAATTAGGTTTAGTTAAGGGTCAGGGTTAGGCATTTAGATTGGATGGTTAAGGTTAGGGTAAGGGGCTAGGGAATGCATTATCCCAATGAATGTCCTCACTGAGACAGCTATACAAACCTGCGTAGCCCCGTAGACCGAGTATTCTGCTGAGCCGAAATGAGAAGTTGTAGCCTAGAGGGATTTCCATCGGCTCGTCCTGCTCCTACTGCTTCAGACCGATTGCATCACAGTGGCGTTACGAGCCTCAACCACAAATGTGTCCTGCCACAAATGAAGGCTCCCTCTGGATCCTCACTGGGCCAATGTTTTAGTATCACACCGACACTGATCACTGAAAGCTTCTGTAGATCAGCCTGTTTCTGTTCGGCCTTCACAGTCCACAAAGGAAGTCTTTCCCCTTTATTAATCAACTTACTATGTTTGTTTTCAACCAAAATGCCCAAACATTTTTTTGTACATGACCACTAATGATTCTTATTATTAGGGAAAAGCCAGTGGACATATGGTTGTGACAGCAGCTTTCTGGTGCTTCTAGTGCAGCAAAGCCAAGGCCTGGAATCTGCTTGAATTTATAATCATTCTGTTGAAAATTAACGCACAGAGCAGAGTGGGGATGGTTATCAGACAAAAAACAAAAAATGTGCAAAGTATTAGCACATAGAAGTGTTTGTCCAACAGATAATATGCACCGATGTCACTCAATTACTTTTGCATCACTCCAAACAAAGTGGTCCGAGTACACAGAGCTGCATTAGTGGAATAAATATAAATCATTAAAATATCTTGAAGACTATCTGATAAATTAAGTTATTGTCTTGCAGCTTCTTAAAAGTGTTGCTTTATGTTGAAAATACTAATTTGTATGCACAACTGATTACACAACAGTTGCCGACAGTTTCGGCTGCGGTTTTGATGTTGTTTTTGTTCAGTTAGTGAACTTAGTAAAACAGGAACGACTCTGAGGAACACTTTTTTCAGCTTTCACAGAAGTAAACTACATTTCTAAAATGTCGGCCCGTGTGAAGTCGACATTTCTTGTTCCAGGATAGAGGTGGACAGAAGGATTAAAGAATAACAAAAAGAGCAGAGAACTGAAGACGGTTCTGTACGTTTGCTTTAGCTGATGCTATGAATTTGTGTCCTTCTGAGATTCTTAGCGCTGCAGTGAACTGATTCCTCTGAGCGAGCAGAGAGAGTCTTAGGCTCGGCTCAAACACAAACCCTCATCGTCTGTTGGTTTGTCAGGATCAGTGTGAGGAGCCTGTTTCTTGGTGTTTCCAATCCAAAAAGAACCTTGCACGTATCAGTGTTACCCGACTAGGAACAGGTTAGACAACTACCAGCAGTCAGGCTGCGTTTCCCACTTATTATATCAACTGTAGCAGCCCTTCACTCTTCACATGGCTAACCCCAAACATTTTACATATTCTATTCTCGAAAATATCCATCCGAGTTTTTACCATGCCCTGCAGAAGTCTGCATGACCCCTGGTTGTTTATACTTTATCTGAACATGTTCCTGTGATGGACCTGAAGTTTTCAGCAGTTCACTAAAGGTTATCAGACGTGCAACACTGCAGACAGGAGACTGTATCGTCCCTTTGTATATTGTGCTGAGTTATAATACGTGTTTAATCCTGAAGTGGCCAGAGAACATCCACTTGTGATTCAATATACACACACACACTTAATACTTGATGCTAATGCAGTGTGCATGTCTCTTTATGCCGTACATGACAGATCAGGGAAGGCACACATTTCACATGTGCAAACGTCTAACCGAGGGGCCTGGTGATCAAACTGCAATGTCCTAAGTGGGATGTGATAATTGATGATGATATTAATACAAAGGACAATAGTTATTAGTTATTTTAGAATCTCAGGCCTGCATAAAAGTAAATAGAAAAGGAGGAAGATTGATTCGTTTTTCCATCTGCTTGACCGATGCGCAATTGGAATTGCAATTCCATTCAAATCAATTCAATTTAATTCAATTTTATTTGAATAGTGACAAATCATAATATACATTATCTAAAGGCACTTAACATAGAAGGTCAATACATTGAAAAATGGAATAAGTTTAAATGAAAGAGTGACTTTGTACTTTCTCACTGTTGATTCTGTTAAGTGTCTAAAGAGGAAGTAGAGCATGGGAAGTGATACGATAATAATCAAGCTGGTAACAGTGATACCACAAATACTTTGCAGTGTCATCTTCCCACTCACAACAGAGTTAGCGCAAGAAACACACCCGTACAAACCCTGACACATTTACACAAACAGACAAACTTGACATAAACGAAAAAGAAAAGAGAGAAGAGCTTCTTTAGCTACCAAGATTCTTCTGAAAGTATTGAGAGACCGTTTATCATACACATATATTACTAGATAGAAAGACAACCAGATAAAATTGGTGCATACTGCGCTGCCTTCAGAAAAAAGACGTAGACCAAAACTCAGTTACTTGGACTAAACAGAAAGCTTAAACATGACAGAGCAATGAGTGCAGAGTCTAAATTGACCTTGGGTTCATGGTTGAGTTTGATCAATAAACAATTTAGCCCAAATGAAGAAGATCTTATAATTTCTGCAGTGTTACTTGATATCACTTAATTTCCAAATGCATTCAGTCCAAGATATATAACGAGAGGAGAATCAAACTTTTTGTCTTTGACACTCGATCAGTGAGAAGGTAAGAGTAGAATATATAATCCAGTTATTTTTTGTACAAGCCAAAGTATCTGTGGCTGAGGTTTACAATCAGGAGTTTAAAAAATTTGTCATTTGTGATGAAGCTTTTTAAAGGTTATTTGTTAGTTTTCCATTGAAATGTGAAATATTTTTGGCCATATAAGCCAAAAGTCAAACCAGAACTTTGTTAGCTGCCACAATTCCTCTGCTTTTCCGTGGCCTTATTTCTCACGTTACCGAGCAGTGATTAGCTACAGTCTGATTCTCTATTTTAAAAGTGACTATTAGTGAAAATAGAATTCAACAGGAAATGATCCAGTTAAAAACCAAAGCACAGGCAGATGAAAAAGAATATCTCCAATTTGACAGCACTTTAATCTCATAGAAAAGAGTTTGTGGTGTCCTACAAGGCCCAATACTGAGAGCAGTATCTTTTTCACAAGCTCAATAAAACTAATGTGTAAAGTCTTCTACTACTTTTACTCTATATACTTAAACTGCAAATCATCCTCACATTTCTGGAGCTGCAGCCACTAAGCGTTGCTTCATAAAAGTGAATAGATCATCAAATCAGGTGACAAATAATGAATTGATTACTATTATTGATTTAGAATCTTGACAGTGAGGAAGTGAGAGGAGGACTAGGTCCTGTGTTTTGTAGCTGTTGAATTATCTACCACAATCTGAGCCCCTCCTGTAATAACTCTAAATGTAACACAGTGACTAGGAAGTCAGTCCTGTGTATATAAAGAGTTGCATCTGTTGTTATCACTAGACAACAGATTTCACCTTTGAATCTCACAAAGCTCACTTTGTATTCGACAGGTAAGATCAATATGTTTCAAACTCATTTAGACGAGACCAAGCATTTGGGAAATGTGATCAGCTTCTAACTGTACAATGCAAATGTTAACAATCTTTTTGTTCTGTTGTTTTTGTAGGATGAAGTTGGCTGCCGCCTTCCTGGTGCTGTTCCTGGTCGTCCTGATGGCTGAACCTGGAGAGTGTTTCTTGGGATTTCTTTTTCGCGGTATCCACCACGGTAGAGTCACTCAATTAATACATTTTTACATGGCAAATATTTGAATATAACATACTATATGAGTTGTCAATATATGTGGCCAAGAAGAAGCACTTTGATTTCAATAATGATCAAAATAACAATCACTAGGCCATTTAATAATTGCATTAATTACATTTGTTTTTAAAAATATAGAATAACTGGATCTTTATGCTAAAAAAATTAAACATAAATTCAGATTTTACCACTCAAGATTGAAAACTACTTAAAAGTATGTAAAACACCATCATCAGTATGTATAATTAAATACTAGTCCAGATAATTGTGCTATGGAAATGTGTTAATTGACATAATTTGCTTGAATTTATCAATGTGTGCTTTGTTTGTTTTTACACAGGTATCAGGGCGATCCATGGGTAAGGACTTCTACCATCATGACTGTGTATTTTTAATAGTATTATCATCAGTACTGTTATTGAAAACTTCTCTTGTCTCGCTGACTCTTTCCATCAGACTCATCCATGGTCACAGTTACGACGAGCAGCAGGAGCTCGACAAGCGCTCAGTCGATGACAACCCCAGTGCTATTGTTTTTGACTGAAGAATGATATATAATGCTTCTTGCTTTTCAATGAAATAAATTGAATATTTACCCGCAACAGCAACCATGACTGGATATATGTTCTTTTGCATTGATGTATTGTTGAGCGACAATTGAATAATTTTGGAAAACTGAGAACAAATCTTAATTTTGGGATGTCAAAACATTTCTTTGTGTCTTATTTAAATATGAGGTTTAACAATGACAATGAAGACTCCTCTAATCTTACTGTATAGATAATTTAAATGTTGGGGGGTTTAACTCAATGTTAACTCAATGTTACAACGAACAGTAGAGTAGAGTAACGAAGAGTATTAAAACTTCTAACTGATAACAAATTCATGCAAAACATTTACTGCACGTTTGTTACACACTGTAAAGTAACTGCAAACCAATATAGTGCAATAAATAGTGTATATTGTTTAGTGTATAAAGTATTTGGATTACTTAAAACTAATGGAATTAGGGTTTACAAGTCAGATAAAACCAGACAAAGTTAGCTTCCTGCACAACAATGGAGTTGAAGAGAAAATAGCAGAAGACTTGTATCCTCCTGATGCTGAGAAGAAGAAAGACTTCTAGCGTTGAAACTTTTACTTATACAGAAAAACTATAAACACGATGGGAGCATAAGTTAAAGTCACAATACAGAAGAAAACCAGAAGCCAAACTGCAGCAGATTTACTGGTATTCATTATGTCACTGGAGCCAAAGCAATGCACAGACTCAGCAGCAGTGAACCAAAGGGTTTAACTGTACTTTGGTCCAGGTGGAATGAAAAGTATTGAATAAAAAAAAAGAAGACAGAATATATACTTTTAAAGAATCTTCATTGAGACCAAGTCACTATTTGTAAATATCACTTGTGAAAAAATTGTTGCCTATTTCTGAAATTGCACATCTCCACTTACATGACCGTCACTAATACAGGAAAGCTGCTTCTGTCAGTGAAGATGCTTAATGCTCAGTATATAATGCACATGCTTGTTTGTTATCTGCCACTGTTCCTCTGATTCTCAGTGGCCTTGTGTCTCATGTTACTGAGCAGTGATTAGCTACAGTCTGAGCAGAGCCTCTACAATGCTCTCTTTTAACGGTGATTATTAGTGAAAATGGAAATCAACGGGAAATTGTTCAGTTTGAACAGGTAAAGCACAATCAGATGAAAAAATATCTCCACTTTGACAGCACTTCAATCTCATAGAAAATAGTTCATGGTGTCCTACAAGGCTCTATACTGGGAGAAGGTTTTTTTCACAAGTTTAATACAACTAATGCGTAAAGTCTTTTACTGTTTTTACTGTATTTACTTAAATTGTAAATCATCCTCACATTTCTGTAGCTGCAGCAACTCAGTGTTGCTTCATGACGTGAATAGACGATTGTTGTAACAACCACTCACCCAATTAACCAGAATCTACAAAGTGAGGAAGTGAGAGGGGGACGAGGTCCTGTGTTTTCTTATTTTATGAATTATCTACCACTATGTGAGCTCCTCCTGTTAAAACTCTAAATGTTACTCAATGACGATGAGGTCAGTTCTGTGTATATAAAGAATTACCTCTGTAGAGTAGACAACAGATTTCACCTTTGAATCTCACAAAGCTCACTTTGTATTCGACAGGTAAGATCGATCTATTTTAAACTCATTTAGACGAGACCAAGCATTTGGGAAATGTGCTCAGCTTGTTACTGTATAATGCAAATGTTAACACTCTTTTTGTTCTTATGTTGTTTTTGTAGGATGAAGTTCGCTGCCGCCTTCCTGGTGTTGTCCATGGTTGTCCTCATGTCTGGACCTGGAGAGTGTGGTTCTCTAAAGGCAATCTCAAATGGTTTAACAGGTACATTCAAGGAATTCATTTGCTTTTTACATTGCAAATATTTGTATATAACAGCTGATAAATCGCATATATCAGTAGTCAATATGTTTGGCCAATTAGAATCACTTTGATTTCAATAATAATCAATAACACCCTAAAAGGCCTTTGATTAGCATGTTCCGTCAATGAAATGGACATTGTAAATTATTTTGATTCTCACATGCACCGACCTGCTGCGGCAGCATTTGAAATCAAATTTGTCTCAGAAGAATTCTTTGTACGTTTTTCTAGGCAATTTAATCTTCCATTAATCGGATTAGTTTTTTAAATATAGAATACCTGGTTCTCTATTAGAAAATAATAAAACATACATTCTGATTTTACCAGTCAATAATTAACACTACTTAAAAGTACGCATAAAACATCATCTGTATGTATAACTGTTTACTAATAGTCCCAATAATTGTGTAATGGAAATGTATTAATTGTCATTTAATATCATTTGCTTGAATTTAACACTATGTGCTTTTTGTTTGTTTTTACAACGGTTGGAGGTTTTCTCCATGGGTAAGGACTTCTACCATCATTCATGTGTATTTTTATAGTATTATCATCAATGCTGTTATTGACAACATCTATTGTCTCTCTGACTCTCCATCAGAATGAACCAAGGGCGTCAAAGTAACGACGAGCAGCAGGAACTCGACAAGCGCTTAGACGATGACAGCCCCAGTCTTATTTTTTTTGACTGAAGAGGTCGCCCTGAAGGAACTTTTGAATTGATATGAAATGCTTCTTGCTTTTCAATGAAATAAATCAAACATTTACCCGCAACAGCAACCATGACTGCATATATGTTCTTTTGCATTGATGTATTGTTGAGCAACATTTGAATAATTTGGGAAAACTGAGAAAAAATCTAAATTTTTGGATGTCAAAACATTTTTCTGTGTCTCATTCAAATATAAGATTTAAGAAATGACAATGAAGACTCCTGTAATCTCACTATATAGATCTTTTAACTTTTGGGGGATTTAAATCCAAGTTACTACAAAGAGTATTAAAACTTCTAACTAATAACTAATAACACATTCATACAAAACATTTACTGCACGTTTGTTACACACTGTAAAGTAACTGCAATCCAATATACTGCAGTTAATTGTGTATATTGTTTAGTATATAAAGTATTTGGGTAACTTTAAACCAGGGGTCTTCAACGTTTTTCAGGCCAAGGACCACCAAACGGGTGGAGAGATGGAGCAGGGACCCACATACTATATATATTGTATCAAAAAAAAAATTATATTAAACTGGGCCTAGTACTATGTATAAACATAGCTACCCTGGTATTGTGCATTCAATACTAAGCTATTCAAATAATACACAGGTTAATATATTCACGTTTTTATTTTAAACATGTGCAAGGTATAGGAGCTGCACTGCGTGCATTGGTGACTGAAAGATAACATCTTCCATTTATCTGTTCGCTACAATATGTTGGAATTTTTTTCATTTTTAATTGGTGGAATGAAAAGTATTGAATAAAAAAACAAGACAGAATATGCATATTTTTTTTAATAATATTTAGTGGAATTAAATATCAGTCAGGAGAATACGTGTTGTTGTGTTGGCAGGATGCATCACTCTGTCAAGTAAACACAAGAACTTTAAGAAAGATGGATACGATCTCAAGGAAACCTCCATTTACTATACGATTTATATAAAATACATACAAATAATATTTAAAAAACAACAATACAGTCAGAGATAACTTCATGGAGAAGTCTATATTTATATTTGTGGGCTGCACATTCATGCTGCCTGTTCTATCACATCTGAGTGTGGAGGTCACTGACATTTACTGAACTCAACGTCTACCCCTCTAATGCATTTGGAATTAAGGTTAAGCACTTTGTTATATGTCTTGACTGTATTGATACTAAATGTACAGTGTTACAAATACAGTTAAAACAAGATGAAACAAGAGATACGAGGTGTCGAAAGCTTCAGCATAAATGTGCTGATCGCTGATAGCTGATCTCACACAACACCGGTGATTTGGCATTAAAATGACCACCTTTTTATTCTTTTTTTTTTGTCGGACGAAGCTCTACGCCGCCTTCCTCATGTTGTTCATGGTCTTCGTCATGTTTGAACCTGTAGAGTGTTTTTTTGGAATGCTTTCTCACAGGGGCCACCATGGTGGGGTCACGGAAGTTATTTGATTATTACATAGCAAATATTTGAACGAAACCATATGAGCAGCCGATATATTTGTTCAAGCAGAATCACTTTTATTTCAATAATAATCAAAATAACAATCAAAAAGGCCTTTGATTAGCATGTTCCTTCAATGAAATTAATATTGAGGTTTATTTTGATCCTCACATGCACCGACCTGCTGCAGCAACAATTGAAATCAAATTTGTCCCAAAAGAAACTTAGCTAAAATTTTCTAGGCGATTTAATCTTTGCATAAATTGGATTTGTTTAAAAAAATATAAAATAACTGGATCTTTATGCTAAAATAATAAAACATACCAGTCAAGATTGAAAACTACTAAAAAGTATGTTGAAAACATCATCTGTATGTTTAGTTGGTTAACTGTTAACTAATACTCCAAATAATTGTGTGATGGAAATCTATAAACTGTCATTTAATATACTTTGCTTGAGTTTATCACCATGTCTTTTTGTTTGTTTTTACACAGGTGGCAGGTTGCTCCATGGGTTAGGGACTTTATAACATCATGACTGTGTAAGTTTAATAGTATTATCATCAGTACTGTTATTAACAACTTCTCTTGACTCCCTGACTCTCTCCATCAGACTCATCGATGGTGGTTACGAAGAGCAGCAGGAACTCGACAAACACGTAGTCTATTACAACCCCCGATCTACTCCTCTGCATTTCAGTGGCCTTATGTCTCATGTTACCGAGCAGTGATTAGCTACAGTCTGAGCAAAGTTTCTACGAATCTCTCTTTTAACGGTGAGCATTAGTGAAAATAGAATTCAACAGGAAATTGTTTACTTTAAAAAGGCAAAGCACAGGCAGATGAAACATATCTCCACTTTGACAGCACTTCAATCTCTTAGATCATGGTGTCGTACAAGGCTCTATACTGGAAACAGTTATTTTTCACAAGATTAATAAAACTAATGTCTAAGGTCTTCTATTTCTTTTACTCTATTTACTTAAACTGCAAATCATTCTCACATTTCTGGAGCTGCAGCCACTAAGTGCTGCTTCATGAAGTGAATAGAAGATGGCTTTAACAACCACTCAACCAATTAACCAGAATCTCCAAAGTAAGGAAGTGTTAGGACTTGTCCTGTGTTTTCTAGTTGTTGAATCATCTACCACTATGTGAGCTCCTCCTATTATAACTCTAAATGTTACACAATGACATTGAAGTCAGTTTTGTGTATATAAAGAGTTGCCTCTGTTGTTAACAGTAGACAACAGATTTCACCTTTGAATCTCACAAAGCTCACTTTGTATTCGACAGGTAAGATCGATATTTAAAAACGAAGTTAGACGAGACCAAGCATTTGGAAATGTGCTCAGCTTGTAACTGTATAATGCAATTGTTAACAAACTTTTTATTTCTGTTGTTGTTTTTGTAGGATGAAGTTCACTGCCACCTTCATCTTGTTGTTCATCTTCGTCCTCATGGTTGATCTCGGAGAAGGTCGTCGTCAGAAAAAGGGGTCGAAGGGAAAGGGGTCGAAGGGAAAGGGCAGATGGTTGTCAAGGATTGGTAAAGGTAGAATCATGGAATTAATTTGCTTTTTTCTTGCAAATAGTTTTTATATAACATTGCTGGAAAACCACAAAAATAAGTAGTCAATATATTTGGCCAAATAGAATCAATTTGATTTCAATAATAATCAAAATAACAACCTAAAAGGCCTTTGATTAGCATGTTCCTTCAATGAAATGGACGTTGTAATTTATTTTGATTCTCACATGCACCGACCTGCTGCGGCAACATCTGAAATCAAATTTGTCTCAGAAGAGTTAAAAGTACAGTGTTATAATAAAATAAAATAATACAACACACATTCTGATTTTACCAGTCAAGATAGAACACTACTTAAAAGTATGTATAAAACATTATCTGCATGTATAATTGTTTAACTATTATCTAACAGTCCTAATAATTGTGTTATGGAAATGTATTAACTGTCATTAAATATCATTTGCTTGATGTTATTATCATGTTTTTGTTTGTTTTTACACAGGTGCCGGGATACTTGGCGGGGCGGCCATTGAGTAAGGACTTCTACCATCATGACTGTGTAATTTTTAGAGTATTATGACAAGTACTGTTATTGACAACTTCTCTTGTCTCGCTGACTCTCTCCATCAGTGCCTTGTTGAATAGGCAGGGGCAGGGGCAGGGGCAGGATTACGACTACCAGCAGGGGCAGGAATACGAGCGGCTCGCCAAGCGCTCAGACGATGACAGCCCCAGTCTTATTGTTTTTGACTGAAGAAGTCGCCCTGAAGGAACCTTCAGATGATATATAATGCTTCTTGCTTTTCAATGAAATAAATCATACATTTACCCGCAACAGCAACCATGACTGGATATATGTTCTTTTGCATTGATGTATTGTTGAGCGACATTTGAATAATTTGGGAAAACAAAGAAAGAATCTCAATTTTCGGATGTCAAAACATTTCTGTGTTTCCTATTCAAATATGAGATTTAACAATGACAATGAAGACTCCTCTAATCTCATTGTATAGATATTTTAACTGTTGGGGGGTTTAAATCAATGTTACTACAAAGTGTACTATAACTTCTTACTGATAACTAATAAAACATTCATACAAAACATTTACTGCACGATTTTACACACTGCAATCCAATATAGTGCAATAAATAGTGTATATTGTTTAGTGTATAAAGTAGTTGGATAACTTTAAACTAATGGAATTAGGGTTTACAAGTCAGATAAAAACAGACAAAGTTGGCTTCCTGAAAAAACAAAAAAATGGTCTAACAACCCAAACATTTGCGACCCCCCTGCAGTATCTCCGCGGACCCCCCAGGGGTCACGGACCCCCTGTTGAAGACCTCTGCTTTCAACTAATGGAATTAGGGTTTACAAGTCAGATAAAACCAGACAAAGTTGGCTTCCTGCACAACAATGGAGAGGAAGAGAAAACAGCAGAAGACTTGTATCCTCCTGATGCTGAGAAGTCAAAAGAAGAAATACTTGTAGCCTTGATACTTTTACTTATACAGAAAAACTATAAACACGATGGGAGCATAAGTTAAAGTCACAATACAGAAGAAAACCAGAAGCCAAACTGCAGCAGATTTACTGGTATTCATATGTCACTGGAGCCAAAGCAATGCACAGACTCAGCAGCAGTGAACCAATGGGTTTAACTGTACTTTTGTCCAGGTGGAATGAAAAGTATTGAATAAAAAACAAGACAGAATATGCATATTTTTTTTAATAATATTTAGCGGAATTAAATATGAGTCAGGAGAATACGTGTTGTTGTGTTGGCAGGATGCATCACTCTGTCAAGTAAACACAATAACTTTTAGAAAGATGGATACGATCTCAAGGAAACCTCCATTTACTATATGATTTATATTAAATACGTACAAATAATATTAAAAAAACAAACAATACAGTCAGAGATAACTTCATGGAGAAGTCTATATTTATATTCGTGAGCTGCACATTCATGCTGCCTGTTCTATCACATCTGAGTGTGGAGGCCACTGACGTTTACTGAACTCAACGTCTACCCCTCTAATGCATTTGGAATTGAAGTTAAGCACTTTGTTATTTGTCTTCACTGTATTGATACTAAATGTACAGGGTTACAAATACAGTTAAAACAAGATGAAACAAGAGAGACGAGGTGTCGAAAGCTTCAGCATCAATGTGCTGATCGCTGATAGCTGATCTATAAAAATAACAGGATCTTTATGCTAAAATAATAAAACATACATTCTGATGTTACCAGTCAAGATTGAAAACTACTTAAAAGTATGTTTAAAACATCATCTGTATGTTTAATTGTTTAACAGTTAACTAATAGTCCAAATAATTGTGTAATGGAAATGTGTTAATTGTCATTTAATATACTTTGCTTGAGTTTATCACCATGTCTTTTGTTTGTTTTTACACAGGTGGCAGGTTGATCCATTGGTAAGGGACTTCTACCATGATGACTGTGTTAGTTTAATAGTATTATCATCAGTACTGTTATTAACAACTTCTCTTGACGCCCTGACTCTCTCCATCAGACTCATCGATGGTGGTTATGCCTTAGGTCTCATGTTACCGAGCAGTGATTAGCTACAGTCTGAGCAAAGTTTCTATGATTCTCTCTTTTAACGGTGAGCATTAGTGAAAATAGAATTCAACGGGAAATTGTTCAGTTTAAACAGGCAAAGCACAGGCAGATGAAACATATCTCCACTTTGACAGCACTTCAATCTCATAGAAAATAGTTCACGATGTCCTACGTGACTCTATACTGGGAGCAGTTCTTTTTCACAAGATTAATAAAACTAATGTCTAAGGACTTCTACTAGTTTTACTCTATTGACTTAAACTGCAAATCATCCTCACATTTCTGGAGTTGCAGCCACTAAGTGTTAGCCTGGATGCCAGACGAACATAGCCCCGCCCACAACATTTTAGGTCGGGAAGTTCGGTCTGGAGTCGCTCCGTTGAGGAGAAATTATGCCCGACCGGGCCAATCAGATTGTCAGGGCGGGCTTTATACGATGATGGACAGATGATCAACGGTAACGTAATCAACCACGTCATCAAAGTGCCCTCGGGTTGAATTCATTTTCAACAAACATGCCTGCCGCTGGCGAGCTGAGATGTGTAGATGCTGCCATTGAGTCTGTTTTAGAAGACATCGACAGCGCATTCATTTTGAAAGAGGAACACAGAACGTGGAGGCGACGCCAAAGCACCGCGCTAATCCCTATCGCCCCGGCGCTTGGCTGTTCACACCGGACACTGAAGCGACGCTGAACCGCCGGGCAGCGCTAATAATATCACCCGTTGATCCAGTAGATTAAAAGCATATACTTACTTGTTGCTCCAACATTAAGCAACAGCGTCCCAACATTTGTCTTTTTTGGTGTTGTCTTTGTACAACATGTTCCGAGGATCATACAACTCACTGTACTTCTCCACTTCAATTATTAATTTAATGTCATCCATGTTGAAGAACTTCGCTGTTTGCTCCGTTAAATGTCGGGTGTCGGGGGTAAATTACGTATTCTCCACTCAAGCCTATGTGGAGAATACGTAGCCCCCTCTCTCGCTCTTTTTATCTGTATCACTGCTTGTGTGGCTGTAGTGGATGGGAAGAGGGGGACATTTAATAATGTCCGCGAGCCGGTGTGACCGGCACAAAGTTTTAACATGGGAGTGGATGGGAGCCAGCTGTTATTTAAGGCTTGGCGCTGCGCTGAAGCGTCCGGTGTGAACCCGGCGTTAGTAAATAACTCACAATGCGTTGCTTAGCATACGTCACATACTACGTTGCTCTGATTGGTTGTAGGTCTATCCAATTGAGCGAAGAAGAATTTTACTTCCTGGTCAGTTGAAACACGCCCCATAATCACAGCCCAATGGAGCGGTCTCAGACTCACATTCTGACTAGAATTGTGAGTCTGACAACGTCAGGCTAACTAAGTGTTGCTTCATGAAGTGAATAGACGATTGTTGTAACAACCACTCAACCAATTAACCAGAATCTCCAAAGTGAGGAAGTGATAGGAGTAGTTCTGTGTTTTCTAGTTGTTGAATTATCAACCACTATGTGAGCTCCTCCTGTTAAAACTCTAAATGTTACACAATGACGATGAAGTCAATTATGTGTATATAAAGAGTTGCCTCTGTAGAGTAGACAACAGATTTCACCTTTGAATCTCACAAAGCTCACTTTGTATTCGACAGGTAAGATCGATTTTTTAAAACTCATTTAGACGAGACCAAGCATTTAGGAAAATGTACTCAGCTTGTTACTGTATGATGCAAATGTTAACGATCTTTTTATTTCTGTTGTTGTTTTTGTAGGATGAAGTTCACCGCCACCTTCCTCATATTGTTCATCTTCATCCTCATGGTTGATCTCGGAGAGAGTCGTTGGCCTGGGCGCCGTCGTAAGCCCTCTCGTAAGCCCTCTCGTAGGCCCTCTCATAAGCCCTCTCGTAAGCCCCCTCATACGGACGATTTTCTTGGCGGCGTGATTGGCGGGATTGGTTCAGGTAGAGTAATGGAATTAATTTGGTTTTTACATTGCAAATATTTTTTATATTACATTGCTGGCAAGTTACACAAATAAGTAGTCAATATATTTTGCCAAATAGAATCAATTTGATTTCAATAATAATCAAAATAACAACCTAAAAGGCCTTTGATTAGCATGTTCCTTCAATGAAATGGACATAGTAATTTATTTTGATTCTCACATGCACCAACCTGCTGCGGCAACATTTGAAATCTAATTTGTCTCAGAAGAATTTAAAGTACACTGCTATAGGAGAGTTAATCTTTCCATTACTCAGATCTTTTTTTAAACCAATAGTTTAAAAATGTTTAACTGTTAACTGATAGTCCTAATAATTGTGTTCTGGAAATGCCTTAATTGTCATTTAATATAATTTGCTTGAGTTTATCATCATGTGTTTTTTACACAGGTCTCGGGGGGCTTGCCGTGGACGCCCTTGGGTAAGGACTTCCACCATCAATACTGTGTATTTTTATAGTATTATCATCAGTACTGTTATTCACAACTTCTCTTGTCTCACTGACTCTCTCCAGCAATGCCATAATGCCGGGGCAGGACTACGAGCAGGCGCAGGGGCAGGATTACGAGGAGCAGCAGGAGCTCGCCAAGCGCTCAGACGATGACAGCCCCAGTCTCATTTTTTTTGACTGAAGAAGTCGCCCTGAAGGAATCTTCAGATCATATATAATGCTTCTTGCTTTTCATTGAAATAAATAAAACATTTAGCCTCAACAGCAACCATGACTGGATATATGTTCTTTTGCATTGATGTGTTTTTGAGCGACATTTGAATAATTTGGGAAAACTGAGAAAAATCTAAATTTTAGGAAGTCAAAACATTTCTCTGTGTCTTATTCAAATATGAGATTTAAGAAATTACAATGAAGACTCCCCTAATCTTACTGTACAGATATTTTAACTGTTGGTGGGTTTAACTCAATGTTACAACAAAGAGTAATAAAACTTCTAAATGATAACTTATTACACATTCATACAAAGCATTTACTGCATGTTTGTTACACACTTTAAAGTAACTGCAATCCAATAGAGTGCAATAAATAGAGTATAGTGTTTAGTGTATAAAGTATTTGGATTACTTCTATCTGATGGATTTATTACAACAATAGAGTGGAAGAGAAAACAGGAGAAGACTTGTATCCTCCTGATGCTGAGACAAAGAAAGACTTGTAGCGTATATACTTTTACTTATACAGAAAAACTAAAGTCACAATACAGAAGAAAACCAGAAGCCAAACTGCAGGAGATTTACTGGTATTCATATGTCACTGGAGCCAAAGCAATGCACAGACTCAGCAGCATTGAACCAAAGGGATTATATTTTTTATATAATATTTAGTGGAATTAAATATGAGTCAGGAGAATACGTGTTGTTGTGTCGGCAGGATGCATCACTCTGTCAAGTAAACACAAGAACTTTAAGAAAGATGGATACGATCTCAAGGAAGCCTCCATTTACTATATGATTTATATAAAATACGCACAAATTGAAAACAACAACAATACAGTCAGAGATAACTTCATGGAGATGTCTATATTTATATTTGTGAGCTGCACATTCATGCTGTCTGTTCTATCACATCTGAGTGTGGAGGTCACTGACATTTACTGAACTCAACGTCTACCCCTCTAATGCATTTGGAGTTAAGGTTAAGCACTTTGTTATTTGTCTTTACTGTATTGATACTAAATGTACAGTGTTACAAATACAGTTAAAACAAGATGAAACAAGAGATACGAGGTGTCGAAAGCTTCAGCATAAATGTGCTGATCGCTGATAGCTGATCTTACACAACACCGGTGATTTGGCATTAAAATGACCAACTTTTTATTCTTTTTTTTTTGTCGGACGAAGCTCTACGCCGCCTTCCTCATGTTGTTCATGGTCTTCGTCATGTTTGAACCTGTAGAGTGTTTTTTTGGAATGCTTTCTCACGGGGGCGACCATGGTGGGGTAACGGTAGTTATTTGATTATTACATGGAAAATATTTGAACGAAACCATATGAGCAGCCGATATATTTGTTCAAGCAGAATCACTTTTATTTCAATAATAATCAAAATAACAATCCAAAAGGCCTTTGATTAGCATGTTCCTTCAATGAAATTAATATTGAGGTTTATTTTGATCCTCACATGCACCGACCTGCTGCAGCAACAATTGAAATCAAATTTGTCCCAAAAGAAACTTAATTAACATTAAGTTTAATTAACATAACCCCTCTAATGCATTTGGAATTGAAGTTAAGCACTTTGTTATTTGTCTTCACTGTATTGATACTAAATGTACAGGGTTACAAATACAGTTAAAACAAGATGAAACAAGAGAGACGAGGTGTCGAAAGCTTCAGCATCAATGTGCTGATCGCTGATAGCTGATCTTACACAACACCGGTGACTTGGCATCAAAATGACCACCTGCAAACTTCCCCAACACATCAGCAAGTATCACACTCACTACTTCTTCAAGCTTCACTCAGGCTCCTCACACACACTCAGGTTTAGTTTTATGCTTTGATACATAAAAGTATCACATAATATCCGAGTTCTTTCATAAATGATCTTCCAAAAACATAGTTTCCGTCAAGCTTTGGTGAATAAGTGGGATCTGTTTTTTACTGTAAGACATAATTTGTATTTTTGTGTACACCGAGAGCAGCAGAGTAGTGAAACCACACCAGCTGCTCATTTCAATCCCCAACTAAGTTTTCTGTGCAGGTTTCAACAAGTTTAAACTCTTTAAGACCATAATGAGTGAAATTCAAGACGTATGTCAACCACGACAGATGTGAAGGAACATCAGAGTCCCAGAATTACTGACACTTCCCTGTAAATGAAGGACCCGAGTCGAGAAGAACCCTGGAAACTCCACGTTATCTTTCAGACAGCAAAGCTTAAGTGTAGTTATCAGTTCCACGTTGGTCTCATTAGTAGTTTTAAGACAGCGTGCTACTATCCGTATCGTTTAGAAAGAACTACAACACACACAGACTTTACAAACCAAGCATGCCACCATATATATCCTCTTGAGACATTATTTCAAATTGAACTGAAAGAAAGAAAAATACCTACCTGAACATATTTTTTTTTTTCCGCGTATATTTACAGCTTTAAGGCCAGAAATTCTGCTTTATGAATTTGAGACTATTTAAAACCCTGCGGAGAACAGGGTATAATGTTTTTATTTTTAATTCCATCAAATCCACAATTTCTACATAGCACATTTCATCACATGGGTTGAATTGTGAAGAAAGAGCAATGACATATTAAAAATGTAATGGCTGAAACCGTCTGTGTTTGTATTTGTGTATTACTCAAGACATGACATTTTAAAAAACCCACTATATACAGTTTCTTCACATGTATTTCAGACAAAGTGGAAGTTGGGTTTGTAGAAGTTACATAAGAAGTGGAGATTAGATCAACAGCCTCCGCCTGCGCAACATGATATTGCACAATATTTTTTGTTAAAAATGCAAAATGGACAAATACTTCACTCAGGCTGAACAACTGGATTAGCTACTGCCCCTGTTAGGAGACAGGTAACCCACAACCCTCCGCCTCAGTTTCACATCACCTGGGCCTCTCAGCTCTCTCCTGTCGATCTATCGTGAGGTAAGACGTCAGAGTTTCACCCTCACTAGTAAATCTAAAGGCCTGGATCCACACGACCTGCTGTAACTGAGGGTCTTTGTTTTCCAGGATGAAGTACCTCATGATCTTTCTGGTGCTGTCGCTGGTCGTATTCATGGCCGAACCCGGGGAGGGGTTTTTCAGGCATCTCAAAGCCATCTTTAAAGGTGCAAGGCGAGGATGGAGAGGTAAATCGCAGCCGAAAGACTTCATCTGGATTTGGGCTGAAGGTTTCTTGAATAAGAAAATTAGGCTGGGAACCTTGGGCCTGTGGAACAGCTACTGTTCACTGATATGTTTTCCTGCAGCCAACAGGAATCTCAAATAAAGCTGTAACATCAGAGTTGTTGATTATAACCTGTCCTAAGAAAACATATTTTACATTAATACAATTGTGTCTGATTATAATTTATTTAAGAATCCGTTTTGTTGGGGTACATGGGTTTATATAATCAGTGGTATATAGGGGAGATATTTTAAACGTAAACAAGTGATCTTTAGTAATGACATGATACTATTAAACTGTGTTGATGCCATTTTATTCTCCTTTTCTGTTTAGAATATAGAGATAACAAAAACCTGAGGAATGCTGCAAGGTAATAATTATATTCTAATAACTGTTGTTAGTAGTAAAGTGCCAAACCCAGACCTCCTTTTAATGTTTTATTGGGATGTATTGTATATTTATAGATATTATCTGCTTTCTGTTTTATTTATCCTGTAAAGTGTCTTTTTAGAATTGTTATTATTATTAATGTTCCTGATATTAAAGTTTATCATATAGAGTTCATACAATGATAAAACTCCCACAATCCTATTTTATACTCCTTCAACTGCATGTGTCACAGTAAGTTTGGTCTAATTGTGACCATAATAAAGACTCATGACGGATGTTATGCACTTTAATTAGCTCAAGATGAATAACTGTGGATTTTTAAGAAGACCAATTGTGTGAAGTTAAACTTTTGTCCTACTTCCTTTCCTCAGTCAGAGTGCGCAGCAGGACGACGACTCACAACCTCCATATGATGAGAGATGGTGATGATTTGAGTCTATGGTTCGGTTCAGGGGTCGATGCCATTTGAATAATCTGCTCTGCGCTTCGCAATGTAAACAACAAACAAACAAAAGGATGCTTTTCGGATTTGGACACAAGTTCAACGCCTCGCTCTTGCTACTTCCCTGTTGAATAAAACTGCAAATCAAAAAGTCAAACCTCTGGGTGATGTTTTTAATTCAGTTAACGTAGCACACGACACAAATACTGATGGATCAGGCGTCAGCTAATGGCGCAACACATCCCAGAATTAACAGAACAAAGAATGCAAAGGAAACAGAGAATAGAAAAAGAGTAGAAGAGTGAACACCTCGGCCCAGTAGAGTAACACACTGCCCACATCTCGCAGATATTTGCGTGAGTCCTTTTGAGTGAGTCCATCAGGAGCCATGCAAAACACTGTAACTCACAAGGTCAAAGAAAGAGAAATCCTGAGAGCTCAGAATCGAAAGGGTTAATTTCTGACCTGCAAGTGTTTGACTCAGTTGTGTTTGTGTAATCGTGTTCATAAACAAAGAAACTAAATAACGTAAATTCAGGACCCATGTAAACTACTGTATACTACTACACACCCACACTGAAAAAGTACTTAAAAAAAATAGAAATGAAGGTATTATGTTGATTATACATCTGCTAAGATGTTAATGCATTGACCCTGAATATATCAGCAGGGAGAAGCACAGAGCAAGTAACAGGAAGTTAAGTGTCAAAGGACTCAGAGGACGTGTCAGAATATTCTTCAGTGTCATCGTGTTGATCGCTCATTGATGTGTTTGCACTGTAACGATGAGTTGACTTTTACGGTGACAAGCTGCAAACACCCTTCACACATCAGGCTGGATCAGAATGGAAATAATCACACGTGTGTAGGGGCCTGATGTTTAGTGCTGATCCAAACAAAAAGTCTGGTTTTGGTGAATTCAATGCAGTTTTATAAGGAGACAGTTGGGCCCTGCACTGACCTGAGAGCCATTCCAGTTAACATATGGTGTGTTTGGTGATGTGCAATAGAAAAACACATGGTCTGCTCCAGTGTGATTGTTATTCTCAGTTGCTCTCTTGGTCTAAATAGCAAGAAATTGGAGGGACTGTAGTAATTTTCACAGAAAACGGAGCATTAACCACTTTGGAAAATCCTCAACTCCATCAGCTATTTTTAAAGCTATGAGGCTTTATTTCAACGTTAAAAAATAAACTCAAGGAATAAATTCAATTTTAAGTTCATGGTTGACAGAGGAACAAACATCCAGTCAAATTAGGCTGATGTGCAAAAGCTTCAGCCTGTTTGTTCTATGGTTTCTCCTCCAAAGCTCAACGTGAGTCACGGCTTCGTCCAAAAGCAGCTAAATGAGTGAATATCAGATTATTTGCATCTCGTGTTCTGTGACGTAACCAGTCTGAATCTTTTCTTAAGCCCCTATCTGAAGCTTAAAGCAGATAACACAGCATGGAGGCACAACTTATGATGTATCCACAGGTCTGAATGGAATGTATATATCCCATGTAAAGAGAATCAGAAGTTGTGTCTTTGTGTTGTCATGTCACTTTATTCTGAACCTGAGGAGCCAACGATCGCTCATATGCACCAGAGAGAAAGTGTCATTTTTTAAAATTAATATCGTCTTTATACCTCCACTGCTTTTCTACTTTATAGATTCTCTCCATGAAATGTGACAGTGACAGAAACTCAGGTAAAAACACATGCTCTCAAATCTCATTAGAAGAGAAGACACTATTTTCAGTGACATAAATTCGAGCCAACAATTATTTCTGATAATGTGATTTTCTTTCTTAGACACGAGGGAAACAGAAAAGAGTCTAGGACCTGAAATTCATCACGTTTTAAGGTTTTCTTCAGTTGAGTCTCATCCAGTGACTCTGAAAGTCTTTACTGCCTTATAGCAAGGCCAACACACACAAACTGAGACTCACACTCACACCTCCAGACACTTTAGAGTCAGACTAATTTTTGACTAACCCCAATC
The DNA here is from genome assembly GCF_947347685.1 of Pleuronectes platessa. Taxonomy (NCBI): domain Eukaryota; kingdom Metazoa; phylum Chordata; class Actinopteri; order Pleuronectiformes; family Pleuronectidae; genus Pleuronectes; species Pleuronectes platessa. Next base: position 20,660,796 of record NC_070642.1, on the reverse strand, counting down.
TGTGTGAGGAAGCCGGAGTATCCCGACAAACACAGGTAGAAACATGCAAAATCCCAATAAGTAGCTTTTCCATGTGACGTTAACCGTGTGAGGCCTCGTGCTTCAGTCTGATCTGAGAGCAGCTGATGTGCAGTTAGGAGGCTGAGGTGTCAGAGATAGTGGATGATGGATCTCTCTCGCTGTCGCCTGCAGACAGCACAGAGGGCATCACGGACCTGCACTGAAATGACACCTGCATCTCCCCCATGAAGAAGAAAAGGACAAACACACACCAGGCCAGCGAGCCGAGTTTGTTTAGGGGCTCCGCTTAAAACATATTGATCGGAAATGAGATGTGGTCAGAGGAGGGACAGGGCTAGAACGTTAGAGGTGTGTGTGTGTGTGTGTGTGTGTGTGTGTGTGTGTGTCTTTGTGTGTGAGGGTCGACCGTGTCATTGGCACTGGTTGTTTACCTAAAGGCGATTGCCGGGCCTCACACACAAGCCTTTTCCCAGACAGAGGCACGTGGTAAATAATAGAGGAGCTGTGACAGAGGGCAGACGCACACAAACACAGATCAGCAGCAAGGTTAAAGACGGGGGGGTGTAACGGGAGAGCGCTCTATCGACACGTCATCAATACACGAGGCCGCTCTCTTCTCCAGAGCAGAGAGGAAGGCGAGCGAGGAAGAGCGGTGGTCAGCATGGATCCTGACATCTGCATATCAAATGCATGAGAGGTCTGAATTCCTCAGTGACAGGTCAGTCGATGTGGAGTCAGGTGACTCCCACTTCCTCACATTACACTCTCTCACCGCTCATAAGCCGTCGGAGATCAGGTGTGATAATAACAATCCTGTGGTTTCCTCCACAGACACAGTGTCACTGCATCATCTCATGGATTCATCACTGTTTATCCATCTTTGGCCCCGGAGGGACGGAACGTGCACGATGATCAAAGGCAAATAAAACCAGTAGAATTATTACTTCGAAGAAATCAATGAAAAAGAAGACAATCAGAAAAAAGCAAATGATAAATACTGTTTTATAATTCTACACAAGTTTAAAGTCAACTTGATAAATTGGTTTCATTCCCTGATAGGAAACTAAAAAAAAACATTCATCCAAGCTGATCAAATATTAGGACTAATGCTAAATATCTTTGGAATATAAGGAACTTGTTCTTAATAAGATATGATAACATTTATTTAAGGCTCTGGAAAAGTAGAATTTTATATTTCTTTTAACGTATAAGACAGAAAGCAATTATCTATTTATTGAATGATCAACTGAAATAAAGATTACATAAATTAAATTGCATTTTTAACTACATTTAATTTAAGATAGTTAAGATAAGATAAGATAATTAACATTATCCTTAAAAGGGAAAATCCTGGTCCAATGTCCTCTTTACAATCTGAACTATAAAGATGAATTCAAGTGATAATGTAAAGTTTGTGCATGTCACTTTAAAACTTGCTTCTGACAAAAGAATTGCAAATTGCATAAAGAGAGAATATGAAATGTGAAGGTTGGTCATAAAGAAAAATATAAGACGGAGATTTGGAGATGCAAAGATAAAGAAGACTGGAGGACGTAAGGGAAGCAGGTCTGATGGCGAGCGTGGTGATTGGATCATGTGGAACTCTACCAGCTTGGATGTGTGTGCACGTGCACGTGCACTGATCAATATGCTGGATGTCACAAATCTCCCCTGCAGTGGTCGAATGTGGAAACAAGGCCCAGGAGCTATTACCGCTTCCTCTCTCCCTCCCCCCTCCTCATTTACTCGCTCTTCTATTTCCTCTCCTCGACACCACAGCAGAGAGACAGACGGGTTGACAGACAGACACGTGACAGACAGACAGACAGCTTTCAGGTGTTAAACACAGACCGGCAGGAAAACACAGATATCATGAAAATATCAGATTTATCTTCATGGTTTGCTTTATTATTATTTTCTCCAGGCAGAGCGATGCGCTTTTTCATCAGGTATATAACTGACACTGGATCAGTTTAACATCAATCAGCACTGATGCTTTGTCATTACATATTAATTTATTAATTTTTCATGTAGGAAACAGGGAAAAAACAATTTAGCAACAACATCCTCCGACTGGTTCACAAGTAGAGAAATCAGTAAAAAGCTTTTTTTAATGATGAATAAAACAAATATATGACTTTCTCTGTCTTTTGTTTATAGTTAAACATCTAAGACTGAACTTTCAACACACACACAAACACAGATACAACCCCCCCACACACACACACTTCTGAGTTAGTCCATTACAAGTTGAAAGAAGTTTGTGATCCTGATGCTTTCTGGTTTGACCATTAAATCTCTGCAGGAGGCCGGAGTGCAGCCACGTCACTCTCTGCTGTCGGCCCCATACGTGACCCAGGAGGGTGTGTAGCTTCATGTGTGTAGCTTCATGTGTGTACCTTCATGTGTGTAGCTTCATGTGTGTAGCTTCATGTGTCTACCTTCATGTGTGTAGCTTCATGTGTGTGGCTTCATGTGTGTAGCTTCATGCGTAGGGAACCGAGGGCACGACACAGACAGGAAGAAGCTCCAGCTCAGGGATCAGACACCGACACAGGAAACGGAGGGAAAGCTTGTGATCCCGGTGTCATGGCGCCGGATCTCATCACAAACCTCATTACGCCACCTGGCAGATGTTTTAATCAAAAGCTCGTGAAAAATAAGAGACAAATCACAAATCAGGGTTAAGACCTGCTGCCTCACAGCCGAGGATTAAACCTGCCAAGCGTGGCAGAGGTAACATGACCGACCCCTTGTTAAATTAAAACAATCTCACTCCTTCATTTAGCCCATTCCATTAAAATAGTCTTCGGGGGGGTGGTATCCCAACCACAAATTGTATAATTTTAACAAAACAAACTGAATCATGTTGAATCATAAAACTCAATGTCCCAGAATTAAGAGCTTTTGATTCTTCAGGTGGTGGAAATCATTTAGGCTCTGTCCCAGTTCACCCACCAACCCCGACCACTGGGATTTACACCTTTGTTTTCATGTGGCCGTGAAGGGGGGTAACTGAATCGCGGTTACAAGTGTTTCAGGAAAGGTCTGGACACGTAAGAATTGAAACTTCACCCGCTCACGTTAAAAGGTTTTCAGATTCTATGGACAGGACCAACGTTACTCTGAAATAACCGATGGGACTGAGTATTGATGAATAGATCAATCTGCCCCGTCAGATGTGTCACTATCGATATCGGTTGTTGATATTGTCGGTGTAATAACGGAAAAAGAACACTTCACATCTCGGGGAAGGGGCCAAGGGAGAGGAATCGTGACAGTTGACTGATTATAGACATGACTGAGAGAAAAGAGAAAATGGTTTGAGCTGAAAGGGTCTGAAAATGAGTCGCTGACACATATATATATATATATATATATATATATATTATATATACGCTCTCACTGTGCTTCAGGCCAGGTTCCATCCTGTGGTTGAAAACAATGCAGCTGTATTTACAGGTGAGACGGACCATCAGCCCCTGGGAGTGTTTTACTGTAGAAGCTTCTAAAAATAAACCACAGATACATTTCACACAGCGTCCATTAGTGGAACGAGAGCTACTCCAAGGAATTAGAGCTACGGCTTTTTGTCCAAACCAGAGGAGGAAATACAACAAGTTTTCTTTTCTGGTGAAACACGTGACATTAATTAATAGAACCACAGAATCGACCCACATCACACACGTCAGTTATCTCTGTCACAGTTTTCACTTTGTGGCTTCCAAAGCTCAAAGTTCAAACCATAAACTGTGAAAGAAGACGGACGACAGAGCAGCTCCCCACAAGTGGAGCAAAGTAGTCTTTGTCGCCCCCTGGTGGTTGGAAGCAGTATAGGTCATAAACCCTATCTCCTCCATGTTAGTTGTTGGACCAAACAAAATGTTAAAGCACTCATTCAAGAGGGTTTCTCTCATTTCACGTAGTTCTCATCACATTGAAGTGTTTCTAACAAGTTTGAAGTTTTGTGAAAAGCACTGTACTAAATAAATGTCACATTTTCCAATTAGAGAAATTACAGGAAAAGTCGAACTTCAGTAGAGACAAAACAATTACAGGCATTCATTGACCTTTGACCTGGTTCAAATAAAACATAAGTCGGAGATATTATTAAATAACAGCGATGGATTAATGTCCCGTAGAACAACAGAAAATCTAAAAATGAAAATGTAACAAAAAAAATCTCTATTTTCAACCTTTAAAAAAAAAAAGTTAAACAAAAAGACAGCTGTAAATCACATCAAGTTTCACAACAAAAACATAAACATTTATGATTATTGTCTCAGGTTTGGATTTAATGAATAAATTAAACATGTGTCAGATCAAACACCCTTCAGGCTCCAGCTGTGAACATAATGTGAGGTGAGGGAATACTGCTGCGGTTTGAGATCATTAAACACTTGACAGATCCAAATGGGGACGAATGAAAAATTATATTCAGGGCGGATTTCATTATGTTCTCTTCTCCCCCCCCCCCCCCTGTCACAGTAAGCGGAGACCTGTGGGTTGTTGGGGCCAATATTAGTTAAGTATTTATTTACAGATCCTGGCACAGCCGTCCTGTGAATAATTCATCTTCCATGCTCAGAGGAGTCTGTTGACAAGACAGCCTGACGCAGGAGAAGGGAAATCAATGCAGCGATGATGGGCGGCAGACTCCAGCAGATCTGCCTCTGACCCGAGCCCAGCTACCGTGTGTGTGTCTGTGTGTGTGTGTGTCGGTGTGTGTGTGTGGTTACAGTAGTTACAGCACAGCCCTATGTAAAGTGATCAGGTCTGGATGTGCTGATCGGAGGGAAACAGTGTCCGTGGAGGGCAGACAGTCCGCGGGGGAAATGTCATCTCCACGTTATCCCTGCTATTCGCTGTAGACGGTAACTCTAGTACGTTCTTTATACATGACCCTTCCATTACACCCAGCAGGAAGCTGCTGTGGGGAACCAACCCCTGTCGATCCAATGGATCTGAGGACGTGACTGGTTGTTCTTACAGGGCGGCTGCAGGGGGGTGATGTCAGGTTTTCATATTTGAACTAAAACATATTTAATTTAAAGGCTCTGTTCCGTCATCTTTTAAGTTATCCAAGTACTTGATCTGAGTAATTTTTTTTAGAAGTCTGTTTAGTTACTTTCCTGAAAACCGTCCTGCCTCTTAAGTCGTTTGTGTAAAAAGCCCCGAAGGCGAATATCTTCAAACATCACTTTACTCGCTCATTGCATCTGTAAACACTTCTCTCTCCTTGTTTCCTGTCTCTCATCACTCACTACACGTCCCCCCCCCCCCCCGCCCTGTCTCTCTCTCTCAGTCTCTCCCTCTCCTCCTCCCATCCTTTAAATCTTCTCCAGCACAATGAAGACAAACTGTTTCGGAGGTAATTGAACACTAACACGAGCCGGAGGGAGATGAATGAAGTCACATTACAAGTCCAGGATGTCTTTGCTCTGCAGATTCAACAATAAGGTTAAAGGAGACGCTGTTGGTTTCAGGAACTGATTCTGAGTCAGAGCAGAAATTAACAAACAACAAACCAGGCATCAAAAACACACAGAATGAATTCTGTCTTAACTTATTGTCTCCTCTTTTTCTCAATCATGTCGTTGTGTTCAATGTTTTAAATAGGATCCATTTCCACTGTCGTCAGAGTCAATAAACTCTGCACATGTGAAGTTTCATATTTTTTACAGGATGGCCCCTCGACTTTGGTTTGAAATAGCTTTAATCTTATATTTATTTATTTTTACAGCTGTTATATACAGTTCATCTATGACAGATCAGAATAAATATTTTCTGCTGTTGTTGGAATGGTTTTAAGTGGGTTGAGCATTACTGTCTAAAATAAAAAACATGAATATGTAAATGCAGAAAGTGGAAAAACCCTAGAAAAAGAAGTCCCTCAAACAAAGTGGAAAAAGCAGCGTGTGTGTGCGTGTGTGAGCTGTAAAAGGCATTTTCAATTATTTCCTGAAGTATGACGTGTGGAGTAGACAGAGGAGGTGAAGGAGGGAATAGAGACAATCCATCAAACAGACAGAGAGAAAAAAGAGTCAGGGAAATGGAAACTACCTCATGAAGCTGAACACCTTCCTACAAGTGTATTTGATTTGCTTGAAATGTGTCACTACACACAGGAGGAGTGATGGAGACGCACCTGTAACATTCAGGTTCACACCAAATCTTACACACCGGCAATATGTACATCACAATTACCAGCAGTTCACCAAATACACATTTTTCTTTATTTAATCTCAGTCTTTAAGCTATTGTTTAGGTTTTGAAGAATTCAAGTTTTCCTTTCCAGAGTTGTTTCCAGGTTTATCAGGGGAGTAAACGTTTCCTTGTCTTCATGGGAGTTCAGCCACAGTCGACCAGTAAAACTAACGGCTCTGGAGACTTTATCCCGTTTTCTCTCTTACATAAAAAACTAAATATTCTCGGTGTTATCATTTATTTATTTTTTATATTCAGTTCCTTTAGGGAGCTCCACTACCAGCAGCTCAATGAAAAACTGACAATAACATTCCTTCTGCTTTTTATCTACAGGATAATCAGTCGGGATAATCAAGGTAGAAAATTATAGAGAGACATTAACTGAAGATGTAGTTTTCATATTAAGAGAATTAAAGCAAAGTAATAAAGAACAAACCATAAAGAAGTAACTGACGCAACTTAAATCCAAACAGGTTGAGAAGTTGGTCCAATAAACACTGGTCTATAGAATGTAAAAAAAACCTGTGAAAATATTGATTCGCAAATAAATATAAATTACACCAATAATCATTTTACTAAATTAATTCTCACAATTAAGGGACAGAAAACAGATGATGTTCAGTGTTTGAATGAAATCTGATTTGCATAAGTGAAAGAATATGGAAATAAATGCACATCCGTTTTCTAGAGGTCAAAGTTTGATCGATTTGTCGATTAATGAATTGTTTCATTCACTGAACGATCACTTTCAGCTTCATAGTCTCAAACATCAAACTGTCCTTAAAGCTAAAGAGAAAAGAAGATCATCATTCCTCATTAACACAGAACATCTGGTGCATCTGTCCAGACACGTCTTCTAATCTGAGCCACATCAGTTCCAACGCAGCAATTTATCAGCAGAACACGGAACACATGACCTCATGTTCCACGAGTCGTGTTCTCCATTGTGAAGCTTCTTAGGAACACAGAGAGGGTGACAGGGTCCTGATCATGCTGGGCCACAGAGAAGCTGGATGGAATACAAAGAGAGAGAGCAGGTCCGCTCCCAAAGAAAAACTGTATTCTGATTTCATGTCCTCGTGAGGTGCAACAGAATCCAAAGCTGAGCGATTCCCCCGAGGGGAGTTCAATTAGTTCTCTGTAGCTTCAGAGCCAGAACAATATGTTTTAACATTATACATCCACCAGGGACCTGCTGGTGCATTAGCTGACGCTCAGATTCACTGTTTCCCACGACATGCAGAGCTGTGGCCTGATTCTGGAGCTGCGGTTTGGGAATAGCAGCTCCATGAATGTGTGTGCGGTGATGCCATCGATCATCAGAGCTCTTTCATGAACGGAGCTGTGCAGCCGCGGCAGCACGATGCTTTAATTACCAAAGTTTAATGGAACACACACACTCCTCTCACACTTCCTCTTAAACTACTTGACATTGAGCTGAGGAGTGTGTTGTGTCCCTAAAGCAGCAGCCTCCAAAAGCATGTGAATAAATAAACTGCATTTGTTTCATTTGCATCTTTACTATCGTTCAGAGTTTTGTTTTCATCTGCTTGTTTGATAGTTTGCAGGTGTTGTGCAATAGTAGGAGTAGAATTGACGTTGGCTAATTATTAATAATCATGAAATATGATTATTAAAATAACAATTATTTCTTAAAAATAATCAAAAATGATAAAGCTATTAATTAAGAAATGTAACACATTTAATTCGAAATGATACGGTTATCCATTAATAATAGTTAAAATAATCAATGAAAACAATAAAATTATCAATTAAGAATAATACAAATCTGTAATCATTGCTTATTGTCACGGGGCACCACCCTGGTGCCCCGTGACAATAAGCAATGATTACAGATTTGTATTACAGGGACCAACGATACAATCTATAAATATCAGTCTCATAATGATAAATGTCAAATCAATAATCTCAATATTTAATATTAATAATTATTTAATTAACAGTGAAGGCTACTAAGTTCGAGCACAGGCAATCATAATCCAGCTGCAATCACATACATATGCACAAATAATCACAGACTACAGATACTTTAATTACAAAAGCATTTATTAAAAAGGGGAAATAAAGTTATAATGTTATTCAATGATTCATCATTTTAACAAGCTCCGATATTTCAAAGATAAACACAGCAGCAGCACTTATCACAATTCAGAAAATACATGTAAAACCGGCGGTCTACCTATGTATGTCTGTCTCGGTGTATGTGTGTGTGTCTGTGTCAAAGTGTCTCTCTGTGTGTGTGTGTGTCTATGTGTATGCATGTGAAATAAAGTTAGTGTTATTTAACGATTCATCATTTTAACAAACTCCCATATTTCAAAGATAACAACAGCAGCCGCTTATCACAATTTAGAAAAACACATGTATTCATCTATGTGTATCTGTGTGTGTGTATCTGTCTGTGTCTATCAATGTGTCTCTGTGTGGGTGTGTGTGTGTGTGTGGGTGTGTGAGAGAGCGAGAGAGAGAGAGAAAAAGAAGGGGGCGTGGCGATGACGCAGTCACATGGTGACGTCACATCTAAGATGGCGACCGATCCTGATTCGTGGAATCAAGGCCTAAAAACTCTCAAAATGGCGGATTGACTACAAAACAAGATGGCGGAGCCGTTATGAATTTAGAGCCAGAATGGGAAGAGAGGGAGAGAGGAGGCGTGGCAATAATAGATTCAAAATGGTGGTTTAACTTGCGTTATCCAAAATGGAGTCTATGTTAATGACACCATGTGGCCGGAGCTCACACTGGTGGTCGTCACATGAATTACACAAAGGGATTTTCAGACAAAGAGAATTCTTTGTCTCTGCTTTGGCGTTCGGCCGCATGGCTTCCAGATGTGTCCAGCCTCTCTGAATATAGATTTAACTATGTTACATGAACTGTATTCTAAATACAGATCGGATGTGTATATAGGTCGGTTTAGAAGGAGAGAGAGAGAGCATACAAGGAGGGAGCAAAGCTCTTAAAAGCACCGTCAGAGACAAGTTACATTTACTTTAACACTCAGCACCCAAGTGGCGTTGTGTGCTGAGGTTTGACCGGTAAAGTCTCTTTAAAGTTGTTCAAACGGTCACAATGAGCTGGAGACGCTGCTCACGGCGCTTAAAAACTGTGGCACAAGGCCGTAACCGGAAACCGGAAGTGGCGAATCGCCGCTAACATTAGAGACTCGGCGGTCTCATACAAAACAAATACGTTCAATTATTAAAACAATACGCTACGTATTATATTAACATCTGCCCAGACAATAAAGCCTCTTACTGTACCACCCTCGCGGTGTGCGTGCGCGTCGGGCCAGTGAATCACGTGGTCTCTCAAGCGGTCTTTGGCCGCTGGACCGGACAAGCAGCGGATTTTCTCGTGCTGCTTCGATGGGATGAACGTCGTCCTTCTTCTTCAGGGATGTGGAGCTCGTGCTCCTCAGCGGAATGAATCTCGCGCTTCTGCAGGGGATGAACAGCGGTAACGCCGCTGTGTATTTGGAAAGAAAGTCTGTGATGCTCGACCGGCGAGCGAGTTCCTGTGCGCGGCCTCTTCAAGTTAAAATAACAAAAGTCCTTTTGAAAATAAACTTGAACTGAGATAAAAGACAATGAAAGAAATGAAAGAAAATAACTCTGGTTGATAGACTAAAAGTTAAGGTTGCCCCCGTTAGCACTGAATCAGCTGGGAGGCCCCGAAGGGGGCCTGGTGTTGTCTTCAGAGCAGGGTAAAAATGGCAGCGATTATTGGGGTCTCAGTGGTTTTGTTCTACCTGAGAGGTCCTCCTCCTTGAGGAGTTGGTCATAGGATGATGCTGGCTTTAAGCCAATTGAGTGTCAGAAATGGATCTGAGTGGGCGGGGCTTGGAACTGAGCGGGGGTTTCTGGGAAAACCCCAGGACATTTCTCCACCACCAGGGGGAGATTCTTGAGCCTGCAGGAGGATGTTTCCCGCCCAAAGTTTAACAACCCTTTGTTCCTCTCGGCTTCAGTGTCTGGTGGCCCCCCCCGCTGGGCTCTGGCCCAACAGTCCCCCTTTTGGTCTGGAGAGTGGGCTGTGACCCCGGTCTCCAGGGCAAACTATGGTCGAGAGTCCAGTGATAATCCATGAGAGGTAATCCTTGAGTGGAGTTGAAGCAGTGAAAGTTAGTTCATTATGAGGCAGAGAGGCATAAATGTCTTCGAGGCATGAGTCTAAACAGAGAGAGGTAATTGTCTGGGCAGACAGGCTAAATAACATATATTCTAAAACACGGCACACACTTTCAATTTCACATAATGCTTATCGGCAGTTATTGTTAAAATACCAATGAATTTCGGTGAAGAGTGAAATGAAAGAAGAGTGGAAACACGAACAGAAGAAAATGTTTGAGTAGGTGCTGGTGTTTTGAGGTAAACATGTGTGTTATCCTGTCAAACCAAAACATTTAGAACGGCGAGTCCGTTCTGTTGTTCGCTAATCTGTGAATTTATGATAAATCCTATTTCTAGGTTTTCAGATCTACAGATATTGGAATTTCACTGCCAAGACTGAATTGCCAAGTGTACCCGTGAGGGCTGCACAACCGTAGTGGTAACGACTTCAAAATTCTCAACGAGGTCTAAGGAGGTTCACTACCTGAACTACGTTATACAATTTACTGACAGAGGGTCTAAAGCATGCAGCTATTGATGGAGTGAGTGGTTTGAGCGTTTTTTTGTTTTAAAGTTGGGATTTCTTCCCCCCCTTTTCAGATGTGGAGGTGAGAGGGGGTTTCTGGCAGCGCCTTGGTCCTTCCCCGTCATTGAAGTCATCTTTGGGAGTGGAGAAGGAGGGCGTCTGCTCCTAGTTTCGCCAACGGGGTTCAGTGTCTGGTCTCTCAGTGGAGCCTGGAGGAACACGTGGCACAATGTCTCTCATTGCTTCATCCACACATCTCCGTATTTACTCCTCTGTCCCAGGATGCATCCCATGTGTTGGATTTCGGTCACCACATCTATACTCCTGGTACTGATAGGGTTTCCGTCTGTTCCAGCCCCTACTCCTCTGTTGAGAGGGATTCAGGTGCTGAGGTCGAAACTGTTTGTGGGGCTGGTTGAAATCCTCACCCCCTTGGTTTTGTGGGGCGCCCTGTTGGAAGGGTCGCTGTTCCTGGTTCTCTTTGCTGGGGTTCATCTTGGCGTGGGGAAAGTTGTCATCTTCCAGCGCCGGGTCCACATTTAGTTGGATTTGAACTGCCAGAACCACGGTGTCGTCTTCGTTGAACCCTCGGTTGTCTGGGTCGAAGCGATAAATGTCTTTTTTAAGGGGCTCTAGCTGCCGGGTGCAGATTTCCTCTCTTTGAGGGGGTGCTGAGTCATCAGGGTCTTCTGAATTGTGTGTGCCACAGTATTCATCTTTGTGGCCACCATCTCTTGCACCGGGAGTGGAGGACCATCCAGGACGCGACCGTGAGTCATGGTGCGCCCCTGCCTGAGTGGCAGACTGGGAAATCTCCTTCAGCCCTCCAGGACGGATTCCTTCCGTCGTTGTGGTGTGGATCAGCATGGCTCCGTGCAGGATGTGTTCCTTCTGGCTGGAGTGGATGCTGTGTGTCCGCTGGAAAGGCATTTGGAGTGCCTCATAGCGGTCCCAGGTCACTGCACGTCTAGGGGTTGAGTCCGGCCCCCCCTTTGGTGTTGAGGGGGTTGGAGCGGTCAACTGCTGGGTGTGTCTGGCTCTCCAGAGCAAAGCTTCCTCTGCAAGAGGGTTGCGTAGCTGTGCTCGCAGCTTTTCTCCCAGTGTCTCTGTTCCGCTGGCTCCACCGGGAATGACGTCAGCTCCTGGCCCTGTCATCAGGGATATCAGCTCGAGGGGGGGCAGCTCTGTTTGACTGTGCCCCCCTTTCTGCTGACCTTTGACCTTCCGTGCAGAGCTTCGTGCTCCTGCACCGCCTGGTCCTGTTCTGTGCGGGTCTCGATGATATGCCGCAGGTGGGAGTTTTTCTCCTGCTCCGCTCGACATGCTGCTTGCATGGCCTGGAGCTCCTTCGCATGTTCTTGGGCCTGCAGCTCGGCTCTCTGCTGGTAGAGGAGTGTCAGTTGACCCAGAGCATGGGGTATTTTTGGATGCGGGCCAGTGGGGTTGATCAGGTGAATGGACAGTTCTTTAATCTTACGATCGCAGGTACTTAAATCATACTCACTCAACTCACTCACTTCATCACTAGAAAAATTGATCAGACTGGCGACTGTCTCTGACAGGTCGTCTGGTCTTGAGGGAGCCCTGCCCCAGTGTGGTCCATGCTACTCATCTTCTGAGTGCGCAAACACCTGGTGGGCTGCTCAAGCTTGCTTAGATAAAAGCGGACAAAAACTCAATTATAGCATTTCTATAAAAATTGCTCAGACTGGCGACTGTCTCTGACAGGTCGTCTGGCCTTGAGGGAGCCCTTGCCCCAGGATGGTCCATGCCACTCATCTTCTGAGTGCGAAAAGAGCCTGGTGGGCCGCTCAAGCTTGCTTAGGTTAAAAGCGGATAAAAATTTAATAAACACTACACAAGATGCACAGGTGAGCTTCACTCTGTGTCTATATAGTAGCGCTATGTAGGATAGCTCGATGGCTCAATCCTTAAGACCTAGTTGGTTAACAAACAAGTCTCAACAAAACTAGTCTCTCAAATCTAGTTTGTTTCCTTAAAATTAAAAAGCATGCAGAAAATCTCCTAGAAAAATATTACTAACCTACTAAAACGTAGTCAGCAACCAACCATAGCTATACACAACGCCTGCTTAGCAAAGGGAATTAAGAATAAAGAAAATTCAAAAAGAGAAATAAATTTCCAAAATTATTTTTCTCTTAAGAAAATTAATTATAATTATTGTGCATTGAGATGACACAACCACTAATATGCAATAAGCCGCCAACCACGGATACACAAGGCAATAGTATACCTGTTTGGCACAGGTGCAAAGGGATTACAAATAAAAAATTCAAAGAGAAATAAATTTCCAAAATTATTTTTCTCTTTAAGAAATTAATCATAAATATTGTGCATCGCGAATACACAACCACCGATTGCACTCTGCAGCCAACCACAGATACGCAAGGCACGAGTATACCTGTGTTGCAAAGGTGCAGGGGAATTTAGAAATTAAAAAAAAAAAAAATGATTTGCAGAGAAATAACTTTCAAAATTAATTCTGGATCATTGTACACAGTATTATGATACAGCTGGAGTTAGATAGCCTCACGCAGGGGCACCATTTATGTTGCATGCGTGAAGCGTTCCGCCTCACACGGGGCACCATTTATGTTGTGCAATAGTAGGAGTAGAATTGACGTTGGCTAATTATTAATAATCATGAAATATGATTATTAAAATAACAATTATTTCTTAAAAATAATCAAAAATGATAAAGCTATTAATTAAGAAATGTAACACATTTAATTCGAAATGATACGGTTATCCATTAATAATAGTTAAAATAATCAATGAAAACAATAAAATTATCAATTAAGAATAATACAAATCTGTAATCATTGCTTATTGTCGCGGGGCACCACCCTGGTTACAGGGACCAACGATACAATCTATAAATATCAGTCTCATAATGATAAATGTCAAATCAATAATCTCAATATTTAATATTAATAATTATTTAATTAACAGTGAAGGCTACTAAGTTCGAGCACAGGCAATCATAATCCAGCTGCAATCACATACATATGCACAAATAATCACAGACTACAGATACTTTAATTACAAAAGCATTTATTAAAAAGGGGAAATAAAGTTATAATGTTATTCAATGATTCATCATTTTAACAAGCTCCGATATTTCAAAGATAAACACAGCAGCAGCACTTATCACAATTCAGAAAATACATGTAAAACCGGCGGTCTACCTATGTATGTCTGTCTCGGTGTATGTGTGTGTGTCTGTGTCAAAGTGTCTCTCTGTGTGTGTGTGTGTCTATGTGTATGCATGTGAAATAAAGTTAGTGTTATTTAACGATTCATCATTTTAACAAACTCCCATATTTCAAAGATAACAACAGCAGCCGCTTATCACAATTTAGAAAAACACATGTATTCATCTATGTGTATCTGTGTGTGTGTATCTGTCTGTGTCTATCAATGTGTCTCTGTGTGGGTGTGTGTGTGTGTGTGGGTGTGTGAGAGAGCGAGAGAGAGAGAGAAAAAGAAGGGGGCGTGGCGATGACGCAGTCACATGGTGACGTCACATCTAAGATGGCGGCCGATCCTGATTCGTGGAATCAAGGCCTAAAAACTCTCAAAATGGCGGATTGACTACAAAACAAGATGGCGGAGCCGTTATGAATTTAGAGCCAGAATGGGAAGAGAGGGAGAGAGGAGGCGTGGCAATAATAGATTCAAAATGGTGGTTTAACTTGCGTTATCCAAAATGGAGTCTATGTTAATGACACCATGTGGCCGGAGCTCACACTGGTGGTCGTCACATGAATTACACAAAGGGATTTTCAGACAAAGAGAATTCTTTGTCTCTGCTTTGGCGTTCGGCCGCATGGCTTCCAGATGTGTCCAGCCTCTCTGAATATAGATTTAACTATGTTACATGAACTGTATTCTAAATACAGATCGGATGTGTATATAGGTCGGTTTAGAAGGAGAGAGAGAGAGCATACAAGGAGGGAGCAAAGCTCTTAAAAGCACCGTCAGAGACAAGTTACATTTACTTTAACACTCAGCACCCAAGTGGCGTTGTGTGCTGAGGTTTGACCGGTAAAGTCTCTTTAAAGTTGTTCAAACGGTCACAATGAGCTGGAGACGCTGCTCACGGCGCTTAAAAACTGTGGCACAAGGCCGTAACCGGAAACCGGAAGTGGCGAGTCGCCGCTAAACATTAGAGACTCGGCGGTCTCATACAAAACAAATACGTTCAATTATTAAAACAATACGCTACGTATTATATTAACATCTGCCCAGACAATAAAGCCTCTTACTGTACCACCCTCGCGGTGTGCGTGCGCGTCGGGCCAGTGAATCACGTGGTCTCTCAAGCGGTCTTCGGCCGCTGGACCGGACAAGCAGCGGATTTTCTCGTGCTGCTTCGATGGGATGAACGTCGTCCTTCTTCTTCAGGGATGTGGAGCTCGTGCTCCTCAGCGGAATGAATCTCGCGCTTCTGCAGGGGTGAACAGCGGTAACGCCGCTGTGGATTTGGAAAGAAAGTCTGTGATGCTCGACCGGCGAGCGAGTTCCTGTGCGCGGCCTCTTCAAGTTAAAATAACAAAAGTCCTTTTGAAAATAAACTTGAACTGAGATAAAAGACAATGAAAGAAATGAAAGAAAATAACTCTGGTTGATAGACTAAAAGTTAAGGTTGCCCCCGTTAGCACTGAATCAGCTGGGAGGCCCCGAAGGGGGCCTGGTGTTGTCTTCAGAGCAGGGTAAAAATGGCACGCGATTATTGGGGTCTCAGTGGTTTTGTTCTACCTGAGAGGTCCTCCTCCTTGAGGAGTTGGTCATAGGATGATGCTGGCTTTAAGCCAATTGAGTGTCAGAAATGGATCTGAGTGGGCGGGGCTTGGAACTGAGCGGGGGTTTCTGGGAAAACCCCAGGACATTTCTCCACCACCAGGGGAGATTCTTGAGCCTGCAGGAGGATGTTTCCCGCCCAAAGTTTAACAACCCTTTGTTCCTCTCGGCTTCAGTGTCTGGTGGCCCCCCCGCTGGGCTCTGGCCCAACACAGGATTACGTCAAATCCACTGAACACATTTCCACGTGACTGAAGAAAGAATCGTAACATTTTGGCAAAGGTGCGGAACGGTAGATTTCATAATAAATTTCTTAAACATTGACGCTTTTTAACGTTTTCACCCATTGCTGCAGAGAACGATAAATGATCTGTATTTATAAATCAGCTTTTCTAGTGATGATGGCCACTCAAAGGCGGAACGGGAAGACTGGGATCGAACCGCCGACCTTCTGGTTAGAGAACGACCTGTGTGGTACTCTGTGCAGCTTGATTAACTTTAAGGCCTTGGTGAAAGTTAACTCTCTATTCAGTGCATCAAGTTGGTTTATTTTCAGAAGGATTACTCAAAAATCTCATAAACCAGTTTCCACCAAACCCAGTGGAGGGATGGAAGCATTCATTTTAAGAATGTTTCATGATTAAACCGTTAATGCATCGGCCCCGGAGGAGGTGTGTTCTCCTCTGAGTGAAATTTGCTTTTTAAAGGACTTGTAGGTTTATTGTCGTCAAACTGATCCAATGGATTTAAAGCGTTTTGGGCCATAACTGATATTTTAATGATTAATTTAAAGACAGTTTTCTCTCTTATTTACACTTATTTTAAAACAGTGTCAGAAAATACTGGAATTTACATTTTTTTGTGCCATGTTTTGCTTTAAAGTTCATCTTAACCAACAACTGACACTTATCAAATTATTATTATTAATTTCTGTACATTAAACAATCAGTTTTCACTCCAACATTTCAAAGTCAAAGTG